>NW_022170510.1:12178116-12455690 GCF_008802855.1 Photinus pyralis | reverse complement strand
TGTTTCTTTCACATACTTGTGTCAGCAACCATTGATTCTTGAATACCCGTATGTGCTTTTTGTTAAATTTTGTGCATTTTTTTGAAGCACACGTATAACCGTTGCATGTGTTACCTACTCACTTTATCTGACAAATTTAATTCAATGGAACGAACAAACCAAAGTCCTTACTTCCAGTCAAAACATAAGTACTTTACATATTATAATGCGGTTCCATTCACACAATTTCCAAAAAAAATTACATTACGAATTTTCTGATTACTTTCCATAAAAATGTACCTAATGCAATTTCTTAAAGCGAACCGATTTTATTATTTGTACAAATCAAAAAAGTTACTTTTTAGGCTATCATCATAAAAACGTTGATTTTGTGGTGGCTTTTGCGGTCATAAAGTTTCACTTTATTGTACGCTTCTGTCAAACTTTACTTTATTGTACACATCTGTCAAACTGTACTTATTTGAAACTGATGTGTGAGAAACAGTAATCTGTTTGATACAAAGCGTCTATCTGGTCTAGTCCCATCAAGGATTAGGCCATCCACGTTCGTTTTTTTCATTTTCGGACTTGTATAGGAATGTTTCACACTATTTTGCATAATCACAATGTTCACATTTAAAATTATAGTTTGACGTTTCAATCTTTGCTGCTTGCAGACCTTTTTGAAGTGTAGAACAGAAACATGAGGAAGATGTTATTGCTTACATTATTATACGAAGAATCACCAGCAATTAACCGAGAACACAAGTAGCTACCTATACCTACCATCAAAGAGTAGGTAATCAATCAGGTTTCTAATAATTGTACAGCATGTTAATTATAAGGTCTTGGAGGCCGCAGTTACGAATATTGCATTTGACATTATTAAAATCTTGTGCAACGGAGGATGTAGCGATTGTACTTTTACTCTCAAACGCCAGCTCTTATATCATATATGACTTAGGGTCGCAACGCTTGCAGCTTTCAAAATTTCATTTGGGGTATCTGAACTGTCGCTATCACCCATTTTGATACGCACAAAACACACGCAAAGATGCTAATTATAATTACATACGACATTTAATTGTCTAAGATAACTATGAATTCTTTTTTGATGATCGCCTAAAAAATGTTGTGTGCACCTTGGCCAAAAGTGATTTATTAGGCCTCATCTGAATTGCGGCCTCGGCTACCGCCTCGGCCGCAAACTGCAGCTTCGGCCAAAAAAGGTCACTTTTACGGCCTTGGTACACAAATAACTATTACCTTAATTGTTGCGTTTTCTGGAATCGAGGGTTTTCCTATGGCAATCCTCGAAGCGACGTGGACCTGGACAACATATAATGGAACCTGGATCTCCTAAAGGACTACTGCTGATTTTTTTCTGGATTCATTGAATCGTTTCTTTAAAATCTTATTAATAGCTCATTGGAATTTCTGAACTATTACAAAAAAAGGGGAATCTTCCAGAAATTCAGCGCACCAAATCACCCTGCCACAAACGATCTCGTGGAACGCTCTGTCTACCAAGCTACAGAATCCCTCTATCTAGTCTCCACACCACATCAATTAACTGATAGCCACCCTGGTTCCAAAGAAGCAGGTAGTTTTTCAACTCTCATCCAGCAGACCTAGCAGAGTTTGTTAAAAGCCAATGTATCTGGAATATTACATCCTAAAGCAGTAAAAAAAAAGTGGGGGAGATAGGGAATGACCATTTTAGAATCCCCGAAATTGTAAGTGTTGGGTCAAGTACCACTGTTTTATATTATTCGTACGCGTGTCGTTAATCTGGTTAAATAAGAATTGTTAAAGCCACAACCAACACTGTAATTAGTTACTTCAATCTCTTTAGTCAAAACGTTCCGGTATATTAATATATATCAAAAAAGATAACTGGAGATATGGACGATAGTACGATACATGACGGACGAAAATCCGGCATTTATTCTTTAAAAGTGAACGACACCATTCATCAAGTACAAGCTGTAACTGGATTCATTCAAATATGTGAAATACAAGCGGGCTATAAGAAATAGTTGTGGGTGAAACGATTAGTTTTATGTCATTTATGATACCATCTATGTGTTAATCTACTACCTACCAGGTTTATTCAACTTGGTATCTAGTATCTTCCAATTGCATATAAAATAACCTAAAAAATTGCGAATCCGATGTTTGTGTCGATTGATATGTAAATCTGTCCGTTGTCATGCAAGAAACGTTGTACTAGGTGTAAGAATTTACTTTTTCGGGAGAGGCCGATCTGTTAAAGATAAATAGGTCTTATCGCAGTCATTTATTACGTACGAGGAGCCTAGGCATGACATTTTATTTGTTGATATAGTTCCCCTTGCTGAGTTTCAATAACATCTTTAATCCTTTTCCGCAAATTGGCCCTCAACAGCTTCTATAAGTTCGTCATTTGTCCCCCTTTAGCGTTTTTCTTGAGATTCGAGAACAAAAATAGTCACTGGATGCCAGATCTTGACTATAAGGCGGATGTTCAATTTTTCGAAGACACAATCATCTACAGCAGCTTTTTAAAAGTCTGGAATTGTGTACTGGTGCACTGTCCTGGAGCAACAAGACACCTTGTGTCAGTTTTCCGCGTCTCCTCACTTTACCAGCATCTCATTAGGTTCGCAAAACATTCTCCCGTTACCGCACTACCCTAATTCATATAATAATCAATTAGCAAAACTCCTGGAGAGTCCCAACAATTGTTGCCATTATTTTTCTTGCAGAAGGGGTGCCTAAATTTGTTGGGAGATCAATTTTGACCATTCGAAAATAGTTGACTTAGAAGGGCAATCATCCCTCGTATACAGGCATTTATTTAAGGATAATTTTTAGAGGTTTTTCTTGTTTTGTAGTTACCAAGGCATACCTATGTGATTAAAAAACAGCATAATGAAAAACTGCATCAAAATTTATAACAGCGCAGTCCGGGAACATAAAAGCGACCCCTCGCAGCTGAAAAGATTCCAATATATATTCGAGAAGAAGGAGCTACTCAATTCAGTGAGTATTTTTCCTATTCAATTGAATTGAATTGAAGTGAAGGTAACCTTGGCACTAGAGAAGTTTAAAATATTACCGATCATGTCATAATTACGACAGTTTACCTCCCGGAGGTAATAAAAACCTAATTAAGTGTAATATGTAATAATCCCTTAATGATAAATTCAAGTAAGTAAGTGTAATGTGGAGGAAAAGTAGTTTTCAGAAATCAAGTATAAAACCCAGAGGAACTGTAACCGAAGCATCAGTTGTAACATTCTGCTCACACCATGTCTTTCAAGGTAAGTCAATCTCGTACTCGTACAAAATAATATTTTTGGTTTCTCGCAGCTTGTGACAATCTACGCTTTAATCGCATTCGCCAATGCCGGATACCTAGAATCCGGATTGAGATATGCGGCTCCGGCTCCGATCGCTTACAGAAGCTACGTATCGCCTGCGGTTACAAAGACCGATTTCATCCCGGGATCCTACTCGTCTTCCTACAGAAGCGATGTCATCACTCCACGTGTCCAGTACACCGAAACCCCCGGATACAGCTACGCAGTCCCCCAACCACCAGCCATCGCCTACGCTCCCACCGTCACCAAAGTTGCACATCTTGAACCGATCGTAAGAGCTCTTCCAGCAATCGCTCCAGCTCCAATCGCTCGTGTTGGATACGCAGGCGCCGCTTCATTCGCACTTGGAGGACACGGATTGGGATACGCTAGAGCTCTACCTTTGGCGCACAATGGCCTTGCTCTAGGCGGATTTGCGCGCGGATTACCTCTTGGTCATAGCACCTATGGTGGTTACTATTAAGATACTTGCGTAATTTATATTAAAATATACGAGTAACTTCCATGAATTTGGGAAAATTTATTTTGACACCTTATCTTCACCCTCTCACATTTCAAAAGAAAGAATGTAAATAAAAACTCCTTTATGCAACAATTCCGTTAATGGGAGTAATAGTTCCGACGGCACAAACTTTCTGTAATAATTTAATATTCCGAGAAACCCTCGTAACGTTCTAACATTTGTCGGTCGAGGAAAATTCTTAATTTCCTAGGAAAATAAACCTGTCTTTAATAAATTCACATTTTTCTATGTGTAGCTTCATCCCATTCCTTTTTAACTCACGCAATATTAATTGAAGGTGATCGAAGTGTTCCTCCTTATTATGTCGTCGACATAATGTAGGTAAGCAAAATTTGTCAAATCTATCTAAAATGCATTCCATTGCTCTAACTCTAACTAATGCCGCACAAGAACTAGCTACCCCAAATGGAACTACCCTGAATGGATATGTCACTCCGTCGACACTAAATCCCGTAAATTTCCTAGACCCTTTTTTAAAGCAATGAGCCAAAATTAATTTTGCAAATCTAATTTTGAAATTAGAAATAGAAATATTTTTTCTAACAACGACTCTATTTTTTGAGGTGATTCTAACTGAGGCGTTGTGCGTTTGTTTAGTTTAAGGGCATTCAAACATAAGCGAAGGGAGCTAGAAAGGAAGCAACGGGTTGATTATGTTAGTAGTGACCTTTTCAATTATCCCATTTTCAATCATTTTCACCAATACTCTACGTACTTCTTGTGTATAATGGAAAGGGACCAAATAAGTTTGAATTTTACCCATCTTTCTCTTGCATATTCAGACCGTCTCTCCTCCTCCCTTCTCTCTTCCATTTGATCCTTCTGATACTCCTTTTCATTCGTTTGCTGATAATTAAAATCCCGATTATAATTAACATTATTGTCGTTATTCCTGTTAGAATTCAAACTGTTATTATTATTCCGGTTGTAATTGGCATTATTATTATAGTATAATTGTTGTAACTACGGTTATAATTCTCCTTTCAATTATCCCTTTCTTGATTTTCCCCGTAGTGTCTATTTCCTCTCCATTGATTCTTAGGAATTACTTTTTTTTAACAACTTGTTATTTTCATACTTAGTTTGAAGTAATATTATTATACTCATATATTTGTCAATACTGTAGGTAACTCAATGGTTAATAATTATTTATGTTAATTTTATTAGCTTGGTAAGAGATTTATGTCACACCTTTTAATTATGATTAGATTTGGAAGGGCGGTAGATCGCATAACCAGGCGAACCCTTGTCCATTTGTAAGATTCTTGCTTACAATAAACTTTACTGTTATTATTATAATTATTCCCATATCCTTGCCTTTCATACTGCCGTCCTTGTTCCCTAACTTTATAATCATATGTCGCATCTAGAGAATGCAATACCGGGATCGCGGGATCCCGAAATACCGGGATCCCGCAGCATTTTTGCGGGATTAATCCCGCACATAAATGGAGCGGGATCCCGCGGGAGTTGCGGGACTGAGGAATTTGTCGACCAAGGGGACGACTCTGTTTACTTTGTTATTGAAACGCATAACGGAGAAGTTATTTTTTAAACAATTGTTTTTTTTTGTACTATGATTTTTGAAGCACTTTAGAAGTTCACCCTTTTGTGCTTTACAGGTGAGGTTTTTTGAGTTCTAAGTTAGGCTAAAGGTACTTTTGTTGATAATTATTGTGATAATTAGCGATTTATTTTAATACAGAAGTTAACTGCACAGAATTGCTTATTTGCCCATTTATATAAAGTTTTGCGGGATCCCGCAAATACCGGGATCCCGCGGGATTAACATCTAACAATCCCGCAAATATAGGGATTGAGATTTTGCTGCGGGATTGCATTCCCTACTGGAAACCAATTTCGAAAGAAATTCGTACTTTTTCGATCAGACTTCTCAATAAAAAGGTACAGACTAGAAACCAATTTCGAAAGAAAATTCAAAGGGCTGTAACTTTTGAACTAGTAGCCCAATCTTGGAACTGTTTGAAATTTGGATTCTACAGGCCACATTCTATAAGAAAATTTTTTTCCGGGTCGATCTGAGACAATTTTTTTTCGGGCCTCAAAAAAAAGGCAGTGTACAACCTTCCTTTTTTACCAAAAATCGACTGCACCAAAATTTCTCGGGAAAACACTTTTTCTAATTAATTTTGGTGCGTAGAATCCAAAACAATTCGTACTTTTTCGATCAGACTTCTCAATAAAAGTTATAGACTAGAAACCAATTTCGAAAGAAAATTCAAAGGGCTGTAACTTTTGAACTAGTAGCCCAATCTTGGAACTGTTTGAAATTATGGATTCTACAGGCCACGTTCTATAAGAAAAATTTTTTTCCGAGTCGATCTGAAACAATTTTTTTTTCGGGGCAAAAAAAAGGCAGTGTATAACCTTCCTTTTTTCCAAAAATCGACTGCACCAAAATTTCTCGGGAAAACACTTTTTCTTATTAGTTTTGGTGCGTAGAATCCAAAACAATTCGTACTTTTTCGATTAGATTTCTCAATCAAAAGTTATAGACTAGAAACCAATTTCGAAAAAAAATTCAAAGGGCTGTAACTTTTGAACTAGTAGCCCAATCTAGGAACTGTTTGAAATTATGGATTCTACAGGCCACATTCTATAAGAAAAATTTTTTCCCGGGTCGATCTGAGACAATTTTTTTGAGGGCCTCAAAAAAGGCAGTGTACAACCTTCCTTTTTTACCAAAAATCGACTGCACCAAAATTTCTCGGAAAAACACTTTTTCTTATTAATTTTGGTGCGTAGAATCCAAAACAATTCGTACTTTTTCGATCAGACTTCTCAATAAAAAGTTATAGACTGGAAACTAGAGAATGCAATACCGGGATCGCGGGATCCCGAAACACCGGGATCCCGCAGCATTTTTGCGGGATTAATCCCGCACATAAATGGAGCGGGATACCGCGGGATTTGCGGGACTGAGGAATTTGTCGACAAAGGGGACGACTCTGTTTACTTTGTTATTGAAACGCATAACGGAGAAGTTATTTTTTAAATAATTATTAAACTTTTTTCCTTAAAAATGTACTATGATTTTTGAGGCACTTTAGAAGACTTTTTGTGCTTTACAGGTAAGGTTTTTTTGAGTACTAAGTTAGGCCGACTTTTTTGTTAAATATTGTGATAATTAGCGATTTATTTTAATACAGGAGTTAACCGCACAGAATTGCTTATTTGCCAATTTATATAAACTTTTGCGTGATCCCGCAAATATCGGGATCCCGCGGGATTAACATCTAACATTCCCGCAAATACCGGGATTGAGATTTTGCTGCAGGATTGCATTCCCTAGTCGCGTCCTTCTCCTCATCGGCCGTATCATACGTTTTAACATCCTTAAAAATTCCTCGTAGGTCGTCACAATCACAACGTCTTTCGTCACCTTTTGGGAAATCTCATCCTCGTAGTGTTTAGCCAACCTCCTAACCAGCACCGATTCCTGTACCCCATTTTCCAAATATTTAAATTGAGTAGTTTTCCATCAAGTACTTTACTCGGCTATCCCTATCTTTGTTGTATTTCCCCATGTTTAATTGATCCCGTATGTTATTTTTCTCCCAGTCACCCCAATACTGATTTATAAAATTTTCTTTAAAAGATTCGAAGTTGGGAATTTTTTCATCCACTGTATCCAGGACTGTATCATACCAATTCTGATCATCCTGCTTGAGAACGCTCCTAATTAAGCTAATTTCGTCGACATTAGTCAATTGTCTCCCATAAATGCGCCGATTATTAAAAATTGTCGCCTCTAAAATTTTTAAAAATGACATAGGGTGCGCCTTTCCCGCACTCGTCAATTTTTCTAGACGGTCCAGGTCTCCCTTCAACGCCATACCGTAATTAAGCCCGCCCATACTCGGCCTTCTTCTCGTCCCTTCTCGCATATTATCAATTTCCTTTTTACATCCCCCGATTTCCTTATTATTCTTTTGGTCCATTCTGCGCATATTCTCCTTCCCATGTCTCTCAATTTTGACTATCTCATAGCCCTGGAAATCAATTTTTGTATTTTGTATCCCGTGATTGAACGCCTCTCTCAATTCCTCTCTATCTTGCAAAGCCATTCGAAGCCCTCTATCTGTCTTCTCTCGCAATTCCTTTATTTGTTTTTCGGTTCCGTCCATCTCCTTCCGTGGTCCTGCAGTTTTTCCTTCATTTCACTCATTTTTGTATTTATTTCTGAGATTCGTTTTCTCCCCTGTGGTTTTAGTTCTTCGCGCAATTCTTCCCGTATTTGTTTTAACTCGGCCATCTTTGCCTCCTGCCTATCCACCCTTTCCGTTAAATTACCCTCTGACCTCTGTATCGCTTCAAGGATTCGGGCTAGTACATCGTGCTGCATCTCAGTTATCCCCATTGTTGATTCTTCCTGCTGGATTTCTTCCTGCGTTTCTTTCATTGAGCTAGCAATTACTTCTTGGGTTTCTTCACTTGGTAGGTCAACAATCCCACTTTCCTTGTTAAAATTCACGTTTAAAAATAAAAAAATCCTAATTTTCTTCTAAACGTCCTCAAACTTTACTTCTTTTCTATGCAAAATGCAATGAAATTGTCACACATTTTTATGTAGGATAAATACGCAAAATTAACTGTACCTTTTATGCCTTTTTCATAATCAACCTCGAAAAGCTACGAAACACAGTCACGGTCGCCAAATGTAACTTTTCTACATAAAAAAGTAAATCCTCCTCCACAAATGACAACAAATCTATATTTTGACAAATATACAAAACAACTGCTTTTTTTAAATAAATCTAATTACTGCAATGTGTACGGACCAATGACAATAATGGTTTCCTCATAAATAACATCCCCTTCGCGTATACGTTACATTGATTTGAAGAAAATTGCCAGCGAGCTGGTTTATTAACGTCTTCGAAAGCTACACGAAGGTAACCAAGCGAAAAATGAACAATTAATTAACCGAACAATTCGACACAAGTTTTCTTTTAGAAAGCATTCTCAAATACCAGTTTATTTTTACCTACTCCAAACAATTTCCTTTGTGAATAGGGAATTTTATTGCGGAAACCTCCCCAATTTGCCTCTGTTTTTTTTTCTAAAAGGTTATTTATGTTCGCTTTCATGACAATAATTCAGAGCTTTTAAAGACCGCAAATTATTTGTGTTTACAGTGGAAGGAAAAAGCGTCTCTTTTCTCAGTTGTTATAACTTTCCTTTTCCAGCGAACGTCTCCTGTTTTCGCGCATGAAGTCGTCTTTCTTGTATGCTCGAAACATAAATCATCGACGATTATCGTACACCATCAAAATTTAATGGGTTTTTATAAATGAAACGAGTGGATTTGCGTGTGATACGCGTTAGTTATAATATTGCAATCCTATCGGCGAATACGTGCGCACGTTTTTGCTCCTGAGGGTGAACCGAAAATGAAATGGATGGAAAATTGATTGAATAACCGCCACGCGTTATTGCTACGAGGTTTTGATCTCAATCATCTGTCGGTCCTTGAGCTGCGTCGATTGAAAGTTTCAATGCATTTAAGATATAGCAACAGATACATTTAAAGGTGTGGTGAAGTTTCGCTATAAAAACATGGATTGCTTAAAAATATCGCAAACGAGACTACTGGCCTTGTAGCTGACCACACAATTGAATTTATATTGATACTGTCCGTTTTATATATGCAATTGCTACGGTAATTGTTAAGGATTTTTCTCATACACTGCATTCGAATGCAAGGTCAGATTGTATAGAATTTAAATTGAACAACACACGTAATTTGACTGCTAGTATTAAGGATTGTAAGGCTTTGATAACAGATTTACATTGTCGTGTGTGCTTCTATGCCATTATTTAATCCAGTAGAGTAGATATAAGGTAACTAGGTACCTACTACAGCCAAGCATTATAATTTATAGAGATTGTTAGTTTAACGTTGCGCCCGCGGTTATCGGCGTATGTTAAATTAATGATTAAAGGATTGCTTCTGCGGTTTGTAAAATATGGGGCAGTAGAAATGCATTTGAAACATTAATGCATCGCCGTCGTGGGTTCTGGCAGTGTGGATTTTTTGAAGCCAATCATCCATTATTTATAACCAGGTGTCGTAAGGAAAATTAACAAAAAATTCGAAGAAGACTCCATCTTCACAGCTTCCACTTTATGCCTCTATATGGAGTGGGCACGGCCTTTTATTTTCTAATAAAATTTCAATCTATTCTAATCTGTGATCCATAAACAATCAGAAGTTTTTCAAATCTGGCAGATACCAATTATAGTGGTGGGGTGTACATTTCAAACATTGCTAAAGCTTACATCTGCACTTCATGAAGAACCATACACTAAAATAGACGATTTTGGCCGAGGAACAGCAATTTTCATCCCTTAACTTAAGATGGTCACCATAGAACGAAGACTTATGACTCGACCAATTGTATTAGTGGATGTAAATACTACGAAAAATGAATGCATATTCTAGACGTTCTGAAAGTTCTGTAAGGTTGTAACAATGGTTCTAAAACAACTCTATAGAAACTCGGTGTAAGAAAATTCCAAAAAGACCCCAAGATGATCAAAAAGTTCCAAGCCTTTTAGATTTCTAACTATTGAAGGTCTTAAAAAATCTCCAATTATGCTCATGCAACTACACTATTCCATAAAATTATAATAGCTCCTAGCTATCTTTTTAATAAAGTACAGTGTAATCACATCATTGATTTTATAAACTAATAATTCCAGCATTCCATAAAACATTCCAAGAACCTACGGATTCGATTGCAAAACACATGTGGAATCAAGGCCATGTTTGTTGCCACCAGGGCCCAGGATCAACTAAAATTTAAAGAAAATGGAAGAAAAGAGCAGTGGAAACTCCGAGACAGATCCAAATTGAAGATGTCGAATAAGTTGAAGGACTATGCACTCAGTGGAACTTCAGAATGCTGTATCATGATAGCTGATGAAGCTGGAACCGTCTAAGTACACCGAAGCCATTGAAAGTTCTCAATTCAAAAATTGGAATGCGCTCAGTGAAAATCACACTTGGAATTAGTAACTAAAGTTCCATACCGTAAAGCTATTGGGTCGCCTCTATTCCTAGTTGTAGCTTCAAGACCGGAAATTTGTTTTGCCGTCGCATTTCTTTCAAAAAAGATGGATTTTCCTAGTGTAAAGGATGTGAATCGACTCTTGAAACATATAAATGGTCCAGGCGAATTAGACAAAAAAATTGCGAATGCAGCTTTGCCACGTGAATATTTTAAAATGGTCTATAACAAATACAAAAAAAAATAAATACGGGAGCAGGGGAGTGGGACTAAGCTTTTGGGGAGAATGAAAAGGGGTAAAAATCGTATGACGGCAATTTCCGGCAAAGGTTGAGATCATACACAAAAGTGTTCAATGGAAAAGTTGTAGATTGTAAAAAACTCAACTTTCTTTCCAGTCTCTTTCTCACATAACCTCACGTAACCGAAAAAATAGCGGAAAACCGTGTTTTTTGTATTTTATTTCCGCAAACGAGATTTGGTTGAAGTATACTATTTTATGCATCAAATAACTACAAATTTTTTCAATATAAAAAATTAAGAGGTTTCGAAATATTCAAAACTTTTTTCTACAAATAAAAATTGTCCTTCAGAGATTTATCGTAGGGAGTTCCAGTTGGTGTCATTTTCTTCGGTTTTTTTTATCTATACTTTTTGATGAAACAAAAAATATTATAGTCCCTATTGAAGAAAAAGCTCAAAAAACGAAAAAATTCCAAACACGACTTTAGTAACATTGATAATCTACCAACAATTATGAAACCCAAGTGAGCTAATTAATTTCCAATAAAAAGCTATCAAAATCGTCGTGTGAGAGACTTCAGCGCATTTTTGTGTGGCAGGTCAGTATTCTACTTGCCAGTTTTGCCAAATCTTGACGGAGGCTACCACATTCTCTTTGTCGGTACCCACTCTGACGCCCCCACAGTTGAATTTCGCTAAAATCCCTCCACAAAATAGTATTAAATTTTTGGGGCATTTCTCATAGCTGGAGCTTCTATTGGTGACACGAGAAGGAGAGACCGCGATTCGAACTTTACGAAACTTTAAACCGCGTGACAAAGCTCGCAGGCGCGCGCTTTGGAAAAGGTCATTTATTTCGCCCCTCGGAAAAAAAACATTTTCCGGCTCAAGAGTACGCGTGCGCGTTTACAAGATCTTTTCAACGACATCAGTTTGAAAAAATCGGACTAAAACTGTAGGTGATAGGAAAAAACTGAAAAATCACTACGTTAGTATAACACGCTCGGGGATGGCGCCCAGATGTCGCCCACCGCACATTATGCAGCGCCGTCCCTAAAGTTGTCAATTATACGGCCCTGGTAGCTACACGTATACTCGTCTTTCTACAAGCGTATCTGCGTTGTAGCATAACACTCTATGTGCGAATGACCTAGGATCAACAAACGATTACAACTAAACAAATGGAATATTGCAACTTGGGAAAAATCCTGGGCTAAATATACGCCCAAATTTTTGAATTTTGAATAATTCAATAGCGATCAACCAAGAAATGTAAAAATGTGACTAACAAACACCGGCAAACGATTGCAATAAACATATTTTGAAAATTCAAAAAGTGCGGGGGGCTAACTATACGCCCAAAGTTTTGAATTTTGAATAAATAAATAGCGATCAACCAACAAACGTGAAAATGTGTCTAACAAACAGCAACAAACGACCAACAGACGATTGCAATAAAAATATTGTGAAAATTCAAAAAGTGGGGGGCTTACTATACGCCCAAATTTTTGAATTTTGAATAATTCAATAGCGATCAACCAACAAACGTAAAAATGCAACTAACAAACACCAGCAAATGATTGCAATAAAGATATTTTGAAAATTCAAAAAGTGGGGGGTTAACTATACGCCCAAAGTTTTGAATTTTGAATAAATAAATAGCGATCAACCAACAAACGTGAAAATGTGTCTAACAAACAGCAACAAACGACCAACAGACGATTGCAATAAAAATATTGTGAGAATTCAAAAAGTGGGGGGCTCACTATACGCCCAAATTTTTGAATTTTGAATAATTCAATAGCGATCAACTAACAAACGTAAAAATGCAACTAAGAAACACCAGCTAACAATTGCAATAAACATATTTTGAAAATTCAAAAAGTGGGGGGCTAACTATACGCTCAAAGTTTTGAATTTTGAATAAATAAATAACGATCAACCAACAAACGTGAAAATGTGTCTAACAAACAGCAACAAACGACCAACAGACGATTGCAATAAAAATATTGTGAAAATTCAAAATGTGGGGGGCTCACTATACGCCCAAATTTTTGAATTTTGAATAATCCAATAACGGTCAACCAGCCAACGTCAAAATGTAACTAACAAACACCAACAAACCGGTGTACTTAGTTCTTAGGCCCGCCATTATAATACAACTAACACGAAGGTTACAGTAATTCTACACATAATCGTCACCAGCTCGTAATAAATGAATGCAGAATATACAAAATGAAAATGAAAAAAGATTTAAGTTAAACTTACGTGTGGAATTATAGTGTGGAAAGAGGTATAAGTTTAGATAATCCCTTTTTATTTCTTATATTTAATGTGTAAAGAGGTATAATACAGTATAGTTATACCCCTTTACTCAAACAAATAGCGTTCCCTTGCTACTTATATCTATGTGAACATTATGACATCCGTTTTTTATTAACCAGCCTTATATCCTTTTGCATGAGTAAAATAGGGCATAATTCTTTTCCAAAACTACACTGATTTCATTTTACACAATTTTCGACGTATACCCCTTTAATACAAGCGCACCATCGATATAGGGACTATAATTTTTGTTATTTAAACAAAAAGTATAGACAAAAACTAAGAAAATGACACAAAGAAACCTTTTATTTTTTTATATTGAAACAATTTGCAGCTATTTGAATAATAAAATAGTATATTTCAACCAAGTTTCGTTAAAAGAAAATCATTTTTGCGAAAATGAACAATAAAAAACAAAAAACATGGTTTTGCGCGATTTTTTCGGTTATTTTGAGGTCATGTAAGAAAGTTGGAAAGAAATTTGTAGTTCTTCACGATCCACAATTTTCCATTAAACACTTTTGTCTTTGATCTCAATTTTTGCCGGAAATTGCCGTCATACGATTTTCACTCTCCACAAAAACTTAGGGGAGTGGCCCCTGCTCACGTATTTATTTTTTCTTGTATTTGTTATAGATCATTTTAACATATCCACTTGCCAAAGCTACATTAACAATTTTCTTTTGTAAAAGACCATTTGCCTGGACTAAAAAAGGAACCCAAATCTATGGAATTTTGTAGAAGCATCGTGGTAATGATACTGAAGCATTCTTTGATGCAGATTATGACGGGGATTTAGAAACAAGGGCATCAACACCGGAATCTTGTTCAAGTACGCTGGCGGTCAAGCAAATTGCAGAAATGCGTATCTACCTCTACAACTCAATCAGAAACTGTTTCGGCGAGTTTGGCTGTAGGGGAAGCTATCTGGATCGCAAGGATTCTCGTTGAAGTGGACTGGAAATGTACTCCTGTGTTGAAAGTGGGTAGTTAGTCGTTAATATAGTAAAGAATATTGATTTCCACAGCCACATCCGTGAGAGTTTGGATTGCCTTCAGATGAACAGCTGATCTGCTCACTAAACCTTTCACTAGACAGCGCTTCAAGAGCTGCCTGCACCTATATATATACAGTGTGTAAAGCGATGGGGTATACAAGAGGGAATTTTTTTTTAAATATTGATTTATGAAAAAAATTTATTCTTCATGATATTTCTTGCTTGCTTTGAAAGTACCAATAACGTTTCGATAATCTAAAATTTATTTATAGAAATCTGGAAAAATAATTAAATTAATTTTTTTTATTGAAAGTTATCATTCTACATTATAATTAAGATAGAGTATTGCTATCAAACCACAAACAATTGAAACGTTATTGGTACTTTCAAAGCAAGAAAAAAATATCATGAAGAATAAATGTTTTTCATAAATCAATATTTAAAAAAAAAATTCCCTCTTGTATACCCCATCGCTTTACACACTGTATAATTGAGATACGATTCCCGAAAAAATATTGGAGCACACGCTCTCCAAATTATTTAACAAAATTAGAATGCCTTTTAGTTATTTAATACCAGTAAGACAGTATTTCCTACACGTTCCCATTACCTTTTCTGTCTCGGAAATTTTACTACCCACGTTGCACTTATAAATAATAGGAATAATTTAGTTATAACTATAACTAATACTAATGGAACACGAGTGCTCGCCCGCAAAAGGCAGTAAGCCTAAAAGTTTACTTAATCCATTTCCATGCATGGCTTACTTCCTCTACTAAACAGTGTGCTCTTGATAATTGGATTAATTTACACATCTTATAAATGAAATGTATTTGTCACATCTAGCACAGACTGGAACAAGTTTGATGAGTTATAGGATAATAAAAGTTTCAGATTCAATTTGGTTAATGTGTACACAAACTGAAATCCAGACAGAATAGCTTTCCCGTTACATTAGTGCAAGTTAGAGAATAGCCAGGGCCCTATTTTCTATTTGTTGACGGGAATGTAATGAAGGAATGTTGTACGTACTAAATAGAGTGGAGTGCTACTTACAAAGTTCAGTTTTTAAGTTTGTCCTGAAGCAAATAATAAAACTTTGTGTCATTTACAATAGTTTGACATTTTTTATTCAGTAAATCAATCGTTTTTTTTTTCTGGGTGTAGAAGTTTGAACAGTAAATGCAATTTAAAATAAGTAGGTGTATGTTGCATTAAGTACACCTTTAAGAGCCTCTTAACATGTGACGACGTTAAGTATACTCTCTAACAATTCAGCCAACGATAAAGCTCTTATGCGAAAGCTCATCAATTTCAGGTGCGCAACATCACTTTTTAATTCTCCATGGGCTCAGTTCAGTTAACTGCATAAAAATTTCTGAACTGATGATCTATGTAAACACCACCTGATTGGTGTAGACTCTAGGGTTTGATATTCTCTACACTGTAATTATATCTCGACATCTATTAATGATTAGGTCTCAATTACACAATAGCTCAAGTTACTATTTCTATACGCCCTAATAACGTTTCCCACATTCTACACATATAGCCCAAAAATCCGTTGGCATGGTTAACGGACGAGCAAGCTGTATTTTTCTTTTCAATTTAATAGTAGAGATTTGGCTTAAAATATTAACGTCGTATACTTTAACTACCAACTCAATTTGGTTCTGCTGTAAATGGAAATTATATTGTCTATTTTTGTTCCAGTATTATAATTCCGATAGTGTAGGTCGTTACTATAATTTACACGGATTCTTTTCGAGCTTGGAGAGCTATAACATAGATTAGTTGTCGTGATGTAATGCTTACGGTAGTTTTACAAGTAAAGTAGGTTTTCATTTTTATATTTCGTTTCTATGCGAAGGTAGAAACGAGCTTCGGTAACGCCCAATGACACCGATTATTATTTACGAGCGAATTTTTCGATGTTACGTAAATTATGTTCCACATCGAACAATGTTCGGTATATCAAAACAAACAAAAAAATTATAACGGTTTAGTTTAGACGCCTGCGATTTACCGTTGACATTGACGCCCTTGCGAAAATAAGATTCATCATTGCCATATTCGCATAACTAAGTTCTCCTTAAACATTTTGTCATATATGGAAAATAGTTACTGACAAATATTTTAGTGGTTTACAGTTTAGTACGCATAAATTTGGATACATTCCTTTGAAATCAGTATAAAGGGTGTAATAACCTTTTCTAATGAATTTATTATGATCATTATGCTTCGTTGGTTATAGCGTTGTTTACTTATAGAAAGAAAATATGGCATAACCATAAAATAGATTATTACTACACGCAGTGAGCACGAAGTATGACATTAAGATCTAAATTTCCCTTTCCGGAGAGCTTTATTGAATCAAAAAGTTCTACGCAAACCTTGCTCTCCTAAATTCTTTCATGAAGTGAACATATGAACAGAAGTACCTAACTGAATTATCGTATAGTTCAGTTCAGTTAAAATAAACCGCCTGAATAGTAAAATAAAGGCACACATTTAACCATTTTTATGATTTGCCATTATGTACGTTACGGGAAAATTAAGTAAGAAAAAGCAATGCCTAAATATTGACTTTTCTCTAAAAAAAGGTGTAATATTACGGCGCCAGCAAGGAAACATTCTCAAACGTCCCATAAATGAGTAGGGTTGCATAGGGTTTTTTTGCTATTAACTAAACTGCGCATTAACAGAAATTAAATCTATTTATTGGGGATAAAATCAGCATTCTCTGTAAAGACACTTAAGCTGTCCCACCATCGTGAAAATAGCAGAAAACACAGCCTCTAAACATTCCAAAGATACCCGAACGACCATAGAGGTGCGGCTGCGGAATTGTTAAACTGAAGGTATTTCATATGGCAATATACTAATATTTAAATCGTATGCACGGAGGACTAAACCCCTAAAAGAACACATCGAAAGAGTTAAACAACCCTTTTCCTTATCTCCTAAGATAAATTTACGGTTACATACTTCTGTGGGCAATGTCGTGCGGGCGACTACATCGCCCATATGGCCACATATCACCTGCTCAAAGCAAAATCCTAATAGTGACTCGAAATTAATAATTTAGTAGACTCAGTAGCCTCGACCAACTCCCGAATGAATCATTTAGACCCATTTTGTTTAAGACTTGAGATAAATATAAATAGAAAAATCTTAAAATGAGAACCCTATCTGGATCGCACAATGGATTAAAATAAACAAATTACAAAACAAAATTATTCCGAAACACATACTACGGAATATAAAGAAAAATAGGAAATAAAGAGGGCTCATTACATTTACCCCACACTCAGAGGTATTGGATCACAAATTAACGAGAAGGAACTTAAAATTATTTACAATTCTTTTTTAAATAATCCATAATCTGGTCAAAACAATGGTTGCGATAAATTGCGCACTTAACTCACACACAACCGCTGATGGTTTCTGTATTCCATCTTCTTCTGGCACACACGATAAGAAAACAAAGTGGCCAGCTGAACAGAATGACATTATTTTTTGTAGTCGAATTTAACTTTTATGTACAAAAGAACCTTTTTAGCGCATTTGCAAATTTATTTGTAGTAGCTTTTAATCTCACTCTGGCTGGTTGGCTGGATGGCCGGCTGGCTGGCAGCAAATGTGGGCGCGTAGAAGAACTCTTGTAGAAAGGCAACGGGTGTACGTGTATATACAAGGCCGTGCAATTTGTAAACCTTGGGGATAGGGCTACATGATGTGGGGTTAGCGACATCTGGGCCTCGTTCTCGAGCGTAGTATACTAACGTGAACGTTTTTCAGTTTTTTCCTATCTTCTACTACAGTTTTGGTCCGATTCTTTTCAAATTGGTGTCGTCGGAAAGATGTTGTAAACGCGCACAACTCCTGCGTGGCGGAATTTTGATTTTTGGCCTAGGGGCGAAATTAACGACCTTTTGCAAGGCGCGCGCGCGCGTCTTCGAGAGGTAGTCAACTTCGGGCACCTTTTACCTTCCGTTGCGAATTCTGTCACGCGTTTTAACGTTTCGTAAATCTCGAATCGCTGTCTCTCTTTCTCGTGTCGCCAATAGAAGCTCGAGCAATGAGAAGTGCCCCCAAAAATTAAGTACTATCTTGTGGAAGGTTTTTAGCGAGATCCACCAAAATGTGGGTGTAATATAAATATGCACCGAAAAAGGAAATTGGGTAGCCTCCGACAAGATCTAACTGATGGTGGAGAAAAATCTTCAAACGCGAATTGCGGGTGAACGGGACATCGGAAGTGGGTACCGTCAAAGGGAATGTGGTATCCTCCGACAAGATCTTTTATTCATGGTTGAATCAAAAGTGGCTAATAGAATACTGATCTGCCACACAAAAATGCGCTGAAGTCCCTTCGATCTCACACGAGGACTTTGATAATTTTTTTAAAAGGTCTCGTGGTGCACTTCAAATCGACGTAACTTCTGTAAACGGACAAACCGCATTAAACTCTTTCAAATATCGCGCCTATAAGGAACACTTGAGATGTCCCCTCTTCCATAACAAAATTACGCACAGAAGAAATCGTGCGCTTGTATCCTTTGTTATCAGCGTCCAACACACGTGCGTCTTGAAATCGATTAACTTACGTCCGCAATAACATTCCTTACCGCGAAACGACCACATAGCACTTAAAAGCATTCGACCAGATGTTCCTTAATTTTAAACAACGCATTTTTTCCACATCTTACAATTTAAATAAACAAATTTACACGAATAACAAAACTTAGTTCAGATGCGAAATAATCAAAATTTTAAAAAATATAACTTTTATAATCTCTCCTCAGACACTTTCGGTATCTGCTTTAAGGAAAATCCCAAATTGACTAACTCGGTGGTCTCGATCATCCGAAAATTCCAAAGAATTTAGTTACAATTTTTTATTAACACTTGAAATAAATCTTAAGCACCAATAGAAAAATCGGACATGAAAACACTATATGGGTCGCACCTCGGATTCGAATAAATACACAATTAATTGATTAACATGACAAAATTTTATTCCGAAACACATAAAAGAATTAAAACAAAATCTCTTAAAGAAAGAAAAGCTTGTGTGGTTATATTACCCCGCACGCAGGCGGAAACAATTAAAATAAAAAGATCTTAAATTACTTAGACTGTACAGTTTTTTCTAATAATCCCAATAATCTGGTCGTAAAAGGATTGCGATACTAGGCGTACTTAACTCAAATTCTAATAGCTTATGAACTTTGCTTTATAGCACAGAATCAGATGACAAACAAAACTGGCTTAATGAATAAGATTAATGAATTAAGATTTTATGCGGGTGGGTCACTCTGTAATTGAGCGCAAGCCTGTTGAGGGCCCAGAACAAGAGAGGGATAATAAATAAATAAAAGATAAAGACAAATTTTCGGTGGCTGTTTGAACGGGACTGTAGAAACTTTTGACTTTTAATAAGAAGAGCTATTGCAGAAATTTATTATAAAAATGACAACTGCGTCTTCAAGTAAGCAAATAGGGCTGAACATCTGAAAATTTAACGTAAAAGGATGTTGCCGATCCCGATCGTCACAGTCAGCTAACTGCTAAACACACCGAATTTGATTGACGTTTTGTTCCATTTTTGGGTCTGGAAATTGCCAGATTATATTACTTCTGTTATACCAATTTCCTTCGAAATAAAATAAATTTTTTTGTGACCTTTTCACTCCCTCACGTCACACTCAAAGCGTCAGATTATTGAAATGCACACTTTTCAACACGTAGTCAACCCACCTTACTTTAATCTGACGCGCTCGAGTAAATCCCCAAATCCCTTATTGGGATCGTTTTAGGATGTTAAAGAAAAAATGTGGAAAGTGGAGTACGGGAAATATAGTAAAACAATTTCTTTCGAAATTCTTTCACACCACGTGCTAAAGTCAGGATATTAAATTTTAAACTCCATGGGTTTTTAGATTAGTTTACAACTTTATCACCTTGACTCAGGGAGACATTTCTGAAAAAGGTTCTCTAAATCATGTCTAACGGCGTTTTGTGCTACAAACTGGCAACAGGCGGTTCTAGACTAATTTGCCCCCGCTGAAAACGATTCGCCCTGTTGCCAGACACGATTTTGACATTTAAGCCCTTAAATTCAAGATGGCGGCCAAAATTGCCGTTTTTTCGGTTATTTTGAGCCCACAAGGCAGCCACTGAACGTTTTGGGTAGTTTAAGGGTAGAATAACATCTAGTACACACGACGACACCGTTTAGGCACATTTTCGTATTTACATTAAGGGCGTAAATGCCTAAACTCCGCTTAAAAACGTCAAATAGCAAAAATTCATCATTTTTTTTCTTTCTGACCGGTTCTTGGCGTCCAATATGCATTCATATGGTCAAGTTAACATTTAAGTATGTGGGGACCTCCAACAGCGCCATATGCCTGGGGCCTAAATATCAAGATGGCGCTTGGAAAGTCCAAAAACAGTGAAAAAGTCGTTCTTTTTGCCGTAGTTTTACTACACTGATGGCCACTCTTTACGTTCGCTGTTCATTTTGGTGTTCTGGAACATTATTATGAGTAATTGCGACTGCCACCCCGGACGTAATACACCCCCACGAGAGGGGGGTGGAATTATCATCTCGAACGGAACGGATTCGCGAAACTATCAATCAGTGCACTCGCGTGTTGCGTGCATTTTCGTCGGCGCCGCTCCTGAAGTTCGTCTGTGTCGCTTCGATGGCGTCTTCCACCTACGCCCGATATTTCATTTAATATTAAAAGTCAATTAATTTTACATCATGGAACTAAGATTACATTCAATGAAGATATTTTTTAATGTTATTGTTTAATTGTCATCGTTTTTTCCCCATAGTGCCTTTCAAATTTTGCATTGAGTACTTCTAAAATATTTTAACAAGTTTTATTCTGTAATTTCCTTAAGCCAGAAGATGACCGTTGGTCGAAACTGGTCGCGGCTTTTACAATTTGTCTATTAAAATCGAGATTAAAATAGTATGGGGAAGGTTTTGTGTCTTTTTGGGATTTAACCTGGGATTTAACGACTCACTCTAACATTTACATTAACATTAAGCTCGTTCATACTAATTTAGCATGATGTCACATTACATTCTAACGCATGAAGATGCTGTATTCAAACGTTAGGCCACATCTCTATTGATCGTAGAATGGTAGGTACTCATGTCTTCTTTCGCGGTGATGACTTCCATTTGACTGTTTTAGTTTTCCCTAGGCCATGCAGCATGAATCATCATCTGGTGGTGATTTTAACAGTACTTAGTCTATGTGTAATATACCAAAAACAATCCAGAGAGAAAACGTCAGTGCTTCAAGAGACAACGTTTAACTCTGTAACGTTCTTATTCTTGCATAATACCTTCTTCATAGTATTAGCGCTCAATATTGTAAACAGTTTCGACTGCCAAGTGTTACGTTTTAATTTAAAAAAATCAAAGAAAACTTGAGAAGCATGTTTCAATATATTTGCCCTCAAATTACGCCGTCAAACCAACTTCTGCCTCTTGGTTCCATAGTTAAAGTTTATAGGAGACGAGTCCCCACTTCCGCAGTTAAGCCCTTCAGTTGTGTAACATCCAGAATGGTATTCGCAATTCTCACATTATGGCTCCAGGCCATCGAAATGGGAAATGTGATGTGTGACCAGTGTACTAAAAATACAGCAAAAAGAACGACTTTTTCACTGTTTTTTGGACTTTCCAGGCACCATCTTGATATTTAGGCCCCAGGCATATAGCGCTGCTGGAGGTCACCACATACTTAAATGTTAACTTTACCATATGAATATACATATTGGACGCCGACAACCGGCCAGAAAAAAATATGACGAATTTTTGCATTTTTGACGTTTTTAAACGAAAGTGTGCCTAAACGATGTCGACGTGTGTACTAGATGATATTCTACCCTTAAACTACCCAAAACGTTCAGTGGCGTGCCTTATGGGCTCGAAATAACCGAAAAACGGTAATTTCGCCCTCCATCTTGGATTTAAGGGCTTAAATGCCAAAATCGGGTCTGGAAACAGGGCGCATCGTTTTCAGCGGGGGCCAATTAGTCTAGAACCGCCTGTTGCCAGATTGTAGCACAAAACGCCGTTAGACATGCACTTTTCAGAAATGTCTCCCTGACTAAAGAGGAAACTAAGTGACAACACAGCAATATCTGGTGTCATAAGTGTATGTGATTTGTCACGCGCATATTTATATTTTCACTTCACTTTTCAACTTTAACGTCCCTCTAGCCAAAGGTCGGCGGTTCAAATAACACGTTACTAATAAAGTAAGCTGTAATGCAATTTCAAGTGGGACGGTTATGAATCAGGTGTTTTCCTTTACACTGTCAAAAATTGCAAGTAAAATGATTCCAATTCGAAGCAGAAAACTTTAGATACAAGACCTACTGAGTTGCTGCTGTATTAAATTTAACAATTAGTGCTGAATGCAGTATAACGAATTCATTTTGTCTCCATTGAGCTGATACAATCCCTTGAGGCTGCTGTTTATATTAGTCCATCCCTTAACAATGCGTTAAAATTGTGCCCTGCCAATATTTTCGTCGTACAACCTTCGCCAAACTTCCCGGTCACCCTTAAGTTAAATTACAGAAGTTTCCCTTGCTGAACTTTCAGCTTTACCATACTTGCTAATGGTTCAAATATTAAAAGAATTTCTCCCATTAATAAAAAGTTTTACAATTTTCGGCAGTTTCAAAATAGAGTAGGTACTTGATGAATTTTACAATAGCCGTGATGAAGTTTTCATTGTAAATTAAAAAGAATGAAGATATTATTCAAATGGAAATCGAAAAAAAAAACATTAATCAATCGGGCTCGCTTCGTGGCGTCCGTATTCAAAATGTATACTTTGCAAACTAAATTCTGAGCACGTCCTTGACGGCATAAATTGCCATATCAACACAAACATTTTTATGTGTTTCGAGAAAACTCGCGTGACTTATGACTGCTTGAATGTAAAGAAATGACAGACAACGATTTTATTTGTGGTGTGTCTAATTTGTTTGCCATTTAGGCAATGTAATTTAGCTTGAGCTGGGCAAATAGGTAATGGTATTATTGAAAAATGGAATAAAACTCTATTAAATCCTTCAAGGACTTGCACAAACTTTGAGTTAAGCTTGAAGGTGTTTATGATTATCTGTTATAAAACGTAATGGATGCATGCTTGCTTTGAATGGGACAAATCTAAGAGCTTCCGAAATACGTGTCAAAAGGTCCCAATTTTTCCATTGTTATTTGCTTTGTTTTAGACATTGAGGAGGAATCGAAAAGTTTATAGTGAAGAAGTTGAAATCTTTGACTTTAACTTCTTGAGGACCTACAAGATAGTTATTTAGAAAAATGGTCTACACTACACCATGACGTAAGAATTACAATGGATGAGAACAAAACCCTAATTTATTATTTGTAAAAGCTGCCCTTTTCTTTACACTGCCCATTAAGCCAGATTTCATTTTATACTATCCAAATTCATGGCCATTATTATTTTAAGTAAACAAACCGCAAGAAATAAAGCGTCACTGGGATTTTAAGGATCCCATTATACTAAAATACCGGGTCGAAGCTGTAGAGGTAATTGACAGTTTCATCTCTCAAAGAAGGAAAACTCATTATTTTTCATATTTCATGCGTTCGATTATTCCTTAATGGCTTTGGCGCTGTTGTATACGCCTCTGTATATCACAACAGAAAATATGTCTCTTATTTTCGACGTAAGAATGAGCCGAAAGGTTAGGTATCGCGATAACGACAAAGACCGTGACACCCTTAGAAAAACTGACAAGGGTTGCCAAAATGAAATTTTACGTCTTCAATTGAGATAATTGCGTTTCAACATGAAATAAAGCGAGTATGTCGCTTAATACATAAAATACAATTAAGGATACAGACTTTAGTGCTGTGAACATCTTTGCATATGTATAGTCGATACCCGAATATAGACATCGTCATTGCACATCATGCAATTAGATTGGGTGCATTTACTCTACTCGTATATGGCAAACCTTTGAGGTAGATTTAATTCAGTTAATGAAGATGAAATGCATAGACGATGCGACTCCATGTAATAATAAACGCTCTTTCTGTGAGAGGGTGGAGCGTTAATATAAAGTTAAACAAGATGAAACTTACAAGCAATAAATCAGTTTAACGTTCAGTACCAAAAAAGTATCAAACATATATAGGGTAACATTATAAGGCAAGTTACAACTTACAATGCATTTTGAGAATGGAACTATAACTTGAATATGGCCGAGACGCCGTTGGATTTTTAGTTGTTACCAAATTACACACTCCTCGGTGGCAATAATAATAATAATAATATTGTATTTATTCAACCAAATAACGTCAATATAATTTTACAATGAAGACTAAAGTGACTGTTAACGTGTTAAATATGGTTCAATCCTAAGGCGAAGTTCAGATGAATTGCTGACAGCAATTCCCTGTTCTTGCACTTAACCATTGAATAAGCACCTTAAAGAAGTATAACGCCCGTGTTAACTGATGAAATAAGAAAATCTGCCTAGGATTCTGTCGTCCCTCTGTTGTGGGGGAAAGTGAACCACAAATTTAAAGCTAGTTACCGACCGACAGATTTCTTTACTTCTTTAAAATTCCAACGTTGCCAGATTTTTGGCAAGCGCTTTGAGTTTGAATAAATTAGATTAAAATATTGAATAAGCTTTTATTCAATCCCAATAATATTATGTAAAGGAGGATCAATCTGAAATGTAAGATCATAAGGAACAATAAATAAAGTAAAAAATGTAGTTTAATCTAATAAGAAAGCAACAAGAACTGTTCTAAGGACCATTATCTTTACATAATAAACAATCAAACTTTACCTAGCTCCATATAAGGATCTGGTAATTTTAGGCACATTAATGATCTCAGTAATTAATTTCAGACTTAACGTAAGAATGCGGACTTTCATCATAAGTATAAATTACTAATTAGGTAGAGTGGTACCAATTAATAAGCACCTTAAAGAAGTATAACCATTGAATGAGCACCTTGTATTCAATGGCTCAGGCTATATAACATTTTTTGACAAAAAAATTAGTTACCGGTTCAAACCGGGTTTTTCATGCAGGTGAAATGATTATAAATTAGGGAGAAATAATTAGAACAGTTGAATTTTTCCGCGGATGAAATCCCGGGGATTGAAAGAGGTGGAATGTGATGTTTTGCAATTTGTGGTTAAATTTTAGGCTAAAATGTTCAATACAAAAGTTATAGAGAATAAAAAAATCATCGACTTTTGTATCTGCACTATTTTCACATAACCTCCAATTTTCCTAAAAACACCGGAAAAGCTGTTTTTTTCGTTTTTTATTCTTATTTTTGCGAAAAAAAAGTCGTAACGGATTGTAATTTGGAGAAAACATAGCTTGTTTTATGATAAAAAAAGGAGACAATTTTGGACCCGTAAAGTTGAATAGTTTCCGAGATCTCACGATTTCTGAAAAAAAACCACCTCTTTCAAGGGGATGAAAAATCTATTTTTCCATCGTACAGAGGTGAGCGGGGTAGCAAAATTTTTGGGAAGATTTATATTTTAATAAACTAAAATAAAAAATATTGTTCCTTATAACAGTGGGTCTGGCTTGGCGCTGCTTTTAACAAAACCCGCCGCATAAACGGCCAGCTAAGCTCAGTGTTTTTGAATATGGAAGCAAGAGAAGGGTCAAAGCAGTAAAGTTCGTTCTGGGCAAGACAATCTCCGTGCGTTATGGTTGATAATGAATCTCCAAAATTTTCCCCCAATCAACAGGTGATCTCGAACAAGATATTTCCCCCAAACAAGGAATTTCGGTATCGAACAAGGACCCTAAAATAGTTTAAGCTAAAACTTCCTACACACACACACATGTAAAATTCGTTACCTCTAAGTAAATTTAAGAGGGATTAAATACCAAGCGTTCCTCAATTACCCATCTTCCAGTATATCCGTAATCTACAATGGCCGCCATAAGAAAAGAAATTATTTAGATAAGCGTACTTACTCGAAGAAAAAAAGTTTCACGTTAAAGCCCGATGAACGGTAAAATGCTGCAGACTACTTGTCTCGCAATTAATACGGGTAGAATTGCCAAAGTTTTTAACTAACAGTGGTGGCAAAGATTACCCACGTGTTTTTCTTTTCTCACGCAGAACGGCTTAGTTGTTCGTTCGATCAGAGTCGGAATCGGAAAAGAAAAAGCATGTACAATTTTGGATCGCGCTGTAAGGTCCTGCCACCTGGCGGAACTAATCCAACGCATAGAAGTAGAAATTTATATACAGGGCGTACCGAATGTAAAATACGGAATGATGCAAAGAAGAAATGAACTTGTTACATCCTATAGAAAAACTTCCAAAAAATCGCCAAAAACTGGAAAAACAGTTTTAAGATATTTAGATATATACACGGTTTTTGAAATGATAAATTAACGTGTTGGATGTTAATAAAAGATTTTTTCGAAATTTGTCTTCATGCTTTTCTTTAATGTTCCTAAAATATTTTCTTTTGCTCCTAGTGCCCAACTACCTTAATTAAAATATCTTTATTATTTTTGCGTCACACAAAAGAGGCAACTGTAACCCATTTTATCTACACTGTATCTCTCACCCGAGCTCTCACCGTTATAGAAATCACAATGGTGAGTCTCGAATTTGAACCACCCTGTACATTAGAGTTTAAATTTATAGGACAAAACTTACAATTTAAAAAATCAAGCTGCAACTGTGGGTTTTAAATGCCAATCCGTACTTTTTGTGCATGTCGAATTTCTCTTTTAATTGCAACCAACAAAGGATTTTAATTAATAATTAAAAAATTTCTAATTACATTTGCTTCAATAAAACGGACTAGTATCGAAATAGTGCAAAAACATAAAATAAAATAAAGCTACTTTTCGATATAACAAAGAAAAATATGACAACACTGTTCAACTTTGATAAACAGGGAAAACAAAGGGCCCCTAAGTATAACTGGTTCCCCTGTTTAAAATAGTCATTATTTACCGCCCGAGGACAAATATCCTTCAATATTTGTGGTAATTACCACTTTGCAGTGTATGCATTGGTAGGGATAAATCGTGATAAATCAGTTACCCAAGTACCTACCCCTAATGTTTACAGTGCAACAAAATGGTATAACAAAGACTTTTGCGTAAAAACGGAAATTGTCTGATGTGGGTTGCCATTTAAACTTTGCTTCTGCAAAATTTACCTGCGTGTTATTGCTTAAGAGATCTTTGGTCTACCTTTCCGGAAAACAACTTGAAAACTAGGTTTTTTCACGCGGATTGAAGTGATCGCTCGAATGAAAATTTAGCTTTGTATATTGAAAGGAAAAATCGATTAACAAAGCAATTGAGTACCTACTTTACATTGTCGATTGGGCATCGTAATCTTTGCTGTCGGGTAAATAAAATGGCATTGTAGGTACATCAATCGTATCTTCGTATGATGAAGTTATTAATGTTAGAAGTAAAACTAAAAGCTTATTTTAAGTTTTCTTCGTATAAATATTCGCCCCTTAATTCCAAGCTGTTGGTGCTTCTCGGAAAATCCTCAATTGAATGGAATAAATAAATTACAGCATAATAAAGTCCATGGTTACACATTTGAGGTCGGAATAATTCTGAGATTGCTACAAATACCAAATCCACTAAGTACTTTTTGGTTGCCTGTTCTTAAAAAGCACAACAAAGGATATAATTATTTCAATATTTACTTTTAAAGGTATCTTTATACATTAGGGATAGGGAAATACGTTCTACACTTACGATTAGTCGATACCACAATGCTTTTTGCTATTCCTATTAGCGAATAGTAGTCGTAATTTCGATATCTCCTAAACGAGTAAATAGCATTGCAAACATAGTTTCCCTAAATTGTGTAATTACAATAATCCCTTCGAAATAAATGAAAATTTTGTCGGAACTTACAAGGAAAAATAAATTAGCTTCAAAGCTCGCCGAATTTCAAAAGGGCTTGATAGGTCTCAATGGCACATTTAATTAAATCCAGAATAATAAAATTAATATATTTCAATTTCGTTTAATTGCGTAATCAAAGTTGGGAAATTACATTAATTAAATGCGCGTGTGACTGCAATTTCGACACGCATTGTAACTTAAACGAAGTGTTTTAGAAAGTTTCATTCAAAATTTTGACAAGAAATTTATTTCCTATTTGTACTCCATCGCACGCTGCAATTATAAATTCTGCATCCTATCAGATAATCGCAGGTAAGCGTTGCCTTCCCGACGTAAATATCGTTGCGTTGCTGAGCGGTTTAAAAAATTTAATTACCGAACCACCTACATTATGACAGCGATTGCCAAAGCAATTAATCTTGAAAAATTAAAAATAACGATTGTATCAATCATTCCTGCATTAATTACGGTTACTCAGCAGGATGTGTCATTATTTGTTATATCTCGAAATCGTTTGAAGATTCAAAGTATTCGTAGGGGTCTTAAGATTGGCGAAGAACAATTGCTGTATTTATGTAACGATTTTCCCATTTATAATCTCATGTAGACACTGTAATAAAACAAATCTCGATGAGAAGCGTAAAGCGGTGTAAATGTCAGCCTTGAGGCAAATAAAACTACTCAAAAGCTCAGGCGTCCCCTACTTTCCGACATATAGGTACTTGAAGAATTTGATAATAGGGCTATTATACCTATTTTGATGTCGGTGGCTTGCTCTTCACATACACTGTAGCTAGATGGACACTTTCCGCGAAATGGCGTTAGTTGCTCGTCAATTGCCAAATGCGATCCTGGATTGTATGTTTTTTGGCAATTGTTTGTAAATATTTCAAGAATTGGGTGCCAGTGCCAGTGATACTTGACAAAACCGCGTACGGGACATCGTCGCTGAAATGATTGGGTCCCTTTGTCAAAGCATTATCAAAGGTTCCCGATTACTCTTGATCAAAGAACGTATCGAACGAATGGAGGATATCGAGGAAAGTTAGGTGAAACAGAAATACTAGAAAAGGGTGGATAAGAGGAAATAATTGAGAAAATAGAGAAGAGATGGTTTGAAATTGGAACAAGACCACGCAGAGGAAGGAAAAAGGAAGTACAGAGCCATAATAAGGGAAGCAAAACAGCCAAACGAGATGTTTTTGGAAGACCGTTGTAAGGAAGTGAATGTATTAATGAAGGGTGGAAAATTCGAGAAGGCATAGAAAACAGTTGAGCAGTTTTCTGGAAAAAGTGAGACAAATGCTTGAAGGATGATGATGGTTCAATTTTGTATGAAGATAAGTATATTGCAAGAAAAAAAAAGCAGTTAGTATATGTCGTGGTGGAGAAGGGCTGAAAATGGAAGGGGAAATGGGCGCGGAAGAAATGGGACGAATTTGATCAAACTGTTAGACAGATGAACGATAAAATGACTCCTGACGTAAACTGATCAAAGTTCAGGATGAACTGTTCCATCTGGCTTGTAAAGAGGCTTGTTTTAAGAAATGCCACACACTATCGTTGCGACAAAAAAGTAAAGCTGAGACAGAAGAAGAGATAGCAGAAATGGATAGATCCTTTAGAACGTACAACATGAAGATCTATAAGAAAAACAAAAATCATGGTGGTGAATAGACACGGTACGAAGGTACAGGGCTCTAAACCCTTTTACGTACCTTATAGGAAAGGCCCAGTGACGAGCAGGTCATAGGCATATATGGTTAAAATTTTCCATTTTTTTGGCAGTGTTCGTAAATGATTTTATGGTCCCTGTTTGGCTGTAGGAAAATTCCTACAATTTTACGAAATAAAACGCATAAAACTTCTTCGTGGACTGTATATATTTATTCTGTCGCACTACACCGTCCTTTTTTAACAAAAATCGACTACACCAAAATATCTCGGGAAAACACCTTTTCTTATTAATTTGGGTGCGTAGAATCCAAATCAATTCGTACTTTTTCGATCAGACTTCTCAATCAAAAGTTATAGACTAGAAACCAATTTCGAAAAAAAAATTCAAAGGGCTGTAACTTTTGAACTAGTAGCCCAATCTTGGAACTGTTTGAAATTATGGATTCTACAGGCCACATTCTATAAGAAAATTTTTTTCCGGGGCGATCTGAGACAATTTTTTTTTCGGGGCTCAAAAAAAGGCAGTGTATAACCTTCCTTTTTTACCAAAAATCGACTACACCAAAATTTCTCGGGAAACCACTTTTTCTTATTAATTTGGGTGCGTAGAATCCAAAACAATTCGTACTTTTTCGATCAGACTTCTCAATCAAAAGTTATAGACTAGAAACCAATTTCGAAATAAAATTCAAAGGGCCGTAACTTTTGAACTAGTAGCCCAATCTTGGAACTGTTTGAAATTATGGATTCTACAGGCCACATTCTATAAGAAAATTTTTTTCCGGGTCGATCTGAGACAATTTTTTTTTCGGGCTCAAAAAAAGGCAGTGTATAACCTTCCTTTTTTACCAAAAATCGACTGCACCAAAATTTCTCGGGAAAACACTTTTTCTTATTAATTTTGGTGCGTAGAATCCAAAACAATTCGAACTTTTTCGATCAGACTTCTCAATCAAAAGTTATAGACTAGAAACCAATTTCGAAAGAAAATTCAAAGGGCTGTAACTTTTAAACTAGTAGCCCAATCTTGGAACTGTTTGAAATTATGGATTCTACAGGCCACATTCTATAAGAAAATTTTTTTCCGGGTCGATCTGAGACAGTTTTTTTCTAGGGGCTCAAAAAAAGGCAGTGTACAACCTTCCTTTTTTACCAAAAATCGTCTACACCAAAATTTCTTGGAAAAACACTTTTTCTTATTAATTTGGGTGCGTAGAATCCAAATCAATTCGTACTTTTTTGATCAGACTTCTCAATCAGAAGTTATAGATTGGAAACCAATTTCGAAAAAAAATTCAAAGGGCTGTAACTTTTGAACTAGTAGCCCAATCGTGGAACTGTTTGAAATTATGGATTCTACAGGCCACATTTTATAAGAAAATTTTTTTTCCGGGTCGAACTGAGACAATTTTTTCTAGGGGCTAAAAAAAAGGCAGTGTAAACCTTCCTTTTTTTTTAACCAAAAATCGACTACACCAAAATTTCTGGGGAAAACACTTTTTCTTATTAATTTGGGGGCGTAGAATCGAAATGAATTCGAACTTTTTCGATCAGACTTCTCAATCAGAAGTTATAGATTGGAAACCAATTTCGAAAAAAAATTCAAAGGGCTGTAACTTTTGAACTAGTAGCCCAATCTTGGAACTGCTTCAAATTATGGATTCTACAGGCCACATTCTATAAGAAAATTATTTTTTCTCCGGGTCGATCTGAGACAATATTTTCTCGGGGCTCAAAAAAAGGCAGTGTACAACCTTCCTTTTTTACCAAAAATCGTCCTTTCATTAGACAACCACTTCTCTACTCTCTCTCTCAACGGTTAGCGCATGCTAACGACACCCGCTCAAGCTACACAAATGGCGGTTATTTTGAATACAGAAAAGTAAACTAAATCATTGATAATAAATGGTAGGTATACAAGCTCGTTAGCAACGGTGCAATCACACGTACATTGCAATAATGGTAATATGCGAGTACCCATATGGGCTGCAGAACGCATTTGTTTAAATGTTTAGATATGTTGTTATATAATTCTCATTCTTTAACAATAATCTATGACAGATTTATGTAAATGATCAATTTCAGTTTATGCAATTATTGCATGCACTGAAATGAATGTTACGTTGAAACACACAATTATTCATTGTTAACAAACCAACAACGTTATGTAGAATTGTTATAGTCAGTTATTTACTTTTGGTTTGAAATAAATCTTTTTATTGCAGAGGAGTTGAGACGTTTGTTTAACCTCCTTAAATTCTAAAGTAAAGAATGCAACTTCTTAAACGGAGATAACAATGATTATGAATTGCCTTCGACTAGCCCAAATACAATTAATAAAAAATCTACTTTTTTGTCTGCTTTGCTTACTGTAACTTTCTTTCCTTTCCTCCCTGAAAATTACTCTAAATTTATAAATTCTCTGTCACTTTCTGGCACAAAAAAACGCTAAATGGCCATAAAGATATACCGAAATCAATAAAAAAATTTCCTCCTCTTTTACAAACTTATTTGACACTTTTGTTAAATCTAAATAACGTTCAAAATTGACGCAATCAGTTACTTACCCTAAACTTTAAGTACTTAAATTGAATTTTTATTTACAATTCACATAATTGTTTCAAAATACTCAAGAATTTGGTCAGTTATTTCTGAAACGTTTAGAATGAAATCATTAAATTACATCTGAAATTTTGTAGATAATCGAAATTCAAGGGTTTGTTAAAAATCGACAATTTACACTCATAACCAAAATTATAACGTGGATTCTTTAAGAGAACTGTTCATATGCATTTTAAATTTTCTATAGAATGCTCTGTATTTTTAGTGCACTTTCACTTTAAAAAAATAAAAAGTGCACTTTTGCGCTCGTGATGTCTATCTGTTTGTCTGTCTGAGTCACTGCTCCGAAACTACACCACTTACAGACTTGGTATTGGTATCATTCGATCAGAAATTAAACATTATTTTTTGACACACAATCATATGCAAAAGGTAATGGAGGAAGTAAAAATCACTCTGGACCATGGCAAGATAAATTGGATGATATTAATGAAGTTGGAGTAGCACTGATAATAAATAATAACTTTATTGAAACAACGCAACAAGAGATAGCATGATCTTCAACTAAGAGGCGAAATTCAAATAGTCTGACTGTTCTTATGGGCACGGAAAAATGTGTTTGGCGATTGAAAAATAGCAAATCAAAACCGGAAAATTCCCCTCATCGGTAGGGTTGCCATCCGTCCGGATTTCCCCGGATTTGTCCTAGTTTAGGGGGCGTCCGGGTGGGTTTTCAATAGTAATCCGGGTTTTGAAGTACTGGCGAGTGGGTGAATTAAAAATCTTTCTGTCAAAATTTAAACCAACAAGATAAAACTTTCAAGCGCAAATCAGCTTTGGTAACAATTTTTTAAAACACCGAATGCTCATTTATAGATAGGTACTCGGAGTTATTGAAAATTGCGTACTACTTTTTTTGCATTCCTGCTCATAATGACAACGCTGAAAAAATATTTTCACTAGTGGCACGACAGTGAACAAAATAAAGGAATTTTTTTGAATATTGAAACAGTCTCGTCAGTGATAAAAATAAAGTACAATTTCAAAGATTATAATTGTGAGGATTTTTATAAAAATTTTTATAAAAAAGACCAAATTTTTGTTTCATTTAAAAATTATTGTTATTAGCTTCTTATATCTTGTATTTTATTATGTTAAAAAGGTATATTATTGCTTCATTTAAAGAATTTAAAAATGTAGATAAGACGTTGTTAATTCCTAACAGTTAAAGAAGATTTCATTTCGTGATAGAGTACGCCTTGTTTTATTTAGAAAAATGAATTGTTTGTTTCATTTCTTTAGAAAATATTTTTTGTCCAATTCAGGTGATATGTCCGGGTTTATAATCCCTAAATCCGGGATTTTCACGCTTCCTGTCCTAGTTGGTAGAGTTTTGAGGTGGCAACCCTACTCATCGGGGCCACGACATTGTGAAGTTACAAAAAAGTGGTGGTAGTGCCTGATTTCTACTCCTCTTAATTATAAAAGCAGAAAAAATTGATCTATTGATTACTTTACCATAGCCAAGTATTCCTACAGCATTTACCTTCTTCTATTAGGGCGTAAAATGTTTCCAAGTGAATCGTAGTCATACAAAGAAATAAAAAAGTGGTGCTGAATATGAAACCCAAAGGGCGATAGTCTAGACGGCAGTAAAAGAAATAGATATAATCAGGGTTTGTAATAAGTCCAATAACGAACCATAAATTGGATATTACATGAGAAAAGCGCGACAAACACATATTTTCAGAATTTGCAGAAATACAATCTAGATGGTGACCTTTTGCAAAATATGGTGGTCCAATTAAGAACTTTATCCTTACATTTTTATATTACATTCAACATCAACTATAAACATACGAAAATGCTCAGCGCGGTAAGTAAACACCCAGCAATTTTTCACGTATTTCATCTCCTAAAACGGCCGAAATTTCAATTACAGATTGTAAGATTGATTTCAATCTTAAATATTTGTTTTAAATTGAATTGCGGTTACAATATAAAATTGCCTCCAGTCTGTATGTAAAAAGACCAATATTTCAATTTCTACTTGTGTTACGCTTACCGCAGAGGAGTAAACCTATTTTTCTTTCCTTCAACACGGCGCGGCGCGTATTTTTATTTTTAATATCGAAAGTGAAAAACAACAACCCGTAAGGTATCCCTTTGTACGAGCGGAATAACAAAAGCGCAGAAATAACGCGATCTGAAAAGTGTAGTCACTTCTGGATGTTTACGCAAACATCATATGGCAGGGTTTTACAGTATAACCCTCGTTTATAAATCGCGTGGCTAACGACATGCTTGATTTCGTATCGGCAGTCAGATCTGTTCGTTTAAAGTTTGTTTCACTTGGACATGAAAAGCCAATGGCAGATTAGGTACTCACTGCATGCCTGTAATGTTACAAAAAATATGAACCAGAACTGTGACTCGCTCGATCTGATCTGAATTTCGAAACAATGCTGCAATGCCACTCGAGTCATGTCAGTTAAGTACACTGGTTGTGGATAATTAATTCTTCACCATATCGTGTACGCATTTAGATTTGCGGTCTGCCTCTTGTACATCTAGACTTCCTTGTTACATAACGATCACAAACATACTCACTGGGTATGCGCTACTTGTTAGTCGACGTGATATTCAATTTAATCGCACACGACAATCAACTGCTTTACTTTGATGAGTGAAATTAGAATTTGAAGATAATTTAGCAGAGATTGTAATCAAAATCATCGAATTCTATGCAAATTATATAGGGCGATGATAATAGTAATAATAATAAATGAATGAATGAATGAATGGTTTATTTACAAAAAATATACAACTTGTGGTCCAGCTAAGTCTGAGACTTATCAGCCGGTTCCAAAATTTACATTTACATTTATTTAAAATTATTGTTCTTTCTTGACTTTATTTCTTGTGGCTCTTGAGATGAACTGAAAACAGAACTATATTTAGAAATTGTAATTATAATTAGGTACATCATAATTTTGCATAAAATAATTAAATTGCCAACTAGCACCTCTTATAATGGATATAGGTAACATACAAATAATTACTTACAAACGTTCAGAACTGGTACAATTCAATTTTTATTGGTTTTATATCATAAAATATAATTAATATGCAATTTGAAAAGGCATTGATTGGACGATATCTATTGTATAATTTTTAAATGACGTAAAGTAAAATAAAATCTATTAAAAAATGAAACGTAATTTATCTGTGATAGGTTTGATAATTACTGATTTATCGAGAAAGTTCTTTGTAGGTAATCAACATAAAAGTGCGCATAAGGTCGTCTTTAGATTAAACATTTGTTGACATCCGCTAAACATTTTATCAACACAGGCTTGTCAGGATTCGTCCTTCCTTGCAAAAATTTTTCCATTTTTTACCCAAACAAACTTGTATTTAAGTATAATAGCCCTTTTACGCGTTTCACGGTAAATTACTCGGTTTTCGGGGGTTAAATTTTCATTAAAATACAGTCTATTAATGTTGTTTAATTTTTTTTCATTGACCGACAATGAACGGAACCATTCGCGACCTTTTTTTTAAAACGGTAGGTTTGTCTTCTTCGTGTTTTAATTTAATGAGCAAAAAGTTTGTGTGGGTTAAGTTAATAATAATAATTATATAATAATAATAATAATAATAATAATAGAGATTTATTGCCCAACAGAACAGACATTCCAATTATAGGACAATACATATTTAATAGTTAACGCGCAATTATTTAGTGTAATAAGAAAAAAGAAAAAGAAAGAAACACAAGAAAAACTCAAAATCTTAACATAACTAAACAACAACAAAATAATTAAACTATAGCTTATATATAATGTCGGATAATACATAAATAATAAATAATGCCAGGTCACCACGACCACGATTATCATTGATCCTTTTAACAACATTTACGATCACATTTTGGCTCATTTGCATGAATGAAACGTTGAATCACACAACCAAACAAAAAGTAAGCCAATGGCGTCAGAACACAATGATCTTGGTGGCCAAGGTAGCTCTAAATTTGGATTTGTTTTTGAATTTGATAGAGAGTTCAAATTTTAGGAGATTCAAGGGCTAGGGCTGTTTAGGCATTACATATCATAAAAATTACAGGATGTCGAAATGTAGGGGGACGATTTTCCAATAAATTATTTGACTATACCATTTCCAACTGTAGACATTCAAACAATGAACATTCAAAAGGGTCATTTGTAGTTTAAAATGGTCAATTTAATATTAAAAAACATCATTTAAATTTTATAAAAAGTCTATCGAAAATTAAAATCGCGAAAAAAGTGATAACTGGGGTGAGGGGGGAGGGGGATATTTTGCATTTCGCGACGCTGGACATGGGTCTATTTTGCCAAAAACTGGCGCAAAGCCTTTTTTCACATATAACTTTTGATCCACACATATTCAACATCGGCGAGTACAGGGCTAGCCTGATATAACTCCTCTATTCTCTAATACTGTCTCCAGCTTACTGTGGCATGGGGCATTATCACAAACTATCACTACATCTTCCACCTGATTACCAGCTTGGATCCAGTTATCCAACAAACGTATAATCCAATTATTTGCGAACTCTGCATTAAAACTGCCCCGTTTCCTCTCCATCTGATTGAGAACTTCAACATGTCTTGCTCACAGCTCTTAATTTTCTGGGGGTGTTCATTGTTACTGATTGCTTGTGAAAAAGTTGGGTGGTGTACAGACGGCCTTCCAAAACGTTTCCAATTGTGGATTTACAAACAATTTTGTTGAAGTTTACCCTGATTCTCTGTTCCATCTGTTTAAGTGATATTTCACAATCTTCTTCCAGTCAGCTTAGAACTTCATCTCTCATCTTCTGACAATATCTCTGGTTTAGTTCCTGAAAAAATGGGGAGGGATGCTGAAAGGATTTTTTTACGGGAAATTTGATACAACTGAGTTTACATAAATATGGAAAAATATATTAGGTAACCGTGATTTTTTTTATATATGTATATGAATGAAATTGAAACAACAGGGCTCTTACCTCCTTTTTTCACCATCTTCACTCTTCCCGATCTTATCCACTTATGTGCGTTTGATATTTTATTCCCAGTGTCATTGCTAATCGCGTCCAGCCTTCGTCTCTATTGGCACACAAAACAATCCTTTCCCTGTCCTGGGAGTTGTTTTTTTATTGCTTCTCCTTTCTTTTTTTTTGCCTCGTCCACTCCACTCCGGCATAATGCACACAATACATCTGCTTCATTCAAGTTTTCAAATAAACCCTATACCCATACGGAGTTAGTTTTGTCACAAACCTTTCCCAACATAGAACTCCTGCACATTGCACAATTAATTATCGCTAAAGTTCATTTTGAATTTATAATTCAATAACGATCGTTTGTGACTTGAAAGCTTGTAAACAAACTGATAACAAGGGAAAAGAGATGTTGCTATAAAAATCAACAATCATTTTATATACAACACACTTGATTTTTTCTTTTTTTTCGCAAATATTTCTTGTAAACTATAAATGACATTCTTTAAAATTCAATTGATAATTTTAAACTACAAATGACGCTTTTAAAATATTCAATTGATACTTTTAAAAAAATACAAACGACACTTATTATAATTATATTGTTTATTTTAAACTACAAATGATGTTTTTGAATATTCAATTAACAATTTGAAATAGACATGATATTTTTTAATATTCAATTGATATTTTTAAAAATACAATTCACGCTTTTTAAATTAAAACGGTTTAGTCGAATAGTAAGAATTGACTATTAAAGCAAATAAAGGTACTTCTCAACTTTTTTCTTTGTTTCAAGGGCCCAAATCCGGTACAAAATAGTTTAAAATTAAAATTATGGTAAATTTACGATTCTAATGACCATTTTTTCGAAAAAAATTTATCCATTGATAGGAGTCTCCAATATCATTAATTTTCCAATTCGTTATAATTAAGATTTCTTAATACGCAATTACATAAATTCCAAATCAATCACTTAGATTATGTTTATCCGCACAAAGCGTACGAATGAGTATGAGCGTTTTTGATAACAAAAATTGACCAAATTTCAAATATTTAATTTGATCCCAAACTTGTAATAGCGCGACATCTGACAATAGACCTAATAACGTTACACTATGTGTAATGTGTTAGGCCAGTGTTTCCCAAATAGTGCCGGGGGTCCGCGGCCTGTTTTTCGGGGGTCCGCGAACCGTCCGAACCCACGATATTTTTGCTATTTTAAATGGACTGAATCTACAATTACAGGGTAAAAGTATAGATGTTTTTAAAACTGAAGAAAAATAGAAGCCACCATACAAAAATGTCGGCCAACCGTGTGGAACAATCATCTTTAAGTACCTACATTTCCGCCTTTAGATTCGTTTTTGAAATCCGAAGAAATTTTGCCACAAGAGGTTCCGGCGCCAAATAATGAAAACTGCTGGATTAGAAATCCGTTCGCTACCTCCAGAATTGAACAAAACGCTAGTCTTACAGAAAACAACAAGATCAGCTCGTCAGCCTGTCTTGTAGCAGTTCTAAAAAAGATATTTTTAACGACAACGATTTAATTCAGTTTTGGATTAAAGGTAATTCTGATTACAACGAGCTCTCCGAAAAGGATATGAAACATTTAATTCCTTTTTGCACGACGTATTTATGTGAACAGGCTTTCTCTGTATACGTCCTTTTAAAATCAAAACAAAGAAATCGACTGGATGTTGCGTCAGATATAAGGTTAAAAATTTCAAATATTAGTCCTGATTTACAAAAAAATAGGCAGGAAAAACCAGTGTTCCATTCTTCTCATTAAAATCTGAAACTGTTAAATCTGTAAGTTTTATAATGTATTCATTGTATTTTCTTTTACTTTTTATTATTCATAAGTTTTCTATTAATTATTATTTACAAATTACGTATTTAAAAAACGCAATAGTTGCTTTATTTTTTATTGAAACTGTTTCTGGGGGTCCTCATGATACTAGTGTCTAATTTTGGGGGTCCGCAATTTGGAGACATTTGGGAAACACTGTGTTAGGCTTTAGCATGCCCAAAGTCAAATCTTGAACCTGGTGTTATATCTTTTATTCGAAGTACGTACCTATGTATTAAATTTCATTTAAATGCTTTTATAAATAAAAAAGTCAGTTTTACTTACCTATATTCATTTACATATAAAGTCTCATTTAGGTACATGTACCTTAGTAATTAAAAAATTTTGCAATTCGGTTCATAAATGGTCGATATACGAAAAGGACACTGTGAATGTTGAATCGATTACTGCATTGCGTATTATATGCCTAGAGCTATGCTCATATTGAATTTCATGCAATTCAGTTCCAAACTAACGGAGATGTCAAAAGTGCTGTCGCATTTCAAATCTGCTCTCGTTTCCCCCACCCTAACCTTTTTACATTTGAGCCTTTATGGAGCCCGTACCCAAATTTTTAACACTTTAACAATTTTGACTCTCAAAAAACCTAATTTACGTCCTCCAGCGCAATGCACTCAGAGTTTTAACTCATAACCAAGGCAAGGAATAATATGCACTTCAACATGTAGAAATATGCGCATATATATGCACAAAATTAGTGATAATTATGCACCAAATATGCATCATGTTCTTTAAAAATGCACAATTTTTCCACAAATTTTGGTATTTAAAACAACAGGTTGGAACAACTCCATAGTATTTTTTAAAAAACAATGCACAAAATATAACTAAAAACTGATTAATTTCAACTTACTACCCTTTGATAAGAACGAGAAGGAAAATGCTACTAAGTAGGTACTGCTTCGTAAAGCTCCAAAGAAAAACTAATAATTACGGCAGCGACTACAAACGCAGACGTAAAAACTGCAAGCTTTTTTATGCAATCGTCGGAAATTATGACTCACTAAGATACACAAAACCCGTGGCTTCGACTTTTGAACAGGGAAGCGCAAAAGTTTCTTGTTTTGCAATTTTATAATAGGCCAGAAACAAAAATTCTTTAGAAATAACTACACAGGGATCAAAAATGCTTGAATATGCTCTTGATAATATTTTATGCACGAGGGCACTGAAATATGCAAAATATGCAAAAATTAATTGGGTTATTTGAACTCTATTCAAGTTGATCAGCCCAGATCCAAAAGCACACACATGGCATATTATTAATTTAAAACATGCATTTGCATAAAATCACTGCCTTGCTCATAACATACAATTTAAAATTGCCGCAAGAAATTTTCATGGATTAAGTGAACAATAAAACCTTGCATTGCAATGGTTGCATAAAGAAAGTCTTGAATTTCTTTTTTATTGAAGAATAAAGTTTTGAAGTTGTGTAGCTTTTTTATTGCTTACTATAATTAATTGAAAATTCCTCCTATTTGCTGTTCCTTGACACATATCTAACTGTTTTTGTTTGTTTGTATATCCAAACACAAAATTTACCATGTTTCGATTATGCTGTGGATACAAAAATAACTTATAATACAAGGGCTGATTTGAAATACGTGCTTAAATTAGTGGAGTAAAATTACACTGTATTTCGTATCCCCAAAATATGTGTTGTGTGTAACGATCCTGGTTTGTGTTTAGCAGGTACGATTGATAATGGAGGAACAGATAAAACATGAATAACTAATAGATACATAGAAAAATCTTCCACTGTAATAACGATGACTTTTGACTCTTGCCTCTTGCCCTTCCCAGCAATGCCCACATTTTACTTTAGAACACGCTTTCACTATCTGCAGTAATTTTTCAAATTTCCGCATTAATATGGCCAACAGTGATAGGTGCGGGGCCCTATCTAACGAAACGTGACAGTAAGCATACTGCCCCACATCAAAAAGAGTAATATTTTCCACTTGAACTGACGGCAATTTAACGCGTGTGTTGTTGTCCCTTTAAAATGACAACATTAATTATTTATTTAGGGATAATAGAGGCCATAAAACTTTTACGGTAAGGACGCTGCGTTATGCTGTGGGTGTAATTTTTGTATTTGCGTTTGGTATTCCTTCACGTACCGGTATTTCGCCGCGTATTTCAGGTACGTGTACCGAATTCCATTTGAATTTTTATTCTGCGGTACAATAAAAATGCGCCCCGTGTTCTTAATGTATTCCAATTTATAAATAAAGCGTTTCAAATGTCCATATTCTTTGTAAAAAGGAGTACTGGATGAGCTAGTGATAATACACTACAAAATACAACGAATGCTACTACAAAAACTCAAAAGAAATTGTGATTAGCTCCATATAGTTCTACAGAATTATGTCCGCGGTGCAGACAACGTTTTATTGTCCACTTAAACAATGAAAATGTCTTGCGGAAATTTTTAATTGTATTTGATGAATCAAATCTATGGCAACGGTGTGATTTGTTTCCCTAATATTTGCAAACGTGTCTTAAAATGGTTGAAGTTCATAATATTCCAAAAGAAATTCGTTAACGTGCTTTAATAGCCGATGAAGAATTTCCATCATAAAAGTCAGTGAGATTTATAGGCGTGTACTGGGAAGAGTAATAGGGAGTGCTGCAAAGGATTAACGAAACCATTTTATGGGCTAATTTCATAATAATTTTCAATTATTTAGCTTTTCTAGAATAGACAAGTCGCCAACTTTTAGAATGCTGGCAATAGCGCTATTGTAATGAAGCGAATATTCCAGAAATCTCGCTAGAAAACGAAGCGCCATGAATGATTAGTCATCGGGGATAAAGGACGAAGGCGGATACGGCGCAATTTATCATGGGAATATGACGTGGTTGTTCTAGAACATTCTGAAGCGTCCTTGAGCACTCGAGGGCATTCTAGAAAAAATGTTATTTGCTATATAAGCAAATTGAATTGTGTTTCGAGTCAGTTCCAACTTCGATGCGCTTGTGTTATTTAAGTGATAAATAATAATTACAGTTATAAATTAATCCATTTTAAGACTTATTATTAGTTAATTGTAAATAACTAAGACCATGTAATTAAATTTACGTTACAGTAATTGTTCACTTGCGAAATGTGGTAAAGGTGTTAAACCTCGCCAATAGTATATTTAAATCTGTGATATAATTAACTTTGCACCATACAAAAAGAAAAAATAAAAAAAATAAAATGATTGATTGATTGAGAAGTTTTAAATGCTTCTCAATTAATCGTCTACTTTTGGTTGTTTCGAATTTACATATAAATGAGTGATTTTATTGTCTATGTTAATAATTTACTAACAAGTACCTATACATACTCGTTAGAATCCGTGCAAGCACACGTAAATTGCAATAAATGTAATATGCGAGTGCCCATATAGGTTGAACGCATTCTCATTCTTTAACAATAATCTATGACAGATTTATGTAAATGATCAATTTAAGTTTGTGCGATTATTACATGCACTGAAAATGAATGTCACGTTAAACAAACAATTCTTCATTGTTAATAAAATGACAACGTTATGTAGGATTGTTAGTCAGATATTTCCTTTTTTCTTAACATCTCTTCCTTTTTGTTGCATGTACCTACGTATATAAATTGGTTGCAGTGCTAAGTACCATTTTTTTAAATTTTACTTAATTTTATATCAATTTAAACGAATTAAATAATAATCCTTATCATCCTGTCTGTTTGAATATGGACTGTATTCAAATTAAATGAAATGACTAATTTCTAAAGTGCATTTTACGTTATGTGATTTTACTTACGATTTCTCTTGCGAGTTGTCATGTTATCGGGTCCGATCACACTTATTTGTAATTGTAGGTAGCAAACCGTATAATGTAAACAGAAAACCTCCAAATAACAAAACGGAAAATCATATGGAAAATCACATAATGTAAACTGCCATTTATAAATGGAAATTTATTTATTCACGTATTTCAGATCAAGTTCAAAATTCAAAATGTGACAACTATATATATTTCAACGACTATATGATCAAATTTTTATATTTTTTAGAGTGCTTTTCCAAACACGGTCATAATTGCGCTTTTCAACAAACAGATGCACTAACACAAACTACTTGGGCTTCACTTAAAGCTCGATTTAGACAACACTGACTTCGTCGTAATTACAATTATAGTATTCGCCCTTTGATGGTAGACAAAACTTCTTGTGAGGGGTATTGGGAACCCCTTTCGTAAACATAAAACACGCTTTCGCTTAACTTGACTTGTAAAATTCACTTTTCTTCGTGTATGATAACATACACTTGAGCTTAACACGACTAGACTTTCTTCTACAAAATTTTATAACTGGCAGAACTGCAAAAAGCTTCAATACTGGCAGAAAACGTGCTTATCTTGGAATTGGAACTCAACCCACCGGAGATTACAATTACAATAAACAAAGCGATTATTTAAACAAAATTAACAACTAGCAATCCTGATACAAAACAAAATTAAATAATATGATCGACATTGCGTCTCGTATTCTAAATATAAAAAAAACAAATTGTAGTAGTAAGTACTTTTCACAATTATTAGGCTTCAAATGCTACCCTTATAGTAAGCGCCAAAGTGGTGGATAACGAATTCGCTGCAACCCCTGCATGTACCTAATCGGTAACGCAAACACGTGACAGGTAATACACGTGTACCTAGCTATCCACATGAGAAAATGTGCAATGACATGTGCTCGTGCAATTAAACATCGTTACATCACAGATTGAAATGCTTTATACTGCGGTTTTTAGGTAGAGTATCGGTACATTAGAATGCTAATTTTCTCTCCTTACTAAGCCACATAAAAAAGGAAATTTAATAATTGTGTACTTTTCGCGATAATTATAAAAAAAATAAAACCGAAATGCAAGGCGGAAACTTAATTAAAAAGTAGCAGGAATTTAATTACTTCCACGTTCCTTATTTGCTTAACGTTCGAAAATTAAGTTAATCTCTTTTATAAGGTTTGCGCACTTCTTAACCTCTTCAGCATTTTTCAAAGTTTAAGAGATTCTCTTATTTTCGTTTGCGAACGGACCCTTCTTAAATTGATTTATATCGATGGGTTTATTACGTTTGCTGAACTTTTGCTAATTCACAATATTACAATAAATTGCAAGGTTGCAAAAAACTCAAAATGCGTGCATGAGATACATTTGCAATATTCCCCTCACGTCACTCCGTATTATCACCGACTTAATGAGTTAAAAATCAAGTATATGATAATGCTTTCACCTTTATATCACCTATTGATAAGAAGATCGGTTGTACATTGTGTAAATTTAAGAACGAATTCTTTTTTCCTAATCAATAAAAACCATTATTATTATTTTACAATGTCTAGATATAAAACTTCAAAATTCCAGGGCTGCTTCACATATGTTGCATCATCGTTGTTAAATTTAAGGTTAGATGCATTGCACAAGAACTATCCTCAGTTTGTTAGATCTACTAAGAGCTTTTTCTTACAGAATTGTATTTAATTTAGCAAGACAACTGTTTTTTGTATCATTTTGTTTCTTTAGGCCGAATTCATTACCTTTTGAGCTGTACAACATTATTATTTTATTGTTTTGTTCCGTTTAGAAGTTCACTTGTCGTTTATTAATTTTGTTAATTACGTTTTTTTAAATGTTAATTACTGTTTTTGCTCAATAAACATTATTATTACTCTTACACTCTTACTTTTACACTAAGATAATAAGCACGAGTTAGTAATTTGAATATTTCAACAACATAATAAATCTAACCATTTTTACCTACCGCTATTTATTTCACATTGTAAATAAAAGTAATCCCCTATTATGAAACTGTTAAGTGAGAGTTTTTTTAATAAATAAGCGTGCAAAATTCCAAGTGATATTTTAAGACGCAAATTCGACCAGATATTGTGTCCACTTCTATCTCCTTGTACAAATTGAATAATTTACAAAGCATTTAACAAAATTTCTAAAAGGAAAAGCACGAGGAAAAACATATACCTACTGAAATACAAATTTAAGTGAAACAAACCAACTCTGTGTTTATTCATAAGACCACCAGATATGCACTTACAAAATTATACCACATACGGGGTGGCCCAGCCGTGTTAAAGGTGCCGACACCAAAATAACGACTTATGTGACGTAGGTTACACAACAATATTAACAAAAAAGGAATAATTTTGGAAGATCGTAATTTATGAATAATCAAAATAACTTACTTTTCTGTGTTAACTTTGCTTCCAACAATAACTTTCACCCCGTTAAGCACTTCTTCCGCCACCGTTGTCGTTAGCCAACCGCCGATTATGTCACCCATTTTTCCGTCGATCATTTATTGCACTGCCGCCGCTCAGCGATTTTCTCTCGAAACTGGAATGTTACTTTTGGAGGGAATACCGATCCGATTTCCTTCCTGGAGTTTCTGGACGAGATAAACCTCCTGTATAGTATACCGGGTAACTACTTTTTGTGTTGCCAGAATTATTCACGAACTTGGCACAACACTGTAATTTCGCAGTACCAATTACCATTCCGTAATTCAGTTTACCCAGGCCGTCAAGGAATGAAGATCTATGCCGCGAAGCTCATTAGGATCTATCGCCCCGGTTCACCGTTCCCTTAAGTAGTGGCACGCCACCAGATCGTGACCGTAATCGAACCGATTTCGCAACCCGTACCGATTCCGTAAACCGTACCGATTTTGCACGAAATCGTATCGATAGGGCCGTTAGATTCACCAAACCAGTATCCACTCAAAACCGAAGACAGTAGGTTTTCCCGCAGCCCATTCACAGGCAATTAAATAACCCTAGCCAAAATTGGACTTCTCGCAGTACCGCACAGGTGTCTGTCGGACTTTCACACCCCCTACAACCAGTCCAGAGTCCGACAAGGTTCCAGTTTGTTGGAGGTGTAGCCAAACTGGTCATTGGAGGTCCCAGTGCCCACAAAATGCCCGAATGCAAGCTCTAGTCAATGAGGAAGTAGATCGTATGCTGGCCGAAAGTATTATAGAACCGTCTGAAACTCGGTGGAGCTCGCCAATTGTCATGGTCCGAAAGAAAGATGGCGGGATGCGCTTCTGTATCGATTTCCGTAAATTCAACGAAGTTAGGTAAAAAATATCTACCCGTCACCGTTTATAAATGGGATTTTGGACCGCTTTCGGCGTATATTTTGAAATTAAACACGTTTTTTGTCACTAGCTCTTTGAGTTTGACCTTCATCTAATTACCAAAATAGGTCGTGTAATACGTCATTTTTTCTATTAACTACCTGAATCACGAATGGTGTTCAATTAAAAAATAATGGAGAAAACACTCTGTCAAATGGTTCATATTTCACAAAATCCATATGTATATACTGTGTAAAATAATCGATATAAGCGGCGAGTGTGGATACATAACTAAACGTGACCAATCTGTAAATACACAAAAAAAACTACATACGTGTCTGCCAATAACTCTATCCGTTATTATATTCATTGTATTAGTAAATTATTGAATACACGGATTTACGAATGAAATATTTCCTAATTAATATGTCGATCATTAATGCATTTCATTGCGTTTGAATTTATTTAATCGCTGCAATTTTTGTTGTTCATTTGTATCAAACAGCTTTATTTGGTTGTGAAAAATAAATACGTACACTACTTTTACCTATTTAGACTTATCAATTCACTACTGGAAAATGGATGAAATGTAACTCTTTTCTATAGGAAAGAAGCGGAATGTACAACTGTCGAGTTCGATTTACATAATTGCATTTAGGTGCAAACACTTGGAAGTTGATATAAAATAACAAATCTTTATAAACCAGAAAACGCTACACTTGACACGTATATCGCGCTCTATAAAAATAAAATGTAACATAACAGAACTTAGATACCTACTTAACATTAATGTATGCGGTATAACTGCTTATTACATATTTACAAGTAATATACTCGCAATGCTAGTGTTACACTTTTAATCCTTTTGTAATTGAGTAAGTGAAATACGCAATTATAGTTTCACTCCGGGTATTAAATAAGGAAAGGTCTTTGAGATGGACAATTACCGCCAACTGTACCATGTAATTTATACATTGCTCATTGGATACCATCCTGACAAGGGAAGTCGAGGTTGACGAAAACTTATTACACGGAACCCTTTTTTTGTTTAGTTTTCTTTTTCAGCAATATTCCTTTGCAATTTGCACTCTATAAGGGAAGGCGATAAATTACGAGTTTTCTTGGACAGAACCACTATTTGTCAATGAAACTATACCTCGTGGCAGACAAACAAGATGTTAATAATCTATTCGAGCATTTAATTCAATTACATGAATCCTAAATTTCTTAGAGACACATTCTCGCTCTATAGATTCTTCATTGAACATGAAACAGTGTGGTCCATGACCAATTAGTCCGTTCCAACAACATACCTAACAATAAATCAATTGGGCGGTAAAAAACTTTTATTAGAACTGTTCACAACTTACCAAGTTTCTTTAACAGAAGTTTGGCCCACTTCTCGACTGAATACCTTTCGAATTTGATGAGAATCTATCGCTTTGCCCTCAAGTTCACAGTATGAACTAATGCCACAAAGTTAATTATTCATTATTTAGAGGGTGTTTAAAGTAAGCAGTAAAGAACCTGGTAATATCACTGCGTTTTAGGAGCTACACTTTACCGTGTAATTTACATTAAGCTCTATACTGACAATATTAGTTTATTCGTCGTCCTTTTCGTGCACTCGGGAACTAAATTAAATTTTGTTATGGTCACCTGCAGTAAAGTAGGCTTTATCGTTACAGTTGGTTGACAGCAAGGACGTATCATCTCGGGCCTTTTGAAGTTGCACTACACTGAAGACTTGACACTTGAAATTGACTTGCAGTATAATTTAGTGACGTGCGACTTTAACAAAGATTTAGCTTGATCAATTTTAAAATTGTATCTGCCTGAGAAAATCAATAAAAACTGCCCAAAGTAATTCATGCTATATTTAAAACTGTTCTTTGACATTATTTGACAAACACATTAAAAGTTCGGAAGGCTAAAGAAGGGGGTGGAAAGCTGGAGTCGGCATTATTAGACAGTGTGATGCATTTTCTAAGAACATCTTAGATTTTGAATTTATAACGGCTTAGAAAATAAATTTTATTCTCTCCGGCACTGGTAAAAATTTTACTCTTACAACTAATTTTGTGAAATAACTAATACTTCTTACCTTGCGGAAGGTTGGTTCTTTATAAAAAAACAACAATTCACCTTTCCCCTTCTGTTCAACTCCACTCCTTTAACAAATTAATGCAATAAATTGCACCTGTGTTTTCTTACTTTGAAACTAATTAGCTTACGCCGCGATAGCAAAACTTCTTATCTACGACCGGAGATAAAATTCTACAAATCTTAGGCAATTATTTCCAGATGTTTAAATCAAGCCTTTTAGTACATAATAAAATTGAACAAATAAATAAATAAGGGACGTATTCAAAAATCATTAAATTGCTAAGGTAATATACATATAAATAAACAAACATTTTAGAGCAAGGGGTGTTTTTATTACGTGTTTCATTAATTACTTTCTAAGGTAACATTTGTTCAAGGAGCTTCGTATATATTCTAAGATCGTGTTCATCTTAAGCACCTGTTTCCTAGGGGCAGGAAGGGAACAAACATAAAAGTTTCAGAGGATCCAACGGTCAAAGTTATAAAACTTCTACACAATCAATAAATTGCTTGTTAACTCGAAACAAGTTGTCTGTTTAATCCCTTACCATTGCAACATGTGTTTTTGGTAGCCCCATCGTTACCGATACTGGTCGCTATCCCTTACAAGCATTTTACTTCCAGGTCGTCATTCTGCATACAATTCGCATACAGTCAACAATTTAACATCTATTTCGCAAATAAATTCGCCTACCCACGAAATTTGATCAATAAAGCCGCGTACATAAAGAGGAAAGGTTAAGTTGCTTCGATTTTCGGTCGCCTTTACGGGACATTTTCAATTTCCGTTTATTGCTGTATCAATAAACTTTTACGAGCGGTTGTTAGATCAACGCTATATTTACTTTTTAAACCACTTTTAAATGGGAATTTATTTTCGTTTTCGTACAAAAATCCCTTAGACAGCTTAATATATATAATTATAACTTTTGCTTTAGTTTTAGACACCACCACCATAGTTAAATCCTGTAATTTAAGAACACATAATTTTTATCTACTGCGCTTTCGTTTTGAGAAAATAAGAATAGGTAACTGAAACGTCTTTTGTGGAGTAATTAAATACCAAATAGTTATACCTAGTTATAGTATATCTACAATATTATGTGTAATATTCGCTACTTTTGAGACGCTCTTAATATTAAAACAGAATCAACATATAATACCGTACACAAACAAAGTGATAAGTCTAAAGTTAAAAATATTTACATTATAAGATCAAGATGAAAATAGAAAAAGGAAGTAATTTTAACGCTCCCTTACATAAAGATTTCTTAATGAAGACACATAAAAAATGGTTCTTTATTTCTTTAGTTGAAAAGGGTGACAAAGGAAATGAATTAAATTTATTTTAGACAAAACGAGTATGTATAAATGACAATAGAACAATGCATTTCATAGATGGCACTAAATTTGGATAAGTAATTAAGATAATATTATAATTAAAGGTAAATTTGAAAAGACCCCGATAACACAAATTGCACTTCATAAAGAAACAATAAGAGAAATATCGTAATGACATCCTTTCTATTATTTCTGGAAGATGAATAGGGTTTATTACAAGAAATGGTATATCTCAAATATACACTTCAGATCCGATGAACATAAAATGCCAATCCGCATTAAATGTAGTACGCGATCAAGGGAAGTCAATTAAATTTGTATGGGTCCCCAGCCATGTTGGCATTCCAGGAAATGAGCAGGCAGATCAAGCTGCATACCAAGCTACATTTAATGAGCAAATTGATGTCGAATTTGTGGTGGCAAGTGATATCACGAAATATCTGAAAGAGAGGTACACTATGGAATGGCAGGAAAAATGGGCACGCATCAATACACATCTTTCTCAAATAAAACCCGCAGTAAAGGATTTATTTACATTGCAACATCCATCAAGGGAGGAGAATGTAAAGATGCACCGCCTGAGGATAGGGCACACCAAAATAACTCACCAACATTTACTTAAAGGTAGACCTCCTCGGTACTGTAACCACTGCAACATAGCCCTTACAGTGATGCACATAATAAATGATTGCCCACTATATGCCGTTGAACGCGTACGTCATAACATTATGCCAAACTACGTTACAAACTTCAACTCACAAAATGCAAATAATACCCTCGCCTTCTTAAAAGGAATTGGGTATATATATCGACATATAGCACTGTGCATATATGTACCTGTACTCTATAGCGTGCAATAAAGGGGATATGACCTTGGCAGTCGAACCCTATATTTAAAAAAAAAAAAAAAAAAAAAGGTAAAAGTAATTAGGTCCGAAAAATCAGGTTTAAGTACGTATGACCACAACTAATTAGAACTTTAACGCCTGTATAGTATCTTCATTCTTGAACGTTTGACAGAGTGGTATTTTAAAATTTATCTGAGCACGGGTTTTGATTTTGTGTATACTTTTTTTTTAATTTTAAAAAATTTTATTTCTGGTGGTAGTGTTGTGGTGGTGTTCAGAAAAGATAAGTTTCCAGTTTTTCTTAGAAGCAGTATTACGTTTCTTTGACCACATATGGCTATATGTTGATTATTGGTGACTGAGTGAAATTACACTAACTGCTTATTTTTTTGCGTTATCTTTGCTACAACTATGGTAGTGAATGAACTTAAAAGAGTCTTTTTGATTTTCTTACTGTTATTTATTTTATAGTTTGATGAGATACATGGAAAAATTCTGGCATTTTTTTAAGAGATTGTTAATAATCAAAACAGTAAGGGTTTTGAAAATCTTGAAACGTTTTAGGAACAGGTCGATATTGATGATTTTTTCTTTTAAATGTTTGTAATTATTAAGTACCTATATACTTCCTTTTTAATTTTTGTATGGCATACCTAGTACTAAAGCAAAACCCTTAGCATTGGTAATTGTGCAACAAGGAAGATAGGACATCATTGGAAAGGCTTTCCTTCTCTGAATTTGGTGAGACTATAATTTTTTAGATTTGATATTTTCGAAATATTTGAAAAGTAAGTTGAGGGCGCGCTGTTGTTTATGTCATTGGAAGGATGTCGGGCCGATCACTATGTAATAGAAGCTAATGCGATCGTGCGTCAAAATTATGCAGTTGCAAGTGGTATAAAAAAGAGAAAACTTGTACCTCCAACGTCGAATGCGCTGGAAATGAAACAACTAAACCAAAAAAATCACATATCCGAATTCAGAGATGGGCGACCTTACCAACGATGCATCATTTAAGATTTTAAGGGTTGCACTGTCAGCGATGCGAGACAAAGACATTAGTGAGCAAGTTTTATTTTAGACACTGTTTCCTTCCATGATCAATTTGACGTGCCAAAGCGTTTTTTGAAAATTATTTTAATTTACAGAAATAGCTATGTATCGTTTCTAATGCACCACCGTATATTATTTAGCTTTGGAGAAATAACACCAAAATCTCCCCATAAAAATTGTTATAATAATAAATGGGTAGATTTTGTTGTTATTTCTCCGAAGCTTCTTAAGCACCCCATTGAGAATCATGGATCTTCACAATTTCAGTATATTATTTAAATAATAGCCACATAATTTATAGCAAGATCAATTTTTTTCACGATATTTATCAAAATTTGTTGCTTTTTTCCTTACTTTACAGTTCTTATCTCTTTAATTTTACGGAAACTCTCAAGAATCAATTTGTTTTACGTTCAAATATGATTACAATTTACTTGAGATTCTTTTAAGACAATACATGTCTTAATGTCTTGTATATGTCCTTTAAATGGACGACATCGAAGATTAGAGAACTAGGAAACTTAACTTGCAACTATTAACAAATAATAATTGTTAAAATTTTATTTAGACCTTTATATTCCTATTGCAATATTATTTGTACGTGCTAAAAGGTTTCCAAATGAAAAAAACCTTCATTGTGAATTGGTACAATAAAACTGGGTAAACAGGTTTAAGAAATGTCAGGTGACAGTTTTGCTGATAGACCGATACCAGCGTTTAGGAGCATCCGTCTACTTGTGAACATGGTGCATGGACAATTTACATCACGGATGAGTGTCTTTTTACCTTTTTTTTTGTTTTTTTTTTAAATAAATTTTCATTCATGGTAGCTTTAACAAGTGTTCTCATGTTTAATACGGAGATTACAATAAAATAAGTACTAAATTCCAGATTTTGAGTAATATGGATGCTATTAAAGTGACCTAATATCTCTACTGCTTCGATATGGTCCATTCCATTTAAAAAGGTACATAGGATTGTACGTATGAATTCTTGCCTCATAAATACTATTAAAAAAATTATTCCTCTACAAATTGTATGCCTATTGTTTAACCAACATAAATATTTAAGTGCCACATTAAAATGCCAAAATCAAGGAAAATATCATCAAAAATGGACTTGTCCCTGAGGCTAAAAGTTGAAATTTGATTTGTTACAAAAAGTTGATAATGGATATGAGATTTAGGTGGTGCAAACTATACGGGCGCGTAACAATGGAGTTCGATACAACGAAAAGGGGAAAGAGATACATAATCTATGAAAGATACATGTAGGTACCTCTTTGCTAAGAACCTTAAACTCCAAAACTCCTCATCATGGCTGTGTCGAGCGAGAAGAGCAAAGAAGTATCCATCGGCTCTTCGTTTGACATGCAATGCCAGGATCTGGGTCAACGATGACAAGGTAAGATTAGCTAAACCGAGCACTGATTTTGGAAGTGCAGATGGTTTCCAGTTTCAAAGCCCTTAATTGGGTATTTTATTAGTTAGGATATCGTCTTTTGACCTTTTGACTTTTTAATACGTAAGTTTCATCGTTGCTTATAGCGTCGTCTAATGTTAGTTTTTAGGTTCGGCCCTCCCTTGCAAAAAATTTAGTTTATCAACCTCTTCAAATTTCAGTTTTACTCTGGAACCAACCACGGATATGGTCGTTGGGCTTTCCAGTTTTAATGCCCTTTTGGGTTTTTAATTGTTTTCCATCTATTGTAAGTTTTATAGCTATAGTCTCTCCTCAATGATCTCTACCATCTTGTAGACCACCTGAAGATGACCGTTGGTCGAATCATGTAGTGTATCACTTCGTTTTATTAAATTATATGGGAACGGTTTAGAGAACTTTTATTCAATATTAATCAATTATCCCATTTAGAGTTTGAACACAAAATGGACATCACGATTCCAAATTATACCTTACTATTGAAAGTATCCAAATTTTAAATGTAGGTATACGTCTATTACATGCATAAAGTAATAAAACGTGATATTGGTGGGTAATATTGGAGATTTGAATACTTCACAGCCGTTAAAAGTCAACCATACACAAATACCCTCTCAGGGGAGCGAAATTCCGGTGCGAATTTTCCGGGTGCGAATTGTCCGGGAGCGAAACGTCCGGGTGCGAAATATCTTTGATGCGAATTTTCTTTGATGCGAAATGTCCGGGTGCGAATTATTCGGGTGCGAATTGTCCTACAACCCTACAACTTGTATACGCAACGCGTAGATCTTATAGGTGAATGAAATAATAGCCCATCCGCCCTCACCACCCCATTTGATAAAGGATTCACATTCGAAAAAATATTATTCTTATGGTCATTTGGACCGACAAATTTAAGTGGAGCTTAGCATAATCCATGACAACGATTATTGAGACAATTGTTGCCATGGATTTTAAGCTACGCTTAAGCTAAGCTCCACTTAAATTTGTCGGTGCAAACAGCCATTAGTTAGCATAGGGCCAATTGTAAAAAATTCTGTTCCTTTAATAATCGTGATCGAAATTTGAAAAAGCACAAAAATGCCTCAGATATAAACGACTGAGTCGCACTTATTGAACTAATATACCTCTAAAAATATAAAGAAAATATTAAAAATACTCAACCGTTTTTGAGATCTGTGGAAAATACATATCTAAATACACCAGCAGACAAACAGAACGATCGCTAAAGCCTCAGTTCATTCTGTAATACCTTTTATAAATAAAACAATCAAAAAATCAGAAAATTTAAAAAAAAGAAAAAGAGCACCTCAACTTAGAACAAAAAAAATACATACCCGACGGAAACGAGGCCTAACCCAAAGACCTTAGAGTGCTATCTTTAAAAAACAAAGTCTCATCAAATAAAGGTCATTGTTACCTTTGCCATTACTCATTTTTAAATTAATCCATGAATAACAAATTATTTGTTGAACTGGTATTAGGTAATACAATATAAAAAAATAAAATTTGATCTCGTTAATCAATCTATAGTGAACAATTAAAAATACAGTGGACCAACAGCAATATTTGCCAAAATGTGGTGGTGGAAACAAAAAACAACAAATTGTATAGAAATGGTACTACGATCATAATTTTGATAACGCGCTTTTATAATGAGTGCTGTAAGACCTGCCGAGTCATTGCGTGCTAATAATAAATGCCTGTTAGCTATGACCAAATAAGTTTGATTAGTTAATAGCCAAAAAAAAACTATTTGGCGCTTTGATTTAATTAACGTCCCACGTTCCGTCCTTTTTTACGCGAGGAACGGGATTAAGTGTCGCGTTAATTAGATCAACACGTAATAAATCTTTGCGTGCCGTTGACGCTCCAGTGTAGAATAATTAGTAATAAAACCCGCAACTTCACTTGCATAGTTTTGCGAAAGAATTGGTCCTTTTTTTAGACGCGCATACTACACTTGAAATTTATTGATTCCACCGGATAAGACAAGATGATCAATTTAAAGAACCGTTACGAAGAGAGCTTCGCGACGAAATTCTTAAATGAACTGCCGGCATCATGATTTACTCGAGTTACGAATTGCATGCTAAAAAGTGAAAGTTACGAGGTAAACGCGCCATGCAAGAAACATGTGCGACTTGAAATGTACAAAACGACGCCTTAAATTTGCAAGATGCCTAAGATAAGTTGGTGCCTTTTCGTTCCGCATAATATAATAAATAATGGCGTTGGGGGTAATTATTCTTATGCGAATTTAGATCTAAGAAAATTGTTTACCTACAATTTGTGCGGAAAGCTTAATTGTTGGGTTTAAAAGACGTCTCCTGTTATTACTTAAATTACAATCTCGCTCTGTGTAATTATGGGGCCTGTTTTTCTATTACCACAACCACAAGTCTTTGGCGAGGGTATTGTCGCAAGATTAGAAAAAAATTATAGAAGTGCGTTGCTCTGGTACAATGACCAATCGGTACAATGAGGCATCTAAATTGTCACTTCTAGAAAGAATTTTAGGTGACACTTTTTTTTAAATTAACAATGACCGGCCGTCTCCCAACACTGAACAGTTTTATGTTTGAACAACCAACTTTTTCAATAATTGCTCGATTGATTTCCGTGTAGTCGTTTCAAAAATACACCCTCACACTAAACCAAACTACTACCAACTAAATATTCCGGTGTGCATTCAATAAATTGCTGAACATGTATTAGAAATAGTTTTCTCTTTTACATAGGTAATACACTATTATCTATATTAAACTCATTTTTCATTATAATAATCCGCAACCTGTTGTAACGTTTTGCCTTCTGTCTCTGGCACTAGGAAATATGTAATGAGTAATCCTATAAAACAAACAAAGGCGAAAGTCCAGTACACTCCAGGAAAGGACATTAAAGCAATCATATCCAAATAAGCCAGATTTGCTGCAAACGAGGATATATAAAAAACACTTGAAATTAACCCGCATCCTACAGCGCGTGCTTCGTTTGGAAACACTTCCCCTATCAATACCCAGGGCAAGTTTTTAGGTCCGCAAAAAGCAATAAAACTAAAAGCTGAAAGAAGCAATAGTGGAATCCATTGGTAATCGTTACTGGATGTTGCCATATTTTCAGTGGTAAACTTTAAATTCGTAACATTATACATGTACGCGTAAATACCAATACAAATGTGACACATACAAAAGGCAAATATTGATGATATGGCTGTCTTGCGTTTTCCAAAGTGTTTAATAGAAAAAATACACAGCACACTTCCAAGTATGCCAGATGCACTCATTAAGACAACTGCGTAAAACTTATTAATAGGTACGTTGAATGTTGAAAAAATGACTGCACTGTATCTGGTCGTCGGACCTATGCCTATAAAACTTGACCAAATCATTAAAAATGCAAGTAAAGAGAATGGGATCACAAAGCTTCTTTTGAAATACTGTGTGGGCTTTATCACTGACGTATCAGCTTCACGCTGAGAACATCCCTTCTGTATTTCCTGAAACTCTTCTTCAACTTCTGCAACGGAAACCCATCCTCTCAGCCATGCGAGACTTTTACGCGCTTCGTCACATCTATTCTGTAGTAATAGCCAGTACGGAGTTTCAGGCACTATCATCAACATACATAGCGTTAGAATTGGCACACTGCATGTCACTAAAGCTGCTGTTCTCCAATGTAACATGCTACAAATAAAGGTTTCTAAAAGCATTCCAATATTCATCGCTAATGTTGTTGTCGTTGATAAAGCTCCCCGTAAGTGGGGTTCTGTTACTTCAGCCACGTACGTCAAAACCTACCATGTGAATAAATAAATCCGTTTAGCAAAATTCTACTTACGGGTGCTTCTGTAAAGCTACTTGATATACCATGCAAAGCTAACGTCGCGAAAATGTGCCAGGGCTCTTTCGCAAAATAGTAACCAATCCATCCAATAAAATTCGGTATCGTTAAACTAATAAGTGCGCGTTTTCTACCAATGCGATCCGAAACTAATCCAGAAAAGTAACATCCTACTAACGAAGAGATTGGCGAAATAGAACCTAAAATGGAGCAAATACGTGCTGATTATAGTTACAACCCACTTACTGATCCAAGATGTTTGCGCTTCACTTAAAATAATCGTCTCGTTCGAATTTCGGTCGGTGAGTGATGCAATTAAGATAGTTACATAGCCTACGCTCATTCCCTCTAACACCATTAAAAAATTTTTTGCCATAACGGCTATTACTTGAGACAAAACTCGCCTCATTTCAAGATATTTGCTTGATTTCATATTAGCGTTCTAATTTTGTAAAGGAATTGTCACAGTAAAGAGATATTTTCCTTGACGCTAATCTATACTCATTGAAAACTTATGTAGTATGTATTACGAAATAACAACTTACCTATCTAATTAGTTACGATTAGAGTGCTATTTTGCACACAATAGGCTATCTTTTTTAATTGAGTATCAACGTTTAAGGTTATTTACCATGTATGTAATGTAGTTCTCCATTATTTTGGGTTCGTTGTAAATTCTTAGGATATAAAAGGAACCACAAATGTTTATTAAATTTCTAAAAGGCGATCGATTTCGGGTTTTCTATCTACCCATCATCAGGCTAAAATATCACATGAATTCATGTGATATTTTAGCATGGCCTGATGATGGGTAGATAGAAAACCCGAAATCGATCGCCTTTTAGAAATTTAATAAACATTTGTGGTTCCTTTTATATCCTAAGAATTTATTTACCATGATCAGATTCATGGCAAATGTCATTTGTAATGCAATTTCTAAACTTAAGTTAAGTTCCAGGCTCACCAGGAATATGGATAGTAAGTTGCCTTTGAGGTGAATGAATAAAGTCAACAAAACAACTCGAAACTTTACTCAATTGGTACGAATGTTTACCTGTATCACCCCGTCCTATTCACTTTCTCTGGTAACTACAGTTCCAAGGTAGATTCCCTTACCAAACAGGTTACCATAACAACCAATTACCCCAGTTATATTTTTATACCTACACCTATTACATTAGTACCTGTCCGTGTATCCCTACTAAAATCGGAGGTTTTGCTGTCTCGGTAACGAGTGTCACGTCCCTTACTGCAATAAACCCCCGTTCTCCTTTTTGTAGAATAGCCTTCCAGGTATCAACTAAAAATAGTAATGGCGGCGGCGGAAACAGACCTGTCTGTGATCGCTCCAGTTAAACCTTGTCGAAAATGCAATAATATACCACAAAATGGGGTAAAATGTGTAGCATGTGGATCGTTACTACATCCAGGGTGCATAAAGTATTTGAAAAATGTGACAGTTATTAGTGATAATTTAGTAAATTGTTGTGAAGGTTTATTAAACATAAATGATAAACCAGTACGCGTTGACATTGACGAAGCAAGTCGTTTCCAATTAGATCATAAGGTCATGGAGATTGGATATCTAACTAGTATAATCCATTAAAAAGATCTTATTATACAAGCTCTCCAGGATACTGTAAGCTCACTTAAAGATCAAGTTAGTACCCTAAACTACCTAAGAAACATCGTGTCAAGCGATAAAGCAAGTTTCGTTAAGTGGGAAAAAAATGAGCCCTCAACGAAAAAGGTAGAAATGAAGAAACCTCTAGCGCTTCAACATTTTCTACTGTTGTTAAACCCGCTGTAGTGCAAAATGACGCCAATACAAAGGGGAAGCTTACCAAAAAATCCACTGGCAGAAATTCCGAGACCAATGGTACAAAAGTCGATGAGAATAAACCTAATTGTTGTCCTGGGCAGAGTTCAGGCCCCTCAAAAGCAGACGAGGAAGGTAGTAGCACCAATAGTGTCACCTGGACTACTGTCATTGATAAGAAAAAACGTGATCTTCCGCGAAAAGATGTAATTGTTGGAACTAAGAAAGTTAATGGTCCAAGTCTTTCAGGGGGCATAAAGGCCGCTCCAAAAACGTCACTAATCCACGTATGCCGCCTTGCACCAGAGACTACCGAATGTGAAGTAAAAACATACTTATCGAAAACCTGTGATATCATATCATGTGAAAAATTAAATTCAAAATTCCCCGAGATATATATGTGTAAGTGAATCGAATGCAGAACTGATCAAAGCCGCAAGTTTGTGGTCAGAAGGTGTCAAGGTAGCGCGGTTTTTTCAAAAGCGCCTGACACCACTGCAAGAGAGATAGAGACTGCAATCCCTTGGACGAAGTGTGATGATAACTTCAGCGTTTATCACATCAATATACAATGTTTATCGAATATAAAAATTGACGAATTTAATCTATTTCTAAAGGACAATAATTTCAATGTTGTTTGTATTTCAGAACACTGGATGACTAAAACTCAATTAGAGATGATCAACATTTATTCGTATTGTTTAGGTGATTCTTACTCTAGGACTGATAATATTCATGGTGGGGTAAGCATATTCTTAAAGAAAACTTTAAATTTTAAGTCCGTACAACTTCAAAAATACGTTGTTGAAATGCATGCAGAATTCTGCGGTGTTGAGATAGTTTCTAATAAAACACTAATTATTGTATTATATCGTCCCCCAGATGGGTCGACGGAAATTTTTATTCAGAATCTTGATCAATTACTGCATGATCTCTGTAATAACTTTCAGAATATCTTAATACTAGGCGATTTTAATCAATATTTTAATAAACCTGATAAGACGGTGAAACAATTGATAAACATCTAAACATATAACCTTAAGATTTGTATTTCGGAGTTTACTCGTGTTACCTGCACCTCTGCTTCTTGTATCGACAATATTGCAACGAATATTGACGATGATAAATATCTATCGGGTGTTGCGAAATGTTGCCTATCCGATCATTATGGTCAGTACATTTTTCTAAAGCACATCGTGTCTAGACCCGAAATAAAGAAAAGACAAATTTCAACTTTTAGAATAAATGATTTTCGCACTTTCACAAATCAACTGGAACGATATTAAATACAAGGGGTCGCGCAAACTTGCTTAATGATACTCTCAGCACTCTTGTAAATCAACATTTTCCTTGTCGTAGATCGATAGTGAAACCAAATTCTAACGTTACGTGGTTTAATAATAATTTGAAACAAATACTGCAAAAATAAGAGCAGATGTTACCAGGGACCCATTACATGCTCAAAAATATAGGTTACTAAGATCCAATTATCGGAAATATATAGTGGTTTCAAAAAGGGAAGCTTATAAAAATTTTATTAGTGCGTCTAAGAATAAAAGTAGAGATGGTTGGAAACTAATTAATATGGAAAGAAATAAAGTGAAGCAAACTGAAATTATGCTATCACATAATGAGTTAAATTCCCATTTTGTGACAGTTGCCAGTAAAGTACTTAGCGCAATCCCCGCATCGAGTAATCAGGTTGCGGATTATTTAAATAAATATCGTTCTCCTTCAAGCTCTTTTTATTTATCACCTTGTACATATGAAGAAGTTGTAAATACGGTAAAAAAGCTAGGAAAAACGAATAGTCTGGACGTATATGGCATAAACGGTAAGGTACTACAAAACTCGATAGACATCATTGGTAACTTTTTCACTGACCTACTGAACGATTGTTTCTTGGAAGGTGGAGTTCCATCCTGCTTTAAAATAAGTAGAGTTATTCCTGTTTTTAAAGAAGGTGATAAAACTTTAAAAGATAATTATAGACCAATCTCAATAATACCAACACTCTCAAAAGTTGCCGAAATCTTAATTAAAAATCGTCCAATGGAATTTTTAACTAAACACTGTATACTTAGCGATAGTCAATTTGGATTTAGACCACAGCATTCTACTATAAAAGCAGTACTTTCCTTAATTGAATATATATAATTGGGGCTCTCGAAAATAGGGAAATACCAATAGCGCTTCTTTATGATCTATCGAAAGCCTTTGACTGTGTGCATATTAATACAAAAATTAAATCACTATGGGATACGTGGTAAACATATTCCAATCTTATATGACAAATAGAAAGCAATGTGTCTCTTATAATAATTTCGCATCTAGCACTGAACCCATTCTGTATGGAGTACCGCAAGGGTCGATACTAGGACCGGCATTGTTCTTATTGTATATAAACGATCTATCAAATATAATTCATCCTCACAAATGCATTCAATATGCTGATGATACTACCATTTTATGTTCCGCTATGTATAAAGAACAATTAACATCTAGCGTAAGTCTAATTGAAGAGAGAGCACAGGAATGGTTGATTACGAACAAATTAAAAAACAATCCAACTAAAATGCAGAAAATAACTTTTACTACAACAAAAAATAAAAATAACAGATCAAATGTAAAGTTATTGGGTATACTTATTGATAATGAACCTGAACTGGGAGGCTCACATCGATAAACTTCGTATGAAGCTGTCAGGAAATATTTACCTTTTATGACAATTGCGAAAATCATTAGATGACGCTACATTATTGAGCTGCTATTTTGCAATATTCCACTCCATAATAAACTATAGTATTATTTTGTGGGGCGGAACTGCGTGTGCATTACGAGTATTTAGGTTGCAGAAAAAAGCAATACGCATCATAGCTAGACTTGGGACTAGAGACCATTGTCGTGCCTATTTTAAAGAATTAAAAGTTATGCCAATACCATGTATGTATATATATCAAGTACTACTTGAAATACATGCACGAGTAATTCACAGTAAACCAATCTCGGATAAGCGGCATCACGAGCACAATACAAGATATAAGGAACAGGTGTACAGGTTATGTTTGTCAAAAAGTAACTCACTTGGTCTCTTGCTCTATAATAAATTAAATAAGGAAATAAAAAAGTTACCATTACGGGAATTTAACCGAACATTAAAAAAATATATTATAGCAAATTGCTATTACAGTGCCGAAGAGTTTATGCTTGCCCCATAACCCTTCATTTATGTTAATACTGTTTGTTTTATATTTATTGATGTGTTTGTTTTATATTTTATTCATGTTTTTGATTGTTATATACCTACTTATTTTACATGTTAATATCCGGGACGAGACTAAGCAGTGTCAACTGAATGTCAAAAATAAATATTATTATTATTATTATTATTATAATCTATCTAATTACAGCTGAAGTCTGACCTTACCCGCTGGCGACTGTAGAGGGAAGACAAAAAATTTTTCTCCAGCGAGATGAAGTTTTATTTTTGTCGACGCAATCGTCTTCTTCGGAGGCAATTCGTCTCTGGTGAACCCATATACTCTATAGTATCAAAATGGCGCATAAAGTCCAACCCATTCGAACACGTTTTTGATTTGGCCGTCACCAATGGCGCGCAATGGTTTTTCATGTACGTGATATGAACTACGAAATAGTGAACTTATCACACGACCCTTATACATAATCGTTGTCTAGGCAGTTACGTGATAAATAAATTTATTGGGGCATAAAAGGGACAGGTGCTCAAGTACCTACTGGTGCTTCCGTAAGGGCATTTACCATACCTCTTTGGCGAAATAGTTACAGACGAATCCAATAGAATATAATATGGTATTGTTATGCTAATCAGTGCTCGTTTTCTACCAAGACCGTCTGTTAGAAATCCTGAGAAGTAACACCATCTGTGTGGCTCAGTGGTAAAAAGTTGGGCTACACAGGCGGGGAGGTCGGATGTTCGAACCTGAGTTGAGGTGAATTTTTCATCTGTGGCAGAAATGGGAATTTCCTTGGATCAGTTTCGAGCATTCCGCCGGCTACTCCGAATTGTGTTTTCCTGCAGTTTTCCTAATTCCCAAGATAAATACCGGAGTAGTACAGCACAACTTAAGACCTTCTGTAGGTGCACCTCTAAAAAAAGTATTATGCGGGTCACTCTGTAATTGGGCGAAAGCCTGTTGAGGGCTTTGAACAAGAGAGGGACAATAAATAAATACTATTAGTGCAGATTGTGGTATGGTTGAACCTAAAAGCCATAGAAACAACTTACTAATCCTAAGATGTTTGCTCTTTACTTAAATTGATAGTCTCATTCGAAGTTGTATCAGTTAGTGATCCAATTAAGTCATATCAGTTGAAATCATTAAAAAAATTTTCCGATAACGGCTATCACTTGTGCCAAAACCTTCCTCGTTTCGAATTATGGGTTGTAACAAGTCAATTCTTATTATTACACGAGCCCAGGCGAGCAACGTAAACATATAATAGAAAATAGAAACTTAATTACGAAACATTATGTAAAACGGCAATTTGGATTCATGGTGTTTTCAAGTTCTTTCCTTAATTACTGTCCTTCATCGGATGCTTTGAATGCTTTTGATTCTTCAAACTTATTAGATATTTCAAATTGTATTGTACTCCACTGGTCGCATGCATATTGCGACCCAAATTGCTTGAAGTGGAAAGAAGCGTTTATGAACTAAACAAAATTAATCTCAAAAGCAGTTATTTCGGTCTAGAGTCGTACAATGCCATTTTAAAATCCTTCCATGCAGTTTTGAAGATTAAATTAAGACAATTAGTGCAATTTTTACATTTACGCCTTAGAACGCGAAAGACAAGAGCTGAATTATTCTATTGTATAAATCGAAACTTAAAATTCAGGCGACAAGAAAAACAAAATTAAGAGATAACAAGCAATTCGCTTTCCATTAAACATTTATGTAAGGTTTAAGAAAACAGCATTTATCATTAAGACGAAATTTTCGTTTATAAATTTTAATCCAAACGTCCAGAACAATGCACATCCTAATACCAGTTTCTTTCTCAGAATTTCAGCACACAAACTTATTAAAGTTAATACTTTCATTAATGCAATTGTAAAACTTATCCTCGGGTATAGGTAACCACCTGTTTTGTATTCATGTTGGACATTTAAGGAAATTTATAACAGCTCAGTTCAGCATAAAATAGCCGTCTTATACATTGCATATTAATGCGTTATTGATTGCCTTCTTTTAAGATTTCGAACAGCAACTTCCTTATATTCTTTAGATTTGAATATTTTAGGTTAATATTAGTTGATATCAGTAGCCAGGAAGCTATTCTACAAAGTTTGTATGGAAAATAATGTCCCACACCCTATCTGTACGTACGTTTAAGTTTCGTTTAACTAATTTTTATGGAGAATAAAAATATTTAGATGGAAACGAGGTACGATTAGAACTATACGCGTAAGTCAAACCGCAAATTGATTCATAAAAATGTTCAATGAGATTTGTGTCGTTATAGAAGACCAAAGACCAGCACTCAATTGAGTTTCATCGCTCACTTAATGAGTTTATAAAAAAAAAGGTTTCCCTTAGGCATAATTACGTTCCCTAAAAGTGTAGTAATTATGCGTTACGGACAATTTAATACAAAAAACTTGTCCAAATTAGCTCAATCAATACGGATAGTAATTAAAAAGTTTTGTAACTCCGCAATTTACCGGAGGCGAGCAAATTTTAAAATTCATAAAGGTTTCCAGGGTCTTTAATAGTGCGATTGTCTCCTCAAGTTTCGCTTGTGGAGCGCAAAAAGTTGATTTTTCCTTTGGCGATTATACCTATTTTCTTTTCTACGCATGACATCATCAGGTATATTATCTGACATACAGATGATGATTTCAGAAAAGCTTGGAGGTATGAAGATGACAATGAAGGTTCTTTAGAAAATAAGTGTGTAAACAATCTGACATCATTAATTTCAATGCTAATTTATTTAAACAGCCTTATGGAAATTTAACTTTCAATCCTCAGGAAACTATAATATTATTTATTTCTATATATCCAGGTTGTATCAAATTTCGTGTTAAGTACCAAAATTCCGCTTTTTATTTATAGATTCTGATTTGATAACTGTATAGCACGTTTATAAAAAAATCGAAAATAAATTCAAAATTAAAAGAAAAACATTTCTACTATTTTATTAAGTGCCAATAATAGGAATATCCATGAACAATTAAATTTCTATATAAACACTGAATTAAACTATAATAAATGTTTAAATTGACGCCCTTGATTTTTTAGACACACTGCACATCTTCTTAAGGCTCCTCTGTAGTCAATCCACCATATTGGAAAAATAGCTAAACTTTCTTATGAAATGCTGCTTTTGTAGTTGAAGTCTAACAAATTCTCGAAGTGGATATTCTTTGCAATGATGAAAAGAACGGCGGTACTTAAAAAAAGTTGAAATATCGGTCTTAGTTTTTTAGGAAGATCGATGAATAGAAAAATCGTTTTTCGTGAATAACAGCCGTTGTAATGGGAGTAGAAAAACCTACAGCGCCAATTTGGAAATCCGACAGTATTTCTTACGGCGGTACTTAAAGATATTATTTCCATCTATTATGATAAGGCCCTGGATAAGGCATATATTTTAAACAAGTTGTAAATCAGCATATGCATGATTAAAGCGCATTTTTGGTAATGCAGGTCAGTATTTTATTAGCGAAGTTTAAAATTATCGATCTCACGAGTAATTTTGGCTGCGTTAAATAATTAATTTTATTTAATTTCAATTGACGGTACGTCTTCATTTTGTAAAACAAATCACAAAGTAAATAATAAGTTTTTATACTGGTAGCGCTATCTAACGGTAAAATTATAGCACCTCCGAAACCCATATCGAAATTATTTTCTTCAATTATCGATCTCACAAGTAATCTAACTCAAAATAGACTAGTGCCTGCACATCTACACTATAGCAGAAAGCTTTTAGTGAAAATTTGAAGTCTCTAGCTATTGTAGTTGTGGAGATCTAACGCGGACAGCCGGCCTGCCAGCAATAACGAATATAATAGCGTATTTTTTTCAAAAATGCGCTAAAAATATGATTCGCAATCTTCAGAAAAAAATCAAACCGCTAACGTAAGGATAGGCAACTCAAATTGCACTTATAACGCCTGAGGCGACAACTCATTACTTGAAAGGGAAACTACCTGGGATTGGATTACCCTACACATTGTTACGCCGTTCCTAATGATATGGATTAGATAAATTACTATTTATTATTTATTTATTTGAATGCTGTTGATTGATAATGTCACATATTCCCAAGACGAAAAATGGATATCCTATTATAGGTACATGGGAAATAATTTTTTATTTCTAAAACCTTTTACATCCCATCAGGATGCTTCAAGAAATAAAAAAAACCCTATAATGACGCCGTAATAATATTTCCCTTTGACGGGGCGAGGGGTACGTACAATACTAGGTACTTCACACATTATATCATAAGTAGTGTCAGCAGTACTATATGAACTCTGTTTTATAACAATACTTTCAAACTACCAGAAGCGTAGCACTTTGTTTAGTTAGATCAAATCAAATATGACTAAATTATACGTTTGTGTATATTTCCCATCTAAAATTATCAGTTTCCTCAGATAGTCCAGTATGCGGAGCAGTCAGAAGGGCCGATTCGTGCAAAATTTGGTGTAAACGATTTTAACGTTTTAAATGGCCCATTTCGGTCCAAATAACATGTATTTGAAGAGTGCACACCAATATTTTCCGGGCACAACTTTTGCCAGCCAAAAAACCTCAAAACGTTCGGACTTTTTTCAGTTTTTCGCTAAAAACTCGAAAACGGTCCATATTTTATGAATAACACTTCTTTAGTATATTAAAGAAAACAAAATTCTGCGTCGATAAAAAAAACAAACAAAATCGGTCCAATAGAAACATTTTTACAAGCGATCAAAAAAGGCCCATTTTTTCCAACTTTTCTAAAGAACTGAGTTAACCTTTTTTTAATGCGTTGTGGCTCATAAAGGAACGATTAAATCCACTACTCCCCCTCCCTAAAGATTGTAGAACATCAATCAGAGAGTTCAAAAAGTACCAACAATTTAATATTGGACCAATTTTTGAAATTCGTTGGAAAAAATGGGCGTTTTTTGGTCGCCGGTAGAAATTTTTCGATTGGACCGATTTTGTTTGTTTTTTTATCGACGTATAATTTTATTTTCTTTACTTTACTAAAGAAGTGTTATTCATAAAATATGGACCGTTTTCGAGTTTTAAGCGAAAAACTAAAAAAATGCCAAAAATTTTGAGGTTTTTTGGCTGCCAAAAGTTGTGCCCGGAAAAAATTTGTGCGTACTCTTCAAATACATGTTATTTGGACCCAAATGAACCATTTAAAACAATAAAATCTTTTACACCACCTTTTTCAGATCAAAATTATCTGCATACTGGACTAAGAGTAAGTCTTCGTGAAAATTATCTATTTCGAAAAATGCGACCAAAAGCAAAAGATGCACATGCCCTTTGCTTTCCATAAAGTTGCGCCCAATAGATAACAAATGAAACATAGGCATTTTTTCACTTATTAGCGGAACATAAACATAGGAAACGTCGTGGTATGTTATATAAAAGGAATGCTACCGATATAAATACAATTCCCCTTTTTAGTTAAATTCCTAAGCGGGATACGATAACTAATGGCCGACACTGACAATTTTATTTATAAAAAAGTGTCACTGTTTTGCTCATGTAAAGTCAAGTTAGTGAAAGCGGTAGATATAAAAAAATTCTTGCACTTTTAAAAAAATTCGACTATTTATTTTTTCCGTTTGAGAATAAGTACCTTTTGATGGAGTCCCACAAACTTCACATCAACTTGGCGAATTTTTTTCAAATTTCCAATACTATGTAGCGACAGAAACCGGTAAATTTCTTACTACTACCTACTTCTTTTTTTAATATGGACTAATATCAACTTTATCAACAGGAATATTTGTCCCTCAAAAAATAGGAGGATCAAGTAAATTTTATTTTACCATTGAATTCAGGGCAAAAAAGTGAAGTCATCTTACCGCACAAAAGATGGGTCGTGCATAGATATAAATAAGTAATACGCTAAATGTACAATTGTTATTAATTTTTGAAAAGATTAGGATTTATTTAGAATCAGTATAAATGTTATACTTTTAATCATTGTAACAGAATTTTAAATGTTAGCTACCATTTTTATGAAATACATACAATTTTTGTTGTTGTTCGCCCTTGTGTATGTATAAGTAAAGAAAGATTTATTTTAGGTGTTCGAAGTGCCGGTTTTTTAGGACCTACAATATCTAAGTGAATTCATTCATGCACATGTACCTAATAACTATAAAATTCTATAAATCAGTAAAAATGATTAGAACAAATCACAAGAAATAAAGGGGTAATTAAAAAATGTTATAACAAACAATGCTAATCTAGTCCACTAATTACCTGAAAACCAGGTAATTTACAGAAGGTGTCATTATAGAAAAATGCAGTAAATGCATTGAATAAGTAATTTATTCAACGGTAACAGAAATAGGTACCTATTTGTGCATCTCCAGTCAAATATTGTACAGCTTTTCGATACATTTTCGTTTACATAATTAGTCCTTGATCATTATACATGGTCTATTGTGTTTAACAATAAATGAAGAGAATATGCAAAACTGAGAAGGATAGATACATCGTTGGTTTCACTCAAGGAGATCATGTAGCAGTGTGTATTGTTGGTGGTCTAACCAATTGCAATAACACTGAAATACAAATTGCCTACAGAGGAGCCTTAAACCCTCACATACGAGGCATAGCTAACAAATTGTTTGATAGCTACCTCGGTGGTAGAATGTAAACTGTGAGAGTAGGAAATCAAACTGGAAAATACGAAATTCAAAGATCGGAAGTACCACAGGGATGCATTTTATCTTTACAATGTATAGTAAACTAGTACAAAAGTGGCATTACGATTTCCTCAATAACGTTGTTGCGAGGCTTCTGTTAACGACCGATTGTTGCTAAAGGTTTAAACTTGTGAATGAAGTAAATTTTGTAACAAATTATTGTCAGTGTGGGATAAAAATGGGAGGTATATGTGGCTGTTTTTTAAGATTCTTATTTCTTAAATAACAATGTAAGTACAGGGATTTGTTTTATGCAAATGTCGGAACATTATATTTAAATGAATGTTATTTCAATCAAACATTTTGAAAATTGGAATTGGAATTGATTCCAAATTGTCTTTTAGGATCAACATTGGATGTATTCTACTTCCAATTTTAGCTATCATCCACTATTATAAAAATGCCAAAAATGTTATTACTGCTTATTGTAATGAAAACGTTTTGAAATTCTGTAGATAAATTGTATTTGAGAAAGTATGGCAAAATTGCATCCTTTTAGTATGTGAAATTTGGCCAAATTTTACATAGAAAATTTAATGTGGCGTACATTACGAATTGAGTTGACATTGTAATCAAAGGTGCCATCCGCAGCTTAGTATTGAAAAATATGTTACGACTATCTTGAAACTCTATATTTCTAGTATGTACATTATAGGAAAAGTGGGATGCTTGTAAATCTAGCCACCTACTGCAAAATAACTTATTTACGAATTTAGTTAACGTAGTCGTTAATTGGGAAGCAACCCTTATCCATTTTACGAGTGGATCTTTTCCTCTCGCTTATTAAAAACGAATGTATATCTAAATAAGTAAACTTTTAATTGGATTTTTTACACTGTATGTAGGTAACACTAATAATAACGTTTTTAAAAAGGACTGGTAGCGTTGCTCGATTGTATAGCCGTCTACAAAAGCAGGAGATACAAGTGTGCACTGCAGACCCTCATTTTCTATAAACTAAGGGGTAACAATTTCTCTGTATGGGATCCAATATGTTACGCTTCTTACCTTTGACGCATGTTACCATTTATGTTCAGAACTACATAATGGCAGACTGTGTTTTAATTTTTAGGTAATTTAGATGTACATAAAATGTGACTGTATGAAGATATTTAGTTCCCTACATTATCACAATAATATATTTAAACGTCGAACGCGTTTCGACAACAAGGCTGTCATCATTAGCGAACAACTTAAAAAATTGAGAATTTTTAGCAAAACGCAACTGCGCACACGTTTGGATTTTCTCTGTTTTCTAATTTTACATTTCTCGTAACATTTTAGTTGTTTTCGAAAAATGGTAAAAGATGCCTGCTTATGGGAAATTTTCGAATAAAATGGACTTATAGATCGGATAGGTATTAATAATAATAATAATAATAATCTTTAATTCTAAAAATTGTAAATAACAATTACAGAAACGTCAAATCACAAACAAAACAGTAAATTTGTGGACTAACAATCAGGTGCATCCAGTCATTAGGTTTTTATTACCTAGAGATATATAATCAACAAATTCATTTACTGAATAGAAAGAATTATTTTGTAATATTTGTTTCGTTCTATTTTTGAAAATGGAGTGGTTCATTTTTTTTAGAGTTTCAGGCAGATTATTAAATAATACTGAACCGGTGTAAAACGGAGATTTTTTATAAAATGAATGTTGGTGTTTTGGAATCAAGATTTTATTTTTACCTCTGGTGTTGTGATCGTGAATTTGACTTATTTTGTTAAATTTGTGTCGGTTTTTATGAAGATAAATAAGTAATTTAAAGATATATATACAAGGCAGTGGCATTATTTTATGATTTTTGAAAGTGTCCCGACATGTTTGAGCGTAATTAAGATTGTACATCAATCGTATTATACGTTTCTGTAATATAAATACTCTGTGAGTATGTGTACTTGCTCCCCAACATGTAATGTTATAGCTTAAATATGGATACACAACCGCGTAGTAAACTTTAAGTAACAAAATTTTTATTGGTGCCAAATTTCTAAAGATCTGGATGTAATCGTGATTCGTTCGGGAACATTACATTTTGAGTTTCCCTTCTAGACGAACAGGAGAGGGGTAGTAATTTTCATGAACTTAATATGCAATGAAAAGTTGAACTCTCAATAAACAAAAGTTAAATTAACGATTGTTCAAAAGTTAAAATGATACTGCTACTGCTAGTATACCTATTCCTGGTCGAATTGAAAATGTTAGAAAGTATTTATACTACGAATTTTAAATTTTCGAATTGTTAAAAGGTTTAATTGACTCGAAAAAGTAACATTCATAATTTCGGGATCCAGAACTTTGCCCTTAAAATTTAAGGTTTTTGATTACAATTTTGAGTCATAAGGTACTCATTTAAAATTTACACTGATACAACATATATAGACAAAATGAAATGTGTACACCTTCCATGATTAAAATATTAGAATTAGGTAAAAACCCTGTAGCTCAATGTTCACATTCAAATAGTAACGCGATGATTATCACAACAATGATTTAAATATAGAAAATTTATCGGACTTAGATCAATTAGGGATCATGGATCCGTTTGAAAAAAACTATTAGAACAAGAATTTGATGGACGTTATGTTGTAAATTGACCTTGGTCAGAGCATATTTTAAATAACTTCCACTAGGCGGCACTGAACCCATACTGGGGGCTCCACTCCAGTGCAAAATTTTTGGGGGCTCCAGTTCGTCGCACTAGGACACCTCTAGAGGAGAACACCAATCGGAAATTTTTCAACAGTTTTATAAAATGTGATAATTTTTTATAAAAAATAGGGACATTCAGCAAGAACACAGTTTGGACATATTGCTCATAGAAGTTAAAGATATTGAAGATGACCTAAGTAACCCAAAAAGTGAACTCCACGCGGACATGCAAAATTTCATTATCGGGAGCCATTGATTCCCTGATGATGAGAACTTATGATGATAAGCTAAAGAAAACCGACATTGAAGAAGGTCCTTACGTAAAACTAGCTGCCGGTAATACATTCAAAGTATTAAAAAACCCTCCTTATGTTGGCTTCTCACAGAATCGGTAAGTACTGATAGACTGAGACGATTTATTACGAAACGAAAAAAGAGAACCCCGCACAGTACAGCATCTACAGTGAAGACTAGGGTAATGAAAGTCGGCAGAAGCCCGAATGAAAGGCGAAAGACAGGAAAGAAGAATAGAAATACAAAGTGTACTATCGTCATCTTTATTTTTATGCTGTGTTCTACGAAGGCAAATGGTATCGTGGCCATCCTTTGAAGACTATTACTTAGCCGAGTTACTTAATAAAAGTATTCTACAAGGTGTCTTTTCAGAAGCACTGAAAACTGCGACTGTAATACCAATATTTAACCAGGCAATCCCACAAACGTTGAGAATTACAGACCCATTTCTTTCTCAAGCACCCTCTCTCAAATTCTTGAGAAAATAGTCAAGAAACGACTTTTAACTTTCTTATCGATTTTCTACATATGGCGCAATTTGATTTTAGAAAAGGTCGTAACACAGAAATGGCATTCTATAATTTTTTGAAAGAAATCTATGAAAATCTAAACCTCGGACATAGCGTTACTGGAGTTTTCCTCGACATTCGCAAAGAATTTCATACCGTGGATCATACGCTCATACTGCAATGGTTTCGCAGTTATTTATCAAACAAGAAGCAATACGTTAAAATCGGAAACTCGAAAAGTTCTGAGCATTTGATTAAAGTGGGGGTGCCTCAAGGCTCTGTCCTGGGCCCGATCCTATTTTTGATCTTTGCTAGCGACCTTCTCTCTGATAAACTTGAAGGTTCTGTTACAGCTTTTGCTGATGATAGTGCTTTTGTATACTCAAAATAACGCCGATAAACTGCATAAGATAATTCAATCGGACGTTAGGAAGCTCTAATTGTGGTTTACATACAATCGGTTATCTCTAAATACCGAGAAAACAGTGGATATTAATTTTGGGATTGAGAAGAGTTCTAATTTTTTTTATCAACTTATCTTTCATGGTATCTCTTGCTTAAGTAGTACTAGGTGTCACTGTCCTGGACTAAATGACACAAATTCTGTTAAATACTTATAGGTGTTTGCTTTGATAGTGGATTAACATGGAAAAGTCATATACAGGAAACAACTTTTACTAATCTCACTTAGGATATTTTATCGTTTAAGATCTGTTTGTGACGTAGCAATACCGAAGCAAGTATATTTTGCGTTTGTTCACTCTAAATTATCTTATGGCATAGCCTTTTGGGGTGGTACGTATATCTTAGATGTATTCAAACACTGCAGAAACGTTACATATGGTTGATTTACGGTACAAACAGGTATTTTTCTTCCTTTCCCTTATTTCTTTCTCTTCGCATGCGTCCCCTTCGTTATTTATATGTATTCAAAGTTCTTGATCTATTCTATCAGATGAGTAGTGGTTTTGGCACAACAGTTGACATGGGTACTAGAATTCACAAAACTCGGCAATATTCTAAGGAACTGCTGCGTCTACCTAACGTCACTAAATCGTTTTTTCAAAAAAACTTTCTTGTTTCTCGGTCCAAAATGTTGTAATTATTTTTTTAACCATTACTCTCAAAGTATATTTGAACTATCAGTTCGGGTGCTCAAGAAAAGAGCTAAGGAATTTTTATTTACTAAAACGACTACTGAGTTGGAAAACATGTGCCTTATTTTAAGTTAATTCGAGAGTTTGATTAATTTTGCTTGGTTTATGTTATACATCTCCATTTACACCAAAGCTTCACTAGCGACCTCGCTAACGACACGTAGCGTACATTTTATCTTTTTTTATCTAGCTGAAAATAAGTTCATTAAATTTAATAGTTATATCTGTTGATCTCTATTTAAATTTTTATACGTGTGTATGGCGTTTGTAGCATGAACTTGGATTTGCTTATTCTCCCAGTGCTCAGAGTAATTTTTTCTCATTACTCTTACTGGTACATTATGTTTAAGTTAAGTTTTCGTTTATTTATGCACTGCGTTAATTTTTTCCTTATATAATTTTTACATTTGTGTTGTGTTTGCAGTTTTGATTCTAGGTTAGGAATAAAGATTAGGTATTATCAGTATTTATTCCTCAGGAAAAGAAAATAAAACAGTTGATATCAAGTTTCTGAAGAGACCGAGAAAAAACAAGTTGAAATTCTTCTGGCCTAAAGTGGAAGATACTGCCAAAGTCGAGCAACAGTATTTACTCTCTATGAACTTTTTTTATTCAAGTCAAAACTCTTTTAATATAACACTTAATCAGTGGACGCATTTTAAATCTTCATAGAATAAATTTTCTTTGTTACTTTAAGTTTAAATAGATTTTCTATGTATTTCGCTATATAAATTCAGTATAGTTTCTTTCATTTTCTTTCAACAGATTTTTAAGTAACATTCTTGAGAATTTCCAATGTTTTCCTGAAGCTTGCCCACTTTCTATCCGTACGCGGTATGCCGCAAGGATTTATAGGGAATTTAAAATTTCCGGGATGGTTTACCACGATTTATAGGGATGTATAGGCGATTTCTGGTGATTTCCAGGATTCATTAAAGTAAAGGGATTTATGGTGTACCAAATTTCGTTTACCCCTCACATTATCGAGAAAAAAGAAAACATCCTTTATCCTTTGCGAAAAAGGAGCAAAAAAATATCTACATTTTAAAATAAAGTTGGCTGTCACACACTAATTAATCTCCTAAGCATAGCATGTAGACATCAAACTTGCCCGTTTCAAATATTTTAGAGAGCAACTAATCACTTGGATCAAACTGAATGCCCCACGTCGATCTCGATGTTTAGAATTTATAAACAACCTGTCCGCAAGTATGTTTCTATCTAATTACGAATTAACACACAACATTACAACCTTCTACGGCCGTAGCAACTAAAAGGATCTAATGTAAACACCTACATTAGCGCACAAAAAGCATTTTTATCTTTAACAAGCCCATTTACAGTGTTTAATAATCAAAAATTGCACGAAGTTCTGACACAGCGAATTCTTTTGTGGTCCATTTCATTTAAATAATTTAATTTAGGCGATTGGGATGATGAATCGCGTTTTTAAATTACATAAACGAATGTGCCAAAGTTTTTATTAGTACTTTTTGGCACATCTAGTTCATGTCGATTTTGTCCACATGACAATTGTATATGCAAGTCATGTAGGACAATTGGAGTATTTTTTCATACATCCGCATTCATAGATTGATGTATGGAATGTAAAATTATTGACTTTGGATGTTATTTCGAAGTGCTTCACTCGAGTTTATGCTGGAGAATTAGGATGGAATACAAAAAATATATATCAACGAAGTGTCAATTCATATTCCAAAAGTAAATGCGAAAACTTTTTCTGTTCCTAAGTAGATGATCAAAGCTTCTTCTACATAAAAATGGCACGAAAAGTTCATAAAGGTCTAATTAATGTGCGCAGATGGCATCAGAATCGAAACCGCGGAACTCCACCACCCAGATGAAGAATAATCTTAATGCTCGAGTTCATCGAACATCTCTGAACCGAAATGTTTTTATCATTTTTTTAGGGCCAGTGCATCGCATACAAGTACTCACAAAAGGCATTACCGGCACGCTGAATGAAAGTGCTGCATAATTCCGATTAACATCAGCTATAAATAAGATCAACATAAAAACCGGCGGGTGTTCGCTTCTTATTAATCGTAATTATTTACGGTCGACATGATAAACCGTTACTCGTTACGTAAGAGTAAATCACGTCATACTTGCCATAATTGCAAGTAACACGTACCGTTAGCATCCCCTGACAGTTCGTTTTTCGAGTGTACGTTAAATTGAATTCTAGGGATCGCGTTCAACAATTTAATTCAATTTTAATTTACATACAAAGTAAATTTTAGTTAAAGTAAGACTTTGTCTCGCAGGAATATAAAGCAGGTGACTAAGTATATAACTTTGTATTTTTCGGTGACACTGTTAGATTTCAATTATGTCTAAAGTTAATTGCATAAGTTTCAGCGACTTTCCTTAAATACGCGTTCAGACTAAACGGAAAATAAGAAAGTTTTGGTCTATTATTACAGAATGCTGCCGAAAGCGGATACAATACAACCACAAAATACATAAGTTTTAACGAAATTTTGCTTTGTATCTTCAGTCGGCCATAATTAAGCTTGGTTTCCTATTCGTATAATAGTTGTTTTGAAAACCCACACTCGCCGATGGTATAGCTGGTAATATTTGGAAACTTTCTCTCGCTTCGCTGACGAAATTAAATTTTCTGCAAGAAAAAAATGTAGGTTTCCAACGAGACTCTTCGTCGTCGAAAGTAAGTAGGTAATCACTCCTTTATGCTGTGCATGAAGTAATATTTAATTTAATTCCGCAAGATCCCCAATTGACTACCTTCTAAATTACACTTTGTGCAAGCCGATTCTATTTCAGAAGCAATCTTTGTATGCAAACACTTGCGGCTGACAGTAGAGACATCAAACAACCACTGACCAGATTATTATAATGAAATAAGCTCGGAAATAAGTTTCATAAAATATCAGCGGCGAAGGTAATAAAACTGTGGCGATCTGAATATAAACTTACTAACCAAAATAATACTACAACGAGGCTGGACCTAGCCTCTCACTACCTATTGTGAATCTGTGTCCATTTTGAGTTATTTAGGAACTATTCATATCGCAAGCATTTTAGAGCTCCTTTAAATCGCTATTAGGAATCTAAAATTTATTATGGGGTGGCTGAATCTACTTGGATCCAGCCCCCCACTGATTGGAATTACTTTTTTCAAATTAAATTTTGTACAGGAATTTCGAGCTATTTAAGAGCTTTCACTTACAATTAATTTTAATTTTTGAGCTCCACTTGTAAAAGGTCAGATAGAAATAATCGTTGAGGAAGTCAGGTCTATATTCGGACCTATAGGCCTTTCTGTGTTTTCCTTTACTTATATTTCAAATTGATATTAGATATTGAAAAGTTTTTATTTATAAGTAATTCTAATTAGCTTTACCCTCAAAGGGGCAAATATATCAAAACTGTAGGGGTATAAGAAGTAAATTAAATGAATTATACCAACACTCGTGGAATACCGATTATGACATTATCTGTCTGACCGAAACATGGCTCGATGATGATATACGAGACGGAGAAATCTTCAATTTAGATATTTAGATGCGACAGAAATCGAGTTACAACGGGTAAGACAAGGGGAGGTGGAGTTCTGGCAGTCGTAAGTAAAAAATTTAAAATTATTAGTAGCTTTACATCACATGATACTCAATACGAAGCCTTAAGTGTCAATATAAAAGTAGGTAAAAATGTACTATCGTTAGTAAGTGTTTATATGCCACCTGGTGCAGGTGCTGGTCAATATTCAAATTTATTTCATTTCTGTGAAACAAACACACAGATTAACAATAGTCAAATTGTTATTATTGGGGATTTTAATCTACAATATATTGAAGGACCTGATACCGATTTATCAATTATGGATAATAGGCATAGAGAACTTTTTAATTTTGTAAATCTTCATTCACTAATTCTTAGAAACACTGTAAAGGTTTTGGTGCCTGAGGTAAGTAGTGAGTTAGTTACTGGTAATAAGAGAAGATAACTATTTAGTCCCTGAGGATATGTATCATCCATCACTGATTGTGAAAATCGATGCCACATCCACCAATATGCACATTTGCGACTCTGAACCACTTATATCTAATTATAATTTGAAGAAATGCAATTTTGCAAATTTAGTGCGTGCTTTAAGAGATGCGGACTGGACGGAAGTCATGAGTTGTACAGACATTAATATTGCTGTAGAAAAGTTCTACTTCATGATTTATGGTATCTTTGATGTTTGCGTTCCTTTATCATCAAAAAAAAGGTCAAAATATCCTGTATGGTTTACAAATGAAATTATTCAACTATGTAAATTGAAATCTGTCTATAATAAAACGAAACGTATTTCGGAAATCCACTTTAGCCAATACAAAAAAATAAGAAAGGATTTGAAACTTCTTACTGATAAGACGTAGGTATAAACTATATGTAAAGGAGGTGGAGGCTAATATCAATAATTCAGTCAATAATTTTTGGACTTTCGTCAACAAGAAAAGCACTTCGAATCTAAATAAAACAGCCATAAAACAGAATGAAAAGGAATTAACGAATAGTGAAGCTTGTGAAACATTTGCGAAATTCTTTAAATCAGTACATTCAGATTTTGGTGGTACTTACACCGATTTTAAAGATATTAGTCGAAATGAAATGTTAGATATGCTAAACGATCTTGAGATTAGTGTTGAAGATTATAATAAGGCAGTGAAAAAATTGAAACCAAAAAAATCTGCAGGGACTGATTTGATACCACCATATGTTTTAAAGGGCTGTTCGGAATATTTGCAGCAACCACTTCTTTACATATATAAATTATCTATCAGTCAAGCTAAATTTCCTGAGCGCTGGAAAGATAATATCATGATGCCTTTGCATATGGCAGGAAGCACTTCCAATGTTGAAAATTATAGACCTATTACTATAATCTCAGCTCCTGCGAAACTTTTTGAAGTAATTATATATGAGAAGTTGTTGCGTCAGGTTAGGCCCGTTATCTCAGAAGTTCAACACGGTTTCATTCCCCATAAATCCACAATTTCTAACTTACATGTTTTCACAAATCATGTCTATGAGTGTCTGGAAAGAAACAATCAGATGGATGTGATTTATACAGATTTTAGGAAGGCATTTCAGTACATTTTGTTGTTAAGAAAGCTTTATCAGTATGGCCATAGAGTAAATAATATATGGCCTATCAAACAATTTGTTACACTTTTTTGCTTCTTATTTACGCAGTCGCAAACTTGCAGTGAAATTTAATGGTAACACATCAGGCAAATTTGAAGCTAATTCTGGAGTACCGCAAGGCTCTATTTTGGGACCTTTGCTGTTTCTGATTTTTATAAATGATCTGCCTTCTCAGTTTAGTAACTGTCAATCTTTACTTTTCGCGGATGACCAAAAAATATTTATGCCTATAACCAGTATTTCTGATTGTTTAAATCTTCAAAATGATCTTAATAAATTGTATCAGTGGCGCCGTTTGAATAAATTACCTCTAAACATAAAAAAGTGCAATGTATTATCGTTTTAGCGCAAGAAGAGTACACTCTTTTTTAATTATGAAATTAACGGGTTAAGTTTGGAACGTGTAACTTCCATAAAGGATCTTGGAGTAACTTACGATGATAAAATGAACTTTAATAAACACATAAATATTACAGTGGCTGGTGCATACAAAACTTTGGGTTTTATTGTGAGGCAAACCAAGAATTTCAAAAACATAAGTACAGCACAGTTAGGCATCCAAACACGTGTAATTCAATAAAAGCAATTGAAAAAGTCCAAAATAAGTTTTTACGATTTCTCTATTATAAAAAATTTGGCACTTATCCTAACTATAACAGTGTTAGATCGGTTGAACTAAGGAAAGTTTTTGAAATCCAAAGCTTAGTGAATAGGAGAAATATAATTTTAATGCAGTTGGCTTTTAATATTCTGAATTACAGGATCAAAGATAGTTATCTTTTAACTCTAATGCAAATCAAAATTCCGCGTGTATCTGCCAGAAATGTACCTTTTTTTGCACGTACCTGTAGTCACGTACGCTTACAATAGACCGTTTCTGATAATGTATAGACTTGTCAACGAATTATTTAGTTTACTAGATTTAGACTTTACTGTAATATTTAACATTTTTTCCAAACAATTAATAAAACATTATGATTTCAATTAAGGATAAAAGAAAAGAAAAAATTAGTAGGGCTTCTTACACCCCAACAGTATCATATTTTTTTAATTTTCTGTAGGTGAAAGTTTGTAGCATTTTTTAGTTGAATGTCATTATTAGATTATATACTTATTATTCAGCAACCCTTAATTAATAGATAATAGATACCTGCTACGTAATTAGGGCTGTGCCCTGTGTAGCTTGTAACAATAAATAAATAAATAAATATTGAACGTTTGGAGCGGCTAGGTCCATTTCAAAGTGGCATATCCTCTGCTTACCTCTACTTATGTCAAATTAATTTTTAAGGATGAATCGCGAACGATTTAAGGCCGCTTACAGATAATTCTAATTTTTGAGCTATAATACACCTATAATAGTGTCAGGCTTTGTAAATTAATCCTTGCGGGTGAGCTGGAAGTTTATTTTCACCTTCATATGACGGGTTTCAAATTGAAAATTGAAAATTTCAATTAATTTACTTTAAGTTGATCAAAGGCGTTATTTCTGGCTAAACGTAGTCATGGCAATGTTAATAAACAACCACAAAATTGGTCATTTCATTTTATAAATTCGCGATGGAACCGAGGAGCAAACCAGTAAGGAATTCGGGTGTACAACCTCTTGGAATTCATAGAATTCTTATGGAATTCATGGAACCCTTTGGAATTCTCGTGGAATTCATGAAAATCTTTAGGAATTAACTTATAATTTTTATTGAATTCATTTGGAATTCTCATTGAGTTCTAAAATAAGACAGTTAATATTACGCATCCTGCGCATGCGCGCGTTAATATGATGTTCACAATATGCGATACGTTTGCTTTTCCTAAAAGCATCTTTGGTTAAAATTTCGGACAAACGGACAGACGGGCGCACAGAGAAAGTGCCCGCAACAAGGCACCCAACTTCGTTGGGAAATGCCCTAAAAATTTCGTGTACAACCGAGGCCTACGAAGTATCGTAGGCCTCGGTACAACACATTTTGAAAGTGTCTTTTTTTGCTTGATTAACTCGGGCTTCGCCCTCATTAATCAAACTGCAAATCATGAAAAAAAGTATCGCTTTCAAACTAGTTGTAACGAAGATGACATCTCTTGGGGAGACAAAAGTCTGCATGTAACCTCCGGCGCTGCACCAATCTTATGTAGATGGTATTTAAGCGGTATATGGCCTGTGTACAGCCCTTTAATACTGTAGGTTCTTCCTGCTGAGGGCTTTGTGGCTATTTTGTAGCCTATGATGTTTTCCCGGCTGACCCTCTAGGCACATCTGCTCTCTGGGAGGAAGACTGCCTGCGCCTTCGAGGGGTTGTTCCGTTTGGCCACTGGTGCTGGTGTTTGGACTTTGGGCGCTTGGCGGTCCTCTGGTTGCCCTCCTTCGCGGTCCCTTGGAAGTGGCGCCACTAGCGTGCTAGATCTTTTAGGGTTGATTGTCCAAACCTGAAATCGGCTCTTAGGACTTTCTGCTCCAGGTATCTTAGCGAGGGTTGATCCACTGTTATGGTTAGATTGAACAAAAGGAGACTCATCTGCTCTCTCTTCGGCGCTCGCCATTCGTTAGTGGCGTTGAAACAGGTGTTCTGCTTCTGCAACAAACCAAGGACATGCTCAGTGGTCACCGCAGAGCTCCATACGGTAGGAAAGGTTTTTTAAAAATTGGAGTTCCCCTGGCCTCAAACGTTCTCTTATTAAATACCGGTTCATCCACGCCGTCGCCACTTTGGGTTTAGGGTTTTTTTTGTGAAATGAGGTTGACCACAAAAGCTAGACCTTCCACATCCTCATGTGCGTGAGAGATGACCACAGACGACCTGCTAATGCATTGTTTTCCGTTATGGCTGAAGTGGGGATCAGTACCAGGACGGCCTCCTTGACCACAACATGACAGCCTGGCGAGGGATCTGGTCCGCGATACGGTATTGGATGCTTCTAACAGTTTTACCGGTGAGCATCCACATTTCCGTACTAACACTGTGTCTCCTCCACCCTGAAATGTAACCCTCCTTACATTCTTGAGATCCAGGCTCAAGCTTATTGCATAATTGTTGAGATTTCGATAAATACTGTAGCTGAAATGTTAATTTTAGCCTAAATCGTTCACTCAACGGTTTTGGTGCATTTAAAAGTGCATATAAACTGATTACAACGTTATCCCCAATTATCCTTATTTTGAAATCAACTACCATTATCAGAGTTTCCATTAGAAAAGAAATATTCTAGAAAAAACTGAAAAGCTACATTTTGAACCCCCAAGTCAACTCTGCATAACGATCTGGGTCTTTGGATAATGGTTGACGTGTGTATGTAAATGTTTTAAGAAATGAACGTTAAAAGAAATACGCCCAATATGCATAAAAATGCATTATATCATTGTATATACTGTATTATACAATGATTATATGTTGACAAGAGTATAAAGCTCAGTATTTCAGCTGTACATTACAAGCTCGAAGAATTTAGGAGTTGAATTTCTCCTATTGCAATGACAGCATATAGCAAAATGGGGTCAGTCAGAAAACGAAATCTCTTGAGATTACGAAAATCCAAAGCCATTAGCAGATTACGTCTAAAATTAGACAACGACAATGTTCAGCTTCAATATTTTAAATCGAACTTTACGTCGCATTGCTTCACGTTATTGCCCCTGAACTCTGATAATTGTCAACTACTCTTAAACCATTAATTGTTAAGGCTAAGCTTTAGCAGTAAATGCTTACGTGTACTGTTCATCGAATTTTTCTCGCTCAATATAATCTATAAACAAGTGAAGTACGAAAATATTTGTCTGAAACAAAGCGGTCGCGGCAATTGCAAGTAAATTAATTCTCTTTGGAATGCTAACTGTGTGGTTGAGTGCATTTGTAATGCGGACCACAAACTAAATAGTAATTATTTTACACATTTCACAAATTGAAATCGTTCCTTCATTGGGTTGGGCTATTTCATGATGCACTTTTGACGCTTTGATCAATTGTACGTCTTACCTAAATTTTCTTTGGTGAACACAGTGCACAGTTTAATGTTTGCCATTATGGGACATGGAGCTATATTTTGTCCTCCTTGCGTCCACCGGGACCGTGGCACAAATGAGCAGGAACGTCCACTTTCCGGACTCTGCCGGTGTGGTTCACTTCAGCAAGCACTTTTCCCTTAGCTTCGGTTGAGCCACGACCGAGGCCTGCTGGGCTGGTTGGGGCAGTTGAGCTTTCCCCGATTTCCATTAGAGGCACTTTGGTGGGTTCGGGTTTGGGTTCAAGTTGAGCTCTCTCCCACGGTTTGGCGGTTGAGACGTGGTCTCCACGTCCATACAGGCTTGGAAACTGATTCGTAAAAACGGCGCTTTGTCTCTCCTTCGCCGTTAAATATCGCTTCGATGATGTTGGCTTTTAATAATTCCAGCTTATCTTCGGAGATGGTATCCAAATTAGGTTTTGTTTAAAAGGTTCCTACGTTGATGCTCTGTAAGGCGTCCAGGAAGGTTTTGGAATGAGAAGGTTTTTTGTGAGAACAGAACTGCCCTACTCCTTTTCGTGCACTGCTCAACAGAAGCTTGAATTAATTGTCTTTAACTTTTCTTATCGGTAGCCGCTTTGTTCATAACGTTCAACACTTCCTATAAACAAATTAGATGCACAAGTTTGATTAATAAACTATCAAAAATAGTTTTATTTACGTAACTTGTCACCTCAAATCTGGCGTAACAGAATGTTTTGCGTCCTGGACTTCAACGCTTCCATGGTAATAACTTAATCCGACAATGCACCAAAACGAAAAAAATGTTCACTCACTGAAAAACATAATATGTATTGGTTACTTGTACGAATTTTTAATTTTACCGCAACAGTGTTCTTTAAACATCTACATATTTGTCATTTGGAAGAGATCTTCAGACAATTATGATTGAACTTCACTAAGGTAAGTGCGTTTAATTATTTAATAGTAATACATAACACTGCAATAATTTATTTTTCCGTAATTTTAATTAGTAATAATTAATAAATCGAAAGCGAGCTTAATTAAATGTGAGGTGAATCTCAGTGACCATAATCTTAATCTTGTGCTCAAAAATGTAAAGCTCCGTTACACTAAATTACCTGAACCCATTATCGTGATCTGCTTACGCATTTAATATAAATGTAGCGTTAATAATGTGACCACATATCTACGCTTCAAGGATTTTGTCATATTTTAAAGGATTTCTGGATTAGGCCAATGCAGCCTGTTAAATTTTATTACGGAAATGAGTAGTCGGCGTAAAAAAGCTGACGTCTGTGGTCTGTCTACACTACAAAGGAAGTATCCGTCGCATGCCTTCCGGTTTAATACACAATAATTGCTCCCTTTTTTGGCACAGACCAATGAATGATGGCAAGTGATTATACAACTCTAATTTGCGCAAAACGAATGTGACTAAATTGATGATCCTTTTATATAAACTGACAAAAAGAAAATCAAGGGAGTTGGAAATACATTCAACTCCCAAACCATCTACCCGTACAAAGAAACAGGGTCGATAAGTAAAAGAACTTTGTTGTCAGTTTTGAAAGAAACCACATGTGTATAGCGAAGGCGATATTGTAAATTGATCAAGATAAAGTAGGCTGCGAAGTTTCAGGCTCAGCTTTTGAAGATTGATAAATACCATTGTACGAAGGCTTCGTCCAATACAATATTATGCATAATTCATGTAAAGCTGGGCGAAAAATTATGCCATACGCTAAAGAAGCATACTGAGATAATGGTGACTTTTGTAAAGCGTAAGTTTAATTTCCCAGCTTGAAGCGTCTGAATGGTGGTTGTAAGCGACTGTTTTAACACTACAATGTGTATAAGTGAACTAAGGAGATCTTAAATTGCGTGTGCTGGGCGTGTAAATCTCTGATGGGCCGATTTAACTCGGACTTTAATTAGACGGGTAAATAAGTAATAATTCTTGCCGACCTTATTAATAATGCAGGTCAAATTAAATGTAACACGGCTGCTCGTTAGCGTCCCCTAAATTTTGTTTTAATATTATAAATTGGATTAGGTGCGTGACAGTTTGTAGAAAATTTAATGCGGTCATTATGATGCCGAAGTTACGCCGTATTATGGTAATGAATAATAGAGACAAGTAAAACGCTTGTAGGGCAATTATGAGATAATGGGGGGTTTCTCTTAACCGTGTTCCATCACACTTAGCTCTCATATGTAGGTACGCTCTGATAAATGGGACTATCAAAAATGGGTACTTAAATATGTTAATTTCGCCAACCTCCATTATTCGAGCGAGATTCAAAACTGTGCACGAAATCAACGCCGCCAGGTGAAATCTACGAACTTGCAAGTGAAATGTGCCAAAATAGTACATGCGCCAAAAACCTGCATGTGAAATGTGTTTGCTTACGTTGCTTTCTACGTAAATCACGAGGTCCTCAGTGTAAGCGTGCTCCATTGTAAGAGAATTTCCGTCCGCTGAAAAACTCGAAATTCTTTTAAGCAAACAGATTTAACTCTCCAGTCTCCTTACGAAACATCTTTGTAGTCATCTCATGTTATGGCTGTCACTCTTGTCATATACGTCAATATTGATGAAAAAATTCCTACCCTAACGAAAGCTGAGAGACCTTATCCACCATTTCTTTTATTGAATTTCCGAAAGACAAACGTAGATTTATACCGTTGTTTTTCTAGCGAACTGCTAGACTTATTGCGGAACGGAATTCTTGCGAATGCCGAAGGTGCCGATTAGCAGACTGATATTTCAGGAAAATAGTGGAACGTAATTTTAACCTATTTTTGTGGCTTTTGAAGAACTTTCGTTTATTTTTAGCGTACATTAATGAAATAAAGTACTGATATTAAAATAAAATTCAATTCAGATTACTATACGTGTCCAGTATCGTGTGCGGACAATTCGCGCCCGGATAATTCGCACTCGAAAAATTCGCTCCCGAATAATTCACACCCGGATAATTCTGTAAATCTTTGGTTTATTAAAATTAAATATTTTTAAGAGGCTACTAGACCATTGCCTTTAGAGAATGTATGTAGTAGTGCACCTCTTGGTAAACATCTACTTCATGGAAAAATGTTTCAAATAATAGTTATTTGGTCTTTCATTTTCAACACATCACGATTCTTTAAGTATTTCCATTTCTTAAATACAACGACGCTGGTTTTTTTTTTGAAGTTGTATGAAGAGTCTGATATAGTTAAAGCCTGTAATTTAAGAACACATAATTTTTATCTATTGCGCTTTCGTTGTGAGAAAATAAGAATAGGTAATTGAAACGTCTTTTGTGGAGTAATTAAATACCAAATAGTTATACCTAGTTATAGTATATCTACAATATTATGTGTAATATTCGCTACTTTTGAGACGCTCTTAATATTAAAACAGAATCAACATATAATACCGTACACAAACAAAGTGATAAGTCTAAAGTTAAAAATATTTATATTATAAGATCAAGATGAAAATAGAAAAAGGAAGTAATTTTAACGCTCCCTTACATAAAGATTTCTTAATGAAGACACATTAAAAATTGTTCTTTATTTCTTTAGTTGAAAAGGGTGACAAAGGAAATGAATTAAATTTATTTTAGACAAAACGAGTATGTATAAATGACAATAGAACAATGCATTTCATAGATGGCACTAAATTTGGATAAGTAATTAAGATAATATTATAATTAAAGATAAATTTGAAAAGACCCCGATAACACAAATGGCACTTCATAAAGAAACAATAAGAGAAATATCGTAATGACATCCTTTCTATTATTTCTGGAAGATGAATAGGGTTTATTACAAGGTAAAAGTAAATAGGTCCGAAAAATCAGGTTTAAGTAGGTATGACCACAACTAATTAGAACTTTAACGCCTGTATAGTATCTTCATTCTTAAACGTTTGACAGAGTGGTATTTTAAAATTTATCTGAGCACGGGTTTTGATTTTGTGTATACTTTTATTTCATTTTAAAAAATTTTAGTTCTGGTGGTAGTGTTGTGGTGGTGTTCAGAAAAGGTAAGTTTCCAGTTTTCTTAGAACCAGTTTTACGTTTCTTTGACCACATATGGCTATATGTTGATTATTGGTGACTGAGTAAAATTACACTAACTGCTTATTTTTTTGCGTTATCTTTGCTACAACTATGGTAGTGAATGAACTTAAAAGTTTCTTTTTGATTTTCTTACTGTTATTTATTTTATAGTTTGAAGAGATACATAGAAAAATTCTGGTATTTTTTTAAGAGATTGTTAATAATCAAAACAGTAAGGGTTTTGAAAATCTTGAAACGTTTTAGGAACAGGTCGATATTGATGATTTTTTCTTTTAAATGTTTGTAATTATTAAGTACCTATATACTTCCTTTTTTTATTTTTGTATGGCATACCTAGTACTAAAGCAAAACCCTTCGCATTGTTAATTGCGCAACAAGGAAGATAGGACATCATTGGAAAGGCTTTCCTTCTCTGAATTTGGTGAGACTATAATTTTTAGATTTGATATTTTCGAAATATTTTAAAAGTAAGTTGAGGGCGCGCTGTTGTTTATGTCATTGGAAGGATGTCGGTCCGATCACTATGTAATATAGAAGCTAATGCGATCGTGCGTCAAAATTATGCAGTTGCAAGTGGTATAAAAAAGAGAAAACTTGTACCTGCAACGTCGAATGCGCTGGAAATGAAACAACTAAACCAAAAAAATTACATATCCGAATTCAGAGATGGGCGACCTTACCAACGATGCATCATTTACGATTTTAAGCGTTGCACTGTCAGCGATGCGAGACAAAGACATTAGTGAGCAAGTTTTATTTTAGACACGGTTTCCTTCCATGTTTAATTTGACGTGCCAAAGCGTTTTTTGAAAATTATTTTAATTTACAGAAATAGCTATGTATGGTTTCTAATCCACCACCGTTAGACCGGGAGATGATGACACTTTGTGGTGTGATTTGCTACAAGTATGGCGACCATTCAAAGGTTTAATTAAGTACTCCTCGAAACGAAAATGGTGCTAACTCTCTGGGAGTGGGGCCGTTATTGCGTGACGATTTTTTAAACATGTCGGAAAATTGAATGATTTTGGACAATTTGCTACACAAAATTCTTTGGATTTTCTGGTAGTCGGTGACAAAACAAATGACGGAAACGAAATGCCATACTTTTCCGGTGGGCCTTATAGCCCGCCATACTCATTTGAAAGTGTCGATTGTTTGTATTTTTTTTTGAGTGATTTGCTACAAGCTCATTTTTTTATGAGCATCAAGTCCTCAATCAGTCATACACGAAAATCAACCTGATATACCGAAGCGACGGGCCCGCATACCCGCCATACCGGCACAAAGATGTCATTTTTGTTAATAATTTTGGACGATTTTCTACACCCTATAAATTTTTCCACCAGTTATTTTTATAGTCAGAAATAGAAATTTCGATACGCCATACCTGTGGCATGGGCTAATTATGTATGATATTTTTTCAAAAATGTAAGAATTTTCCGAAAATTTGGGCGATTTGCTACAGTATGGCACCAATGTTTCGTGACAGTTTGAGGTGTAATAAAAGTAAATATCAAGTTTCAAACATGAACCCCAGGCCAATCTTATTTTATCACGAGATGTTATGTCGCTTAATATTCTCCGCCCCACTAGAACTTCTTAGACAAGTTGAAGAGGTTCCGGTCGGGGTCGTTGTGTTCTGCATTGCATTCAATGGATCGCAGGTAGTAGGTAGTAGCTGCCGTCAAGTTTATACTCCCCGCCATAAGTATCTGAACACCCAGTGACTTTGATCAATTTTGATAAAATTTTCAGGGCAGTTGTATTTATTTCGAATTAAGAAACGATGAAAATTTGAACATTATACAAATTAAAATAACACTAATAATAATAATAATAAACGTTTAAACAAATATAGCAAACGAGCTCCTGGGTATGGCTATAGCATGTTCAAGACCAAATTTTGCACCTCTAAGTGCATATAGGTATCAAATTTCATTTAGATGCTTTCATAATTAAAAAAGTTGGCACTGTGCATCTGAAATACCCATCAACATAATTTTATATATTATTAGTCCTGAATATTACGGACGGAAGTTAACGCACACAGATAATTATGAATTTAATTGGTTCGACGGCGACGACATGCCCATTACTGTCGGATGTATCATTCTGGATCGCATTGACCAAGAGAATGAAAATCAAATCGATTTGAGTAGTGTCGAGGGCAATGGGAACGAAACAGAAGAGACCCATGACGATGTTGAGAAATCCGTTTTCGTTTTGAGGAGTACTTAATTAAACCTTTGAATGGTCACCATACTTGTAGCAAATCACACCACAAAAAGTGTCATCATCTCCCGGTCTACGTATATTATTTAGCTTCGGAGAAATAACACCAAAATCTCCCCATAAAAATGGTTATAATAATAAATGGGTAGATTTTGGTGTTATTTCTCCGAAGCTTCTTAAGCACCCCGCTGAGAGTCATGAATCTTCACAATTTCAGTAGATTATTTAAATAATAGCCATATAATTTATAGCAAGATCAATTTTTTTCACGATATTTATCAACATTTTTTGCTTTTTTCGTTACTTTACAGTTCTTATCTCTTTAATTTTACGGAATCTCTCAAGAATCTATTTGTTTTACGTTCAAATATGATTATAATTTACTTGAGATTCTTTTAAGACAATACATACGTATTTCGTTATGTATCCTTTAAATGGACGACATCGAAGGTTAGAGAACTAGGAAATTTAACTTGCAGCTATTAACAAATAATAATTGTTAAAATTTTATTTAGACTTTTATATTCCTATTGCAATATTATTTGTACGTCTAAAAGGTTTCCAAATGAAAAAAACTTTGACTGTGAATTGGTACAATAAAACTGGGTAAATAGGTTTAATAAATGTTAGGTGACAGTTTTGCTGATAGACCGATACCAGCCTTTAGCAGCATCCGTCTACTTGTGAACATGAGTGCATGGACAATTTACATCACGGATGAGTGTCTGTTTACCTTTTTTTTGTTTTTTTTTAAATCAATTTTCATTCATGGTACCTTTAGCAAGTGTTCTCATGTTTAATACGGAGATTACAATAAAATAAGTACTAAATTCCAGATTTTGAATGATATGGATGCTATTAAAGTGACATAATATCTCTACTGCTTTGATATGGCCCATTCCATTTAAAAAGGTACATAGGATTGTACGTATGAATTCTTGCCTATTAAAAAAATTATTCCTCTACAAATTGTATGGTTATTTTTTAACCAACATAAATATTTAAGTGCCACATTAAAATGCCAAAATCAAGGAAAATATCATCAAAAATGGACTTGTCCCTGAGGCTAAAAGTTGAAATTTGATTTGTTACAAAAAGTTGATAATGGATATGAGATTTAGGCGGTGCAAACGGGGCGCGTAACAATGGAGTTCGGTACAACGAAAAGGGGAAAGAGATACATAATCTATGAAGGATACATGTACCTCTTTGCTAAGAACCTTAAACTCCAAAACTGCTCATCATGGCTGTGTCGAGCGAGAAGAGCTAAGAAGGATCCATCGGCTCTTAGTTTAACATGCAATGCCAGGATCTGGGTCAACGATGACAAGGTAAGATTAGCTAAACCGAGCAATGATTTTGAAAGTGCAGATGGTTTAGTTAGGATATCGTCTTTTAACCTGTTGACTTTTTTATACGTAAGTTTCATCGTTGCTTATACCGTCGTCTAATGTTAGTTTTTAGGTTCGGCCCTCCCTTGCAAAAAATTTAGTTTATCAACCTCTTCAAATGTTAATTTTAGTCTGGAACCAACCACGGATATGGTCGTTGGGCTTTCCAGTTTTACTGCCCTTTTGGGTTTTTAATTGTTTTCCATCTATATTGTAAGTTTTATAGCTATAGTCTCTCCTCAATGATCTCTACCATCTTGTAGATCACCTGAAGATGACCGTTGGTCGAAACATGTAGTGTATCACTTCGTTTTATTAAATTATATGGGAACGGTTTAGAGAACTTTTATTCAATATTAATAAATTATCCCATTTAGAGTTTGAACACAAAATGGACGTCACGATTCCAAATTATACCTTAATATTGAAAGTATCCAAATTTTAAATGTAGGTATACGTCTATTACATGCCCAAAGTAATAAAACGTGATATTGGTGAGTAATATTGGAGATATCAAGCTCTGAGTTAATTTAATACTTCACAGCTGACTTTCTATGTTAAAAGTCAACCATACACAAAATACCCTCTCAGGGGAGCGAAATTCTAGTGCGAAATATCTTTGGTGGGAATTTTTCTTGGTGCGAAATGTCAGGGTGCGAAATGTCCGGGTGCGAATTATTCGGGTGCGAATTGTCCTAGAACCGTCCAGTATCACAATTAACGTTCTCCTGATGAAAATCAAAGAAATAGGGTTAATAGTACCACTAACTAAACCAGACCATGTACCACTATAACTGCTGCAACGTGTTCTGCTATATTTTTAGGCGTTTAATCAAGAAGTTCATAAGAACAAAGATTTGCAAATGTTGAATTATCAGATTGACGATAATTGTAAAAAACGTGAATTTAAACGTGTATTTAATAGTCTAACTTATTCTTACTTCTTGGTAGGTGCGATATCTTAAAATCTCGACAAGCTTTAACTGGACGCTATCGTCAGTATGCACTTACCTCTAATGACTGAATACATTATGTGAGTGTTTGGAATAGTTGTACATCGCACACTTACGACGAGTTTTGCAATTAACTACCAATTTTTAGCTAGCTAATCTCTTCAGTTAATAATTACAGAATGGTCTCGACTCTCGAGGGTGGGGACCTTTATCTATATTGCGGCTGTCTAAGCTAGTAAATGCACACGTCCATAGTGAGTGCATCTATAAAAGCAGCAATCTTACAACATGCCAAATAATTCAAGATTGCACTTTCAACAATTATTCAATAGCTTTGATAGAGAAGCAATATTTATTAGCCTTTGCATAAGAAACTGCTATGCTTGATAAATAGGAAACGTGCGTCTTACAAAAGCTCTTATTGATCGAATGCTACAACAGAGAATTTAAAACGGTAATTACTAATAATATGCCAATTTACTACACGACCCTAATACTTCCGTACTCTATTCCAAAAGTCATAACCCAAATTGTCTATTTTCTGAAGCAAAGTGACACCACACGGAAAATTATTGTTTGCATGTTATGTTCTTTTAAAATTCGATCTCGCCTTGAAAATAATGCATGCCTAATGCAATACCTACATTAAGAAAATAAAACCCGGCCTTTAATTGAAAATTGTGAAACTGCCGGAAAGTGGAAAACTTTGTTTGGAACTTTTAAGTAAAATGGGACTGTTCCAGCAGGTGTTTATATATAATTAATGTGAAAGCTTTGCCTTGCTACAAGAACGAGAATAGGCAGATATATTTACGTTGATTCGGTGTAATTCAATTATCCCATGAAAACAATCTGGTCGAATTTAATTAAAAACTTTAAATGCTAATTTCGTTAAGGGAAATAATATTGTAATTACAGGTATAGGATTGTTATAAAGGATAATTAATTTTGTATGGTCAACTCATCCCGTTTCGTGTATCAATTGCAGGATGAGATTCATTACGGGATAATTAACAAGTATTCCGACCAATTACTTTTAATATTCGCAAACGGCCGGCCCTTTTCATTGATAACCAGTCGAACTTATTCATTGTTATGTGGGACTACTTCGCCGACTAAACCGCCTTGATTATTGATATAAATATAAAATTCGAAAAGCACTGCAGATGCAAACTTCTACTGCATTAGGGAAAAACAACTGGGAAAGTGAGTAGATATCAAAGTGAATTGGGATAAAATAACATTGGGCAGGGAAAATAGTAACTGCCCGATGTGTTTCAAACTTATTCATTGCCACAACCGAAAAACACATTTAAGAAAATTAAATTGCGTAAAAGGATGTACGGAATATGCCTCCCCAATTTACAATAACAATGATCACACAGCAGTATGCAGCTACCCCCAAACAATACTGTTGCAATTGTAAAATTAGTAATGAAGGGCGACCGGGAATTTTTGAATGTGAAACGCGTTGTAATCAAATTTCCCGTTGTAAGTGACGTGCGTCGACAGCTAACCCGCAATCTCGCTTTTCAGTCCCTTTCTAATAGTGGGCGGTTTAGTTGTGTAGTGGACAGCTGTTATTAGAAACATCCCTCGGGAATTTGCAACGGCCCATTCCGATCCCCTTATTATTGATTTGGCCGCAGTTTAGTTTCCGCAATGTGGTTGAATGCATACACAGTTAAATTTATATACATATATGTACATAACCAATACTACATATATGCACGTACAGCAGTTGCTTTTGTTCAATTATTTACAATAAAAATTTATCTACGCTTATCATCACTACTATTATTTTGCTCCTAACTTATACTACCTACGTACGAAACGAAGATAGTATACTATGCGTGCAATCCTTGTGTCGGATTTTTAAGCGGTTTTCAACTTACAAAAGATCCAGGAGTAATATTTTTATGTAGCTGACGTTACACTCGCTATGCATAATAGCCGCAATGTTTTAAATTAACTGCGAGACTCGCTTTACTACGTGATGTACAGATTTAGCTTTAGCTGTTTATTGTATAAAAATATTGTGAGTTGAGTTGCCAGACATCCCTTGCAATTACTTTGCTAGTTGCGAAATGAAACTTTTACGCTCGTTTTCTCAGTCTATTCTAATCATTTAGCAGATGAAATATGAAAAGGAAGGTTTTGGTATTTATAGTGCGATAGAAACTGGTTGTCAAAATCCACGATGGCACTGATGGTCGGGGGTGTTAATCCAGTTTGGAAACAGAAACGTGGAAGATTTTTTTTGTAACTCAGAAGTATAGGTAGTGGGACTTACAGTAGATTTCCTTGTATATTTTGAATTGTAAATGTACACCTTTTAAAAGTAGATTTAAAGTAGCCGCTATAGTAGGAATCTTCGTAATACACACTTCACTTACGTTTTTATTTACTTAAGAAGTCTGATCGAAAAAGTACGAATTGATTTGGATTCTACGTACCCAAATTAATAAGCAAAAGTGTTTTCCCGAGAAATTTTGGTGTAGTCGATTTTTGGTAAAAAAGGAAGGTTTGTAACTTGCCTTTTTTTGAGCCCCGAAACAAAAATTGTCTAAGATCGACCCGGAAAAAAAATTTTCTTATAGAATGTGGCCTGTAGAATCCATAATTTCAAACAGTTCCAAGATTGGGCTACTAGTTCGAAAGTTACAGCCCTTTTTTTTCGAAATTGGTTTCTAGTCTATAACTTTTGATTGAAAGTGTGATCGAAAAAGTACGAATTGATTTGGATTCTACGCACCCAAATTAATAAGAAAAAGTGTTTTCCCGAGAAATTTTGGTGTAGTCGGTTTTTGGTAAAAAAGGAAGGTTGTAATTCCTGCCTTTTTTTGAGCACCGAAAAAAAAATTGTCTCAGATCGACCCGGAAAAAATTTTTTCTTATAGAATGAGGCCTGTAGAATCCATAATTTCAAACAGTTTCAAGATTGGGCTACTAGTTCAAAAGTTACAGCCCGTAGTCTATAACTTTTGATTAACGTTCAAAAAACTACTTAATACTGTAGTAAAGCAGTTCAGTGAAGAACAAACTTATCAATACTTTCCTGTCCCTAACAAAGTACGCGTCCTTTTATTTGTAGGTACGCGTCAAACGGAGGTTAAGTTATGTACCTACTGTTATATGTCAACCAGGGGGCGGGGGGCGGCTGAAATAATGCCGAAAATAAGGGTAAAGAATGTGCAAAACTGGCGTGATGAATGACGAGCGACACACCTGGTATTTAAAATGTTTAATAATAGTCCAGGCTATATAATATTTTTTGACAAAAAAAATTACTTCTCCGTTAAAACCGAGTTTTTCATGCAGGTGAAATGATTAGAAATTGGGAAAAAATAATTAAAACAGCTGAATTTTCCCGCGGGTGAAATCCCAAGGGTTGAAAGGAGTGGAAAGTGGAATTTTGCAATTTGTGGCAAAACTACAGTGTGAGCAACAATGATTGAAGCGTGCGTCATCACCGCTTGTTCCTATTAATATCAAAACTACCTTCTTTGTATGGAGTTGTATACGAAAATGACGTTCTGCGCTGTCACAGTGACGTGCGTCTATTCGTATTTCGTATCTTGTATCAAATCAGCATATGCTATGAGCGGCACATTGCCAATTTAGCTGAAGCGGCACGCTTCAATCTTTGTTGCTCACTCTGTATTAATTTTAAGCCATCGTACAGAGGTGCGCGGGGTAGAATGTTTCGGAAAGACTTATATTTTAATAAACAAAAAATCATGGTTCCTATAGAAAAACTCCGAGAAAATCGCAATAAAAGCAATTCGAAGTAAAATCGAATTATTTTGTTTCCTGAACAATCTGTTTTTGTTCGCTGACTCTTCTTCCTACTTGTTTTACAGCTGATGCAATTGCGTTGGGGCTGTTGAAAATCTACAATAATAAGAACGTTAGTATTACTGGCCAAAGCAATAAATGATCTGAGATGCAAAACCTGAAATAAACTTCATGAGGATTTTATTCATAATTCCTGTAAACTAAATATGAATAAGTCCAGCGCAATCGTATCAGCTGTAAAACAGGCAGGAACAAGAATTAGTGAACAAAAACAAATCGTTCAGGAAGCAGAAGTATTCGATTTTACTTCGAATTGCTTTTATTGCGGTAATAATGTAGGAAAAAGAAATAATAGATGTTTAATTAAGGCAGTTGGGCACTAGGAAACAAAAGAAAATATTTTAGCAACAATAAAGAGGAGAGAGATGACGGATTTAAAAAACTATTTAGTAGCGCGGATCCAATACGTTAATTTAGTTTTTTTTTAATTATATCAAAAACCGTGTACCTATATCTTAAAATTGTTCCCCTAGTTTTTGCCGTTTTTCTTCAAATTGTTCTATTGGAATAATATTGTTTATTTTTGCTTATTAAAATATAAGCCATTATAAAAATTTTGCTACCTGCAGCAACTGTGTACGATGAAAAAAATAGATTTTTCGTACTTCCGGGACTAAAGTAACAACTTCACTCCATTATGACAAGTACTGAAGTGTCACTTTTTGTCCCGCCGGGATTAAATTTAGACGAAAATCCCGGAAGGATGAAATTACTAACAAGGCAATTTCAGTAGGTTGTTCCACATTTTGTATGCGGCACTACTTCTTAAACGCATCGTACTGCTGCTCATATAGTTTTTTGGATTTCGGTGGTATCAATTCTTTACCTACTTTGGCCGCTTTTTATCAATATCAAATACACCTTTGTCATCCACCACCAAAATTATGACTCTAGTAATGACAGTTTCCAAATTATTTTTGTTACCATGGCATAGGGATTGTCATACCAACGTAACGTTCCTATGGTAACTTGGTAAGCAGCGATTTTTTGAAAGAACGCGTTCTCTAACTCCATACATATTAAGTGTTTCGGTTTCGGAAGTACGAAAAATATCGTATATACCTTGCGACTGAAGTAGTGGTCTTAATCCCTCAGGTAAATTATGGCCCTCCCTTCGGTCGGGCCGTAAACTTTACCGTCGGGATTAAAAGTACTACTTCAGTCCCGCGGTATATAATATACTATTTCATCCCCTTAAAAAAGAAGTGTTTTTTTCAGAAACAATAGAACTATATACCCGAAACTGAAAGAGAAACAAGCATTATTATTAGTGAAACCAGACGAGTGGTGGTATTTTCATCTCTCTTCCACTAGTAACATTAAATTCATTGACATAATTTTTCTATTTCACTTAAATTCAGAAAGTCTGCTTCTATCAGGCGTGCTAATAAACAAACTAGGCGCGATGAGTGTGACTGAAATAGTTATAGCACCACCTCAATGACTAAAGACAGATATCTGCTCACAGACTGATCGATAACACCACGCAATGGCTATTTCACTCCTGCTCTTAAATCTTCTTCGAAAGGCAATGGGAATTCTAAGTTATCGATCAAGCGGTTTCCGAACAAATGAATAAAATCGTTTCCCGTCATTCACTTACGAAATTTTAGTCTATCATTACACGTTTCATTAAAATGGCCCCGCACAATAATAAAAATTTTAGTGGCAAATTCCGCATTAACCGTAACCCGACACCCATTAACGTTTTACCAACCGAAATACTGCTGCATATATTTTCATTTTTGAGCAACGAAGAAATTCTAAGTAAGGTACGGCATGTCTGCAGAAGGTGGAACCTTTTAACTCCAAAACCGACCCTGCATGTACAAAGGTTAAGAATATTAAATCCCAAAAGGCCGAAAACGCAGCAGATTTGTGATATAATCAACTCGTCTCCTAATATAACGGACGTAACAATATCGTGCCGATCAGATTTACCTCTTATACTTAATGCGGTAAGTCCGAATGTTTCACTATGATCGTTCCATACACTTTATACAGATCGGAAAAGCGAGCAAAGAGCTGAGGAAACTCAAAATAATTAATGGCGACTTTTGCAAACGTAGCAGATGCCGCGCGGGTATAAACAAAATCTTGAAAAAGTGTAAAAAACTACGCCGCATCGGTATAGACGAGAATAAGTAAGCTTTCAATTTCTGTTAACACTATTTCATTGTACCCTTAGATACTATTTTCGTAAATCGTTTAAATTGTCGGTCAAAGAACATTCTGGAAGGCGGTGGTCGTACAAGTCAACAATGGACATACGGAACACTGAACATAATCAAATTCCAACCTTGCTAGGCTTAAACAGATATTCATTGGAAATTCCAATACCTTTGAATAGTTCCGTCGTGGAGGAGTACTTGAGGACATCTTATCCAGGATTCCAAGTCGCGGTCCACAAGCAATCGCATTTGGAACATTTTTTAAGCTTGGTTAACAATCACACTTCTCCACATGAAACCGATTGTATTTTAAAAGTGCTTTAAATAAACATGTATATTTCGGTATTTGAATTATTCGCATTTTATGTTGTACGTATCACAGCAACTGGAATAAGGAAGCAATAATTTGCTTCAAAACATTGCGTGAACGATAAACTTTCATTCACTTTGAAACATCCAAAAGGTGGACTATTGTTTAGTTTCGCGGTCGTAGGAACTAGTCCAGGTTCGTCACTATGTTGGGTACTAAATTTTAAAGTCCTTGGAGTAATTAAATACCAAACAGTTATACCTAGTTATAGTATATCTACAATATTATGTGTAATATTCGCTACTTTTGGGACGCTCTTAATATTAAAACAGAATCAACATATAATACCGTACACAAACAAAGTGATAAGTCTAAAGTTAAAAATATTTACATTATAAGATCAAGATGAAAATAGAAAAAGGAAGTAATTTTAACGCTCCCTTACATAAAGATGTGTTAATGAACACATAAAAAATTGTTCTTTATTTGTTTAGTTGAAAAGGGTGACAAAGGAAATGAATTAAATTTTAGACAAAACGAGTATGTATAAATGACAATAGAACAATGCATTTCATAGATGGCACTAAATTTGGATAAGTAATTAAGATAATATTATAATTAACGGTAAATTTGAAAAGACCCCGATAACACAAATTGCACTTCATAAAGAAACAATAAGAGAAATATCGTAATGACATCCTTTCTATTATTTCTGGAAGATGAATAGGGTTTATTACAAGGTAAAAGTAATTAGGTCCGAAAAATCACCGCCTCTATAGTATCTTCATTCTTGAACGTTTGACAGAGTGGTATTTTAAAATTTATCTGAGCACGGGTTTTGATTTTGTGTATACTTTTTTTTTAATTTAAAAAAATTTTATTTCTGGTGGTAGTGTTGTGGTGGTGTTCAGAAAAGGTAAGTTTCCAGTTTTCTTAGAACCAGTTTTACGTTTCTTTGACCACATATGGCTATATGTTGATTATTGGTGACTGAGTAAGATTACACTAACTGCTTCTTTTTTTGCGTTATCTTTGCTACAACTATGGTAGTGAATGAACTTAAAAGTTTCTTTTTGATTTTCTTACTGTTATTTATTTTATAGTTTGAAGAGATACATGGAAAAATTCTGGCATTTTTTTAAGAGATTGTTAATAATCAAAACAGTAAGGGTTTTGAAAATCTTGAAACGTTTTAGGAACAGGTCGATATTGATGATTTTTTCTTTTAAATGTTTGTAATTATTAAGTACCTATATACACTTTTTATTCGTCTGTCTGTTCGTCCGTCCGTCTGTGTACATGCGAACGGCAAACGGGCAAAAACCTTTCTTCTTCTACAATTCACTTTTACGAATACAATAAACTCCATGCTGCAAAAAAAACTAGACTCTTACACGCGAAATTCGAACCAACACCCAGTATTAGCAAAAGCGTTTCACAGTAGATCGATTCTGATTAGACAATCACATTTCAATCTCAGATAAAATAAAAAGGTTCAATTTTTCAGTACACGTCCTTTCACATCATTAGTTTTGCGGATAGTTTGTTACATGGATACATTCGGCTTAAGGGTCTCTAGTTTATCAGTCAGATTTGGGGCGAAACAACTAATCCTGCACGATTTATGCAAATTATATGTACCTAATTAAAGTCCAAAAATTCGCTTCGAAGTGCTAAAGTAAAGATTAAAAGCAAATACTTCCCAAATCCCCCAATATAAAATAATGGTTGGATCGGAATTTAAAATCTCCTCAAACTTATTTTATCCTTCATCAGCGTTCATCAATTTTCAACTCTAATGGTGATTACTTCTACATCTTAAGGAGCAACCACTCGAAAATTCATAAGATGTCGTTGAATATTAATTCGCCTTCGACGATTTATAGATTTTTTTTTTCACAATAGGCGTCGGGCTGGGTCTCAATAAGTCCCAAACAAAAAAAAGGTGTAGCAGTATCTTTCAGTATTATAATGGAGATAGAGGATTACGTTCGAGCTTATCTTTTTCAGGAAGCAATCTCGGCAGATGAGTTTCTCCCTACGGTTTCATTTTACTACTCGAGGAATCTAATCGGGGTTACTGTGATTTCTATACCCTCTGTCGCGGATTCATTTAATAATACATTAAATGTGTATGTGGTTTACCCGCCAACTCATCTACAAGTTTATTTCGGATGCCAAGAAACTGTTTGGAATTTATTGTGGAGGCTTTTCGCTGGAAATCGGTAGACGACGACGTTTTAGTTGAATCTTGAACTTTAAATGCGACATTTGTTCGCTATAATGTCTAAACTGCCTTCCTTTAGTTTGAGATTAAATGAAATTTAATGCCACTGTAAATGTTTTCTAGTTGGTAGGGACTGTTTTCGTTGAGCATGTTAAAGTTTATGCCTTTTAAACTACCATCTTGTTGTTCCCCAGTATAGCTTCGCTTAATCCATATTGAAAATGAGAGCTCCCGATTTTTCCTTAAAAGTTCAGGGTTTTTTAAGGATAGATACTGATAGTAAAGTGCAATCATTTTCTTGCGAAATGTATACATTGTAAATGGACAGCCGCAAACAACAGTAATTTAGTAGTAGTCAGAGTCACCTTTCCTTTTAATAGAAGATATAGCCGATACATAAAACAGTTCTTTTACTCGCCTTTGGACGTAACATTTGGTCCTTCGAGCCGTATCACATCGCGCCTGGTTTCAACAGTGATCATAACAGAATGAAAAAGGTAATATCTACGTAATTATGTACGCCCATTCTCACGTGTGCCTGATTGGGGATGGTGTGTTGTACCGAGTTGTATTGAATATAGGTATGCATATACTGTTTTGTGGGTAATAAAGACATTACAAAAATACCAGTTAGTATGTGACAGGTTTTATGGGATGTTATATGTGATTGATTAAGAGGTTGATAACAATATCATTACCCAGTGTGGCATATTCACAGATAAAATCTGGGATTCCCACTTTACTTTTACATCAAACTAACGACTTTGCAGGAAAAGTGAAATAAATGAAGTTTGAGATCAAATGTAACGTGTAATTTTCAAATGGTTACAAATGTAGGTAGGTTTGTTTAGTTTGGACAAAGCTTTATTCCGTTTCCGTAATTCCTTAATTTACTCTCACCTATAACAATAAACGTTATCAGCAGAGGGCGTCTATTATGATAGTGACGAGCTCGCTTCAGATATTTTCAAGTAGTCGTGACCTCAGTTCGGTAGGTACTACTCTAAATAATTTAGTGGTAGAGAGATACCCCAAGGGTCTACCGATGGCAAGTGTACTAATTAAACTAACGTATTGAATTACGTCCTCGGTTAATAATTAACTAGATATTACTTTCAATTAAGTGTTCAATTGAATTTCACATCGTTTTATCAATGCGAGTATAAAACACACACACAGAAGCCAGTCTGAGTCTGATATAAAAGGAACTCGATAAATTATTTACCGCGGTGATAAATGACGCTGTGTACAACTACCCCCATCAATTTACCACCTAACAGAAATGCTCTGTTCAGGTTACAGCTGTAGTAAATAAACGGTTAGAAAATAACCTAATTGAGTAGCAGTAACTATGGATCGAGTGATAAAAGTCAACTGTGTAAAGTTTTACTAATAGGGTTAAGTTAATTAAACAAGTAGGTTATCCTTAATATAATGGGGTAGGTGCTTTAAACGCTTTCTGACATAACGAAGCGTTATGAAGTTAACTAAGTCGTTCCTTGCATTTTTTATAAGAATTTTGTACGTTAGTTACAGTTTAGGTAACAGCTTATTATAATTAAAATTTGTGTTATCTTCTTTGAAACAGCTATAACGCCAACTTTTCATTAAAGATACGTGTACCAAAGCGTATACGTAACTTTAATCTCCATTACTGCATTTTTTGCATAATGAGAACAATTTATGCTCAGTTTAATTAAATAATATAAGAAGTATGCTATATTAATCACAAGAAAATGACGCCCTTGTCCTACCCCTTAATTGTATAAGTTGGTCAACTTCTAATTAGGAAAGTTTTAATATGGCATAATTTTAATATAAATCAGTAATCTCATATTAACTCTTTAATATTGGACAAATCTAATTTGTTAACGTTTCTTAGAACAAAGCTTGCTACAAAGACGACTATCGCCGTTGTACCTAACATGATTTTTCGTATGGTACTCGTACTTACATGTGGCTATAAATCCTCAATGATTAGTAGGCGTGCAGACGACTAAGTAGTTAGTTACTGTAGGCAAACTTTCAGTGTATAAATGACCATTAGGTTCTCTGATGACGTTGAAGTTACACAAATGTACTCATACAAATGATGCACTCTTTAAGGCTCTGCAGTATCTACCAATTCTAAGCATTTTTTTTGAAAAAATAAGTTATACACTAAACGAAAATGTTGATAACAACTTTTAATAAATATTTTAAAAAAATCGCGAACATTTAACTCTCCGTAAAATAGTACATTCTTCAACAAGAGTAAAATTTCTAGATTAAACGAACTTACTTCAACGGAAGTTCAATCTAAATTTCATGAAGCATCTCGTCATTCAATGCCGAATTTTTGATAAAATAACGAGAAATACAACTGAAAATTAACTAATTCATATATCATTCGATGAGAAAAAAAAATTTCTTTCCATTCGTCGTGTCATTATAAACCCTCTAAGTTAACATGGGTAGCAACGATCTACAAAAAAACCTTTTTCCCATGTTAATTTCCTATGTTCGGTTTTGGAATATTCACCCGGTATATTTCTACAGCCACGCTGTCATGGTAAGCGTCAATGATGTCAAAAAAACGTTAATTTATTATACCTATTCATGAAAAAAAAACCATTTTACAGAAGGAAAGAGTTATTTACATAGGAGTATGGTAAATCAAAGTTTACGTTAACGAGAGAGAGAGATGTTCGAAATGAATAACGTACAATGATTTAACATAAAAATAATGTAGGTGTTGTAAAACGTTTTATTTCATACTGCTCTTTTTTCTATTAATAAAATGCCATACAGTTTCTGATTAGAATGTTGTACCATTGAAATAAAAGACTTAGGAAAGAGCTTAGGTATTATTAGCTAGGATCTTATTAGGGTTCATCATTTAATATATTTAATTTATTGTGCCATTCTCTGTCTAAAGAAAAAGTAGATGTCTTTCAAAAGGTTGTAGGACAATTCGCACCCGAACAATTCGCACCCGGACATTTCGCACCAAGGAAAATTCGCACCAAAGATATTTCGCACCCGGACGTTTCGCTCCCGGACAATTCGCACCCGGATAATTCGCACCGGAATAATTCGCACCAGAATTTCGCTCCCCTGAGAGGGTATTTTGTGTATGGTTGACTTTTAACATAGAAAGTCGGCTGTGAAGTATTAAATTAACTCAGAGCTTGAAATCTCCAATATTACTCACCAATATCACGTTTTATTACTTTGGGCATGTAATAGACGTATAGCTACATTTAAAATTTGGATACTTTCAATATTAAGGTATAATTTGGAATCGTGACGTCCATTTTGTGTTCAAACTCTAAATGGGATAATTTATTAATATTGTATAAAAGTTCTCTAAACCGTTCCCATATAATTTAATAAAACGAAGTGATACCTACATGTTTCGACCAACGGTAATCTTCAGGTGATCTACAAGATGGTAGAGAGATCATTGAGGAGAGACTATAGCTATAAAACTGACAATATAGATGGAAAACAATTAAAAACCCAAAAGGGCAGTAAAACTGGAAAGGCCAACGACCATATCCGTGGTTGGTTCCAGAGTAAAATTGAAATTTGAAGAGGTTGATAAACTAAATTTTTTGCAAGGGAGGGCCGAACCTAAAAACTAACATTAGACGACGGTATAAACAACGATGAAACTTACGTATAAAAAAGTCAAAAGGTCCAAAGACGATATCCTAACTAATAAAATACCCAATTAAGGGCTTTGAAACTGGAAACCATCTGCACTTCCAAAATCAGTGCTCGGTTTAGGTAATCTTACCTTGTCATCGTTGACCCAGATCCTGGCATTGCATGTTAAACTAAGAGCCGATGGATCCTTCTTTGCTCTTCTCGCTCGACACAGCCATGATGAGCAGTTTTGGAGTTTAAGGTTCTTGGCAAAGAGGTACATGTATCCTTCATAGATTATGTATCACTTTCCCCTTTTCGTCGTACCGAACTCCATTGTTACGCGCCCCGTATAGTTTGCACCGCCTAAATCTCATATCCATGATCAACTTTTTGTAACAAATCAAATTTCAACTTTTAACCTCAGGGACAAGTCCATTTTTGATGATATTTTCCTTGATTTTGGCATTTTAATGTGGCACTTAAATATTTATGTTGGTTAAGCAATAGCCATACAATTTGTAGAGGACTAATTTTTTTAATAGTATTTATGAGGCAAGAATTCATACGTACAATCTTATGTACCTTTTTAAATGGAATGGACCATATCAAAGCAGTAGAGATATTAGGTCACTTTAATAGCATCCATATCACTCAAAATCTGGAATTTAGTACTTATTTTATTGTAATCTCCGTATATTAAACATGAGAACACTTGCTACAGGTACCATGAATGAAAATTTATTTTAAAAAAAACAAAAAAAAAAGGTAAAAAAAAACTCATTCGTGATGATGATGATGCTGCTAAACGCTGGTATCGGTCCATCAGCAAAACTGTTACCTGACATTTCTTAAACCTATTTACCCAGTTTTATTGTTTTTTTCATTTGGAAACCTTTTAGCACGTACAAATAATATTGCAATAGGAATATAAAGGTCTAAATAAAATTTTAACAATTATTATTTGTTAATAGCTGCAAGTTAAGTTTCCTAGTTCTCTAACCTTCGATGTCGTCCATTTAAAGGACAGATATAACGAAATACGTATGTATTGTCTTAAAAGAATCTCAAGTAAATTATAATCATATTATAAATCAATCTTTAAACCTTGGCAATGTGCCGAATATCTGGAAAAAAGCGGTGGTAATTCCCATACCCAAAGTTTCCATGGCAAATCAACTTAACGAACTCCGCCCTATTAGCATCCTTCCCCTAATGTCTAAGATAATTGAAACACACGTTTCCAACTATTTAAAAAACCATTTAACTGCAAATGACATACTCCCTACCACACAAAGCGGTTTTAGAAAACAACATAGTACTAGTACTGCCTTATTAAAAATAGTGAATGATTTCACAAATGCTGTTGATAAGTCAATGGTGACTTTCTTAATTCTACTTGACTTTAGCTCTGCATTTGACGTACTAAATCATAGCCTACTTGTACAAAAACTGATTTATTATGGGTTCGATGACAACATTGTAAAATGGATAACAAGCTACCTTACTGGAAGAACACAAGCTGTAAAACTGGAAGTAGACATATCTGGATTTGAAGTGGTGAAGCGCGGTGTGCCCCAAGGGAGTGTTTTGGGCCCACTCCTGTTTACAATTTTTACTGCTGATTTACCCAAACAAATTTTAAGTGATTGGAACATCCACCTCTACGCGGACGACACCCAGCTGTATAAATCTTGTAATGCAATGATACTGTTGATGAGTTAAATCGTGTATTAGGTGTGGTTAGTGAGTGGTCTCAACAAAACGGCATGATACTGAACCCCTCGAAAACTAAACTGATGTGCATCGGCAGCAGGAAATTGGTCAGCAAAACTAAAGCACTTCTCCGAAATAGAGTGTGTTTTTAGGCAGGATTGAAAACAGGCTTTGCCGAATCTTGTCCTTTTGGTTACTTAATAATCAATAAATGTTATTATTATATTATTATTATTATATATTTGAACGTAAAACAAATAGATTCTTGAGAGTTTCCGTAAAATTAAAGAGATAAGAACTGTAAAGTAACGAATGAAGCAAAAAATGTTGGTAAATATCGTGAAAAAAAATTGATCTTCCTTTAAATTATATGGCTATTATTTAAATAATATACCTACTGAAATTGTGAAGATCCATGACTCTCAATGGGGTGGGGAGAAAACACCAAAATCTACCCATTTATTATTATAACAATTTTTATGGGGGGATTTTGATGTTATTTCTTCGAAGCTAAATAATATACGGTGGTGCATTAGAAACGATAAATAGCTATTTCTGTAAATTAAAATAATTTTCAAAAAACGCTTTGGCACGTCAAATTGATCATGGAAGGAAACAGTGTCTAATATAAAACTTGCTCACTAATGTCTTTGTCTCGCATCGCTGACAGTGCAACCCTTAAAATCTTAAATGATGCATCGTTGGTAAGGTCGCCCATCTCTGAATTCGGATATGTAATTTTGTTGGTTTAGTTGTTTCATTTCCAGCGCATTCGACGTTGCAGGTACAAGTTTTCTCTTTTTTATACCACTTGCAAATGCATAATTTTGACGCACGATCGCATTACCTTCTATTACATAGTGATCGGCCCGACATCCTTCCAATGACATTAACAACAGCGCGCCCTCAACTTACTTTTAAAATATTACGAAAATATCAAATCTAAAAAATTATAGTCTCACCAAATTCAGAAAAGGAAAGCCTTTCCAATGATGTCCTATCTTTCTTGTTGCGCAATTACCAATGCTAAGGGTTTTGCTTATTATTATTATATAGGTACATAATAATTACAAACATTTAAAAGAAAAAATCATCAACATCGACCTGTTCCTAAAACGTTTCAAGATTTTTAAAACCCTTACTGTTTTGATTATTAACAATCTCTTAAAAAATTGCCAGAATTTTTCCATGTATCTCTTCCAACTATAAAATAAATAACAGTAAGAAAATCAAAAAGAAACTTTTAAGTTCATTCACTACCATAGTTGTAGCAAAGATAACGTGTAATTTTACTCATTCACCAATAATCAACATATAGCCATATATGTGGTCAAAGAAACGTAAAACTGGTTCTAAAAAAACTGGAAACTTACCTTTTCTGAACACCACTGCAACACTCTCGGCAACACTACCACCAGAAATAAAATTTTTTAAAATTAAAAAAAAAGTATACACAAAATCAAAACCCGTGCTCTGATAAATTTTAAAATACCACTCTGTCAAACGTTCAAGAATGAAGATACTCTACAGGCGTTAAAGTTCTAATTATTAGTTGTGGTCATACGTACTTAAACCTGATTCTTCGGACCTAATTACTTTTACCTTGTAATAAACCCTATCCAGAAATAATAGATTGGATGTCATTACGATATTTCTCTTATTGTTTCTTTATGAAGTGCAATTTGTGTTATCGGGGTCTTTTCAAATTTACTTTTAATTATAATATCTTAATTACTTATCCAAATTTAGTGCCATGTATGGAATGCATTGTTCTATTGTCATTTATACATACTCGTTTTGTCTAAAATAAATTTTATTCAATTCCTTTGTCACCCTTTTCAACTAAAGAAATAAAGAACAATTTGTTATGTGTCTTCATTAAGAAATCTTTATGTAAGGGAGCGTTAAAATTACTTCCTTTTTTCTATTTTCATCTTGATTTTATAATGTAAATATTTTTAACTTTAGACATCACTTTATTTGTGTACGGGATTATATGTTGATTCTGTTTTAATATTACGAGCGTCTCAAAAGTAGCGAATATTACACATAATATTGTAGATATACTATGACTAGGCATAACTATTTGGTATTTAATTACTCCACAAAAGACGTTTCAGTTACCTATTCTTATTTTCTCAAAACGAAAGCGCACTAGATAAAAATTATGTGTTCTTAAATTACAGGATTTAACTATATCAGACTCTTCATACAACTTACAACAAAAACCAGCGTGATTATATTTAAGAAATGGAAATACTTAAGAATCGCGATGTGTTGAAAATGAAAGACCAAATAACTATTATTTGAAACATTTTTCCATGAAGTAGATGTTTACCAAGACGTGCACTACTATACATTCTGTAAAGGCAATGGTCTAGGAGCGTCTTAAAAATATTTAATTTTAATAAACCAAAAATTTACAGAATTGTCCAGGTGCGAATTATCCAGGAGCGAAATGTCCAAGATGTGAAATGTCCGAGTGCGAATCATCCAGGTGCGAATTATCCGGGAGCGAAATGTCCAGGGTGTGAAATATCCTGGGAGCGAAATGTCTGGGTGCGAATTATCCGCGTGCGAATTGTCCTGGCGCGAATTGTCCGCACTCGCTTTCAAAATGTATTACACACTGGATCTGTATCACAACCTGCAAAATGAATTCAATTTAAGAATGGTGAAAGAAGACCATATTAGGAAATATAACATGGTTAACATCTATAACGTGTAGTTTTCATTATACACAAGTTCGCAATTTAATGTAGATTATTAATTGGACATGGAATTTTTCGCGCTAAATCCCCCAGTTTTCTAAATATTTAAGGAAAACTGCAGATAAAAACTACTAATTTACCAACTTTCCTTCCCCCTTCAATCTAAACCCAACGCTTAAAATGGTGTAACTTTTGACCAAACAATATGTGGACTGTATAGAACAATTTGCAGTTGGAGGGAAACTTTTACTTTGGAATTATTTCAATAATTTACCAGCTCCCTCAATTTTACTACAAAACTGGGTTGAATATTTTCCCGATAGGAAGTTGAAAAAAGTCTAAACAAAATCTCTCTGTATACGATTAAATACGTTTAGATAGATGTCGGTTGATGTTGCTAGGTAACATTTCTAGTCTGGTAAACATTTTAAGTCTGGTGAAATGCGGTAGAATAATTAGGGAAACAATATTCCAATATAAAGGAATTACCTATACGCGCAAACCAACTCTACACTCTGTATATCGCAGTTATTGTGAACGGTGGTGGACCTGTACGACACATTTTTTTTTGCATTGGTTAATGAGAAAGCAATTTTTGTTCAAATTGTGTTTCCGAGCTATTATCGCGAGCAAGTATACCTTACAAATTCACTGAAATGTAAATTTCAGATTGGAACATCTATTATTTAAAACGTTATTATCCGAATAATCCATAGTAATTTCAGATTCTGTTTTCATAACAGGACAAGATTACAGGTCAGTTCTCATTATCATTTCATTTGAGAAACATAATTGCGTATTTGCTCTCCAAAATGAGAACACCAGAAGCTCATTCCAAGTAAAATGGTAGCGAATATAAGAGTGAAGCTACAAAGGGAATCAAAACCAGTGTCTAATCGGAAGTGGTGACGTCGAAAGCCAAGACTATTTTACATTAAAGGTTCGGGAAGAAGCTCTAGATGAAATTTGTTAAAAAAACAAAATATTTTAATATCAAGTTACCAAATGTTTGCTCTACAAGAGCCTTCAATATAGTTTCCGCAGTATTTCAGGGCCCTATAGAGCCTCTAGCGAGCTTTTACGAAATTTAACATGTTTTTCCATGCTTGAATGGTTTATTTCACCTTTATTGGTCCACTATAAATGTCAATTAATTTCTGTTTCAATCTTTATTAATATTAAGTCGTCAATATTGTAGCTAACATCATTCACCTTACTGTTACATTTATGTTAACTCCGTAGGTATACCTTTGCAAATATTAAATTTTCCCTGGCCTGACAATGAGCCTTTTGTAACCTATACGTAAATTCTAAGAGTCGATTGTTAAAATTATACAATGGATCTACCTTACTAAAATGACTGATAAAGATGATTGTGTAAATCAAAATTCTCTGTGCCAGATGCGTCAAACCACATTTACGTTACAGCACGAAGGAGGCACAATACCATTGCTATAATTTTAACTCTGAATTCTAAAAACGGATCTGAAACATTGATGTATACAGGCAATCCTTTAGACAAATTTAATTAATTTTGCATTGCAATTATACTTCAACGGCACTTCAATTAAAATGAAGAGGCAGGTAAATCAATATCAGGCTTTCAAAGTACGCTTATGTCAACAAAGATAACATTTTTTACGTCATACAGTTTGCATGTCGAAAATTGAGTGCACTTGCTGGGTAAGAACACTTCTATTTAATTTTGTTTGGAAAATAGAAGTAAAACTCTCTCATTTCATATATTACCAAAAGTGTGAAGAGTGAAAAAACTTCATTTCTTTGAAATGAAGGAGCTGGGAGTTTAATTCATCTTTGTAGGATTAGTATATCGATCCGTTTTCCATTTTTACAAATAGACTTTCCTTCTTGTATTTATTAGGACATTTGTGGCCATTCGACTGAATGATAGCACCGTAAATGTATAAAAAATGTCTATTACAAGCACGCTCCATTTATTAAAATCTGTGTAGGCGCAAACTTTCCATTCGGGAACCTTGCTTCTCCTCAACCTACACATCAGTTTGAAGTTTTAATAAAAAGTTATTTGAGATTGGCTGCTTATTCAAAGTGATTTTTTGTTAAAGGAACAAATAGAAAATGTGATTGGAAGCAACTAAATACAGATTTTTTCAGTTACAAGGTAGAGGTAAGAACAGAGTACGCTTTGCTTTGTTTTATTCGCGATCATACGTAGAAATAATACACAAGAATCTTTGTTATTTTAGTCCAAACCGAAAAAACAGCAAATAGAAAAAAGATAATAGGGAGATTTTTCAAAGAAAGCATGGCAATGCTTCATCGTCAAAATCTTGTGCTATGCTCTTGTATCATGACTATGTGTACCTCCAACCCCCTTCCCTCCGCCGGCACCGAAATCGGTCGGGACTTAATTACAAATCATCAGGGGACCCTCAATTACACATTCCCGAAAAATTAGGACTACACGAATTATTTTTTTATACTTCCTGGAATAACTGGACTATTTGACCAATTTGAAATGAATACTTTGTCATTTTCTAACCTCACAAATTATGTTTTATTGAATTACGTATACGTAAAGCCAAATTCGATGGCCACCATGGGGATCTCGGAAACTGTAAGCGTCTCGATTGCAAAAGAATTTTACCTAGTAGCTACACGAGAATTGACATAAAGAGGTAATGCAGGTGTCTATGATTTATTAAAATTTGTTAAATAAGAATTAAATTGTAGTGTTCAACTGAGAACTAATTATGTAGTGGGATTGAATACAATCCGATATTCTCAGAAATGCGCAAGGGGGCCGTTAGTTAGCAGACTCTAATTTTCTGATGGCGAATTCTTGTGTTGTGTCCTGTCAGGTACTATTTTGTGCTTCCTAAATTAAAATAGAATTTAAGAACGCAGATCTCGATGTAAATAGGCCAAAAATAACAAACATTCAGGTCGATGTGGAGTTATAAAAAATGATGGGGATTTCGTCGATCAAAACCTCCAAATGGACGAAGAACATTATTCCGAACTAATTATTTGTTAGCGATTCCGAAAACTTCGGTCCATCTAGTTCTGGAGGAATTTTGTCATAAGTATAACCAAATATTATAATTGCAAAGTGTATCATTATTCTAAATCATAATTTTGCTATTAAAACGACGGTATGGCAGTTGGCACTAAAATTATGATTTAATTGGCTCTTAATTTAAAAAGATGCAGCATTTTTACTGGACAAGAATAAGTGGGTCGAATTTTCAAATTGATAAAATTAAAATATCCCGGGAAAAAGCCTTTCGCTTAGAAATACGCCATAATCTGCATTGTACAGGATTTCTAATTACCTAGGTCAGTGTAGATGGTAATAAAGCTCCATAGCGTTAAAAGGGAAGTTGATGAAACTTTCCGATCCATTTACCTCAACAAATATTGCCATAAATTGACGTGGTAGTTATTCGATTCATTAATTGGCACGAAATTATAACGCAAAATGGGTGTAGTTCCCACTAAGTAGAGTAAATGACAAGATTTATCCGTACTTTTAGGAGGTAATTTAGAGCAAACCCACGTGCTAATAGCCTTCTACAATTATTATTGATCTACTCCTCATCTGCTTAAACATTTGAATGGGATGTTAGGAACTAAATTACTTACCACAATCAACAAACAGCGATTTTCATTTCATCTCTAATGAATAATACACCGAACATACCTAATGCTTTGTATTATCCTTGCTGAGACGAATTCCCGCAGCAGGTAATACATTCAACATGAAATGGTGGCATAAATCACTTCTGGCGAAACTTCATATGCCAATTATCTTCACATTTTGTCATCTGTCTTTGTTATATTTTGAATAATGTTGCTACGTGGTTAATTTGGTTCTTATAATATTTTATACTTAAATGCTCTAGTAATAGCAAGTAAACCTTATTTTCGCTAGGGAAAATTGTCCACAAAGTTAATCGGTATAGGGTTCGATTATTAGAGCGTTATTTAAATACATCCGAAATGTGGAGGATGGTAGCTACCAGTTTTGCTCTTCGAACCAACAAGAACTCCTTGACTTATTAATATTTTCTCGTCGTCTTTGTGCAGCAAGCCTCACTTTTTGTGTGTCAATATTAACGGAATTTTTTTGTCTGTCCGTCTGTCTGTCACAAAGTAAAACCGAAAAAAAAATTGTTGTGTTGCTTTGCAGCTATTAAACGATTTGCAAGGTCACGTTAGCAGATTACCTACAGAGTTAACAAAATTGAATTGTGTGTCTTGAAGTTACTTATAGGAGCAATAACACAAACGTACCTACAGAAATGCAATTTCTGAATTACCTACAAGATGCCGAAGTAGATAAGATGATAATGTTTTCTATGCAGCTTTGACATAAGCGAATTGTTAAATTGAGCCGCTGGAAAATCCAATCAAAGCGGAGGTCAAACCAAATATACCTAATCGATTTTTCGAACAATTTTCTTTTCAGGATTCATTGCCGCGAATTTCTTTGCCCAAATTTTGTGGTACCTTTACAGAATACAAAGCATTTATAAACAGTTTCATGTCCGTTGTAAACCAGCAAAGTGAAGGTTTATTTTAATTGTTTTGAGACATTATTTTCTATTATTGTACATGAATGTTGATTAAGTTTGAGATTATGTTTTTCATGTTATGCTTTAAAAATGGTGAAAATTTTGTATTTTCCCCGCCACAATTTATTTTTTGCTACGCGAAGGTTGCGATTAGAAGCCCATTTTCCGAGCGAATTGTTTTTTAAAGTTTGGACAAGATGTAAGACTTTTTACCACCACTTTTACCATTACATCTATAACATAATTTATGTTCTTTTTATGTGAAGTGAAATCAATTTCAGTATAAATTTGCCACTGCGTAAGCATACTGATTTATAAGTAGGTACGTTAATATCGTGGTAGTGACAAGAGATAAGTTAGTGAATTACCCCATCAAGTCTGGCGCGATAGGTAATTAGCAAACTTTATAGTTGCTGTACATGATTTTAAACGCCATGATTGAAATTCCATTTAAATTCAAGGTGTAATAATTTTCGTTCGTATGCAAAGGGCAACGTACCTACGAAATTGAATCCAACTTGTTTACTTACGTTTCCCATTCCCACCCTGGAATGGGCGTACGATTATAAACTTTACATGATTCATGAAGCGAATTTTACATGTTGTTATCTATCTGTTTCGAACGTAAGTTACACTCGAAGTTACTAACTTATACAACACTTCTTCTCGGAACTTCAACGATTCATTCGGCATATACAATAGCTATAAACCAGAATAAATGACAGAAGTAACTACCTACTTCGAATTGAAACACTTAAAATGAAATTATTGCCAAATCAATATTCCGGAACTTGTCAAACTTATAGACGACCGTGACTTAACTCTTGATCATTAACTAAATAAAGCTCGAAAATTCAGTACGACTTTAGGGCGACAATAATTGTTTCTGTTACCCATGCAGCGTATTTCGTGATAGCTTTCACCATATCCCAACGTGGCCTTACGTAATAACTAAGTATACTTGTAACTGACTGCAAAAATCCCGGTAAAAAGTAACAATTTAAACAATCTGTTTGCTCTTCAATTATAACTGAATCATTCGTATGACTATAGGACGCTCATTTAGCTATTGCAAATTGACGGTGCTTCCGAGCCTTTGGGACTGGGATTAGCATGAGAACACATTACATTGTACATTATCGTCCGAAGATTATATCAGCCGTGATGGAGATGACCTCAATCTATAATAAATCACTCATAAAACGCATTTGAGGTGCCTACGTAGTTAATTTCTTAATTGACGGTTCAGATGCCGCCTACAAATTCTAAGATAACATTGTTACCGACCCGACGAACCTTAAGAAAACCTAAACTTGGACCCCGGGGAACGGTATAGATCATAATTGTATCTTGGCTCTGCTTCAATTTTATAAATGTTATTACAAAATTCGGCTCGATTGTTAGCTTGTCTGATTTATTAGAGGTGGAACAAAGCATAACCGAATGGGATATTAAAAGAATAAGACGATTAAGTAATGAGAAGAAATTGATGGGTGATTTAAGCCGCCACAAACTTTAATGTGGGGGTAAGAGCTGTAAGTAAAAGACGAATTGAACACCAATATTGAGATCTCTGCAGTTTGCGTAAGTTGTTATACACTGTGTCAAAGATAAGGACGTACTATCATGGAGATCTCCAAAACCAGATCCGCAATTAAAGAGTTATGCTTCAGAAAGTTTTGATTACTTCTGTAGGAAAACCGAAATTTGCCGATTTCGTTTTTATTTTTTTCTTATGGTATTTGAATAGATAAAAAAATAAAAAAACACTTTTCCATTGCCACTTTTTGAGCTCTATAAGATAGCGTTGGGAGATTTTCAATGCAACGTTTCGATTCGTAAAATCATCATCATAAAATTAAAGTTAAAAAACACGATTCATTCAATTAGAAGTGCCGATGATATCGGTCTAGATTGAACGTGCCTTTCTAGTAGTGAGGATTCGTTTCCAGTTCTTAATTATTAATATTTGATACCATTACAGTGATTTTTTGTTTTTACTTAAGAATGAACACAGTTTATTTATTACGTTTTAGTTATAGTTATTGATGTCGAAGCGCGTACTGATAAATACGCAAGCAGCAGGGGTTTCTACATTTCAATTATTAAAACCACTTGAATTACTATATTTGTTTGTACACATTCTGTTAGATAATTTTTTTTTGGAATTTCCGTATTTTTCTTTTTTGTAATTTTATTATACATACCTACCTAAGTATAATCTTATCAAGAGAGAATTTCTATTTGTTACCCATCGGTTTGATATTTTTGTTAATATGAGAATATAGGCAATACTACAGATTCACATATCATGGAAACTTTGAAATATAAAGCATTATTAATTAACTTTCAATTTTTTTTCTGAGCAACGCAAATTGTTATAATGACATTTAGTGTTGCGCATATTAATGTCAGATCGCTCCTTAATAATTTTCAGACTTTTTCGGAAAGGATTTTACCATTTTCGTATGACGTAATAGGCGTCACAGAAACATGGCTAAATGGTAACGTTCATACTGACGCTATTAATCTCGATACCTATGTATTCATTCGGTCAGATAGACAAACTAGTAGAGGTGGTGATTTTGGTGTCTACCTAAAAGGTAATATTCCTTATTCACTAATACTTAATCAAGTCACCCAGAGTATTGAGCACTTATGGGTTAAGCTATACTTATCAAATTTGACATTGGTTCTAGGTGTGATTTACAGACCCCCTAACTCTGAGATGCAATCGTTCCTATCAACCATAGAGGATACTTTAGCGGATATATATCCACAAGAAGGTAATGTTATATGTGTAGGTGATTATAATATTGACTTATTTAAATTCAATACAAATGCAGATAATTTAATTGCAATACATGAAATTTTTAATTTAAAACAGATTATTAACGTACCAACGCGGGTTACTAGCGATTCGGCGACCTTAATAGATTTGTTATTCCTGAACCTAGACAATCCTGTAGTTAATTCTGGAACTGTTGATATCGACATATCAGACCATTTTTTAATCTTCTGTGAATTACAGGTAGACCAGCCTGTAGCAGAAACCCCCAATATTGTTTCATTTCGTCAGCTTCACAATATTGACAAACAACAATTTCAAAAACATATGGAGGACGCTAAATTACAATTAGATTCAATTTTTGTGATTCAAAATATTGACGATAAAGTTTCACTTTTAAATCAACAAATTCTCTCCTGGTTTAATTATCATGCACCTTTAAAAAGACGGCAGGGTTGTACCAAAATTTCACCCTGGATCACACCAAATATTAAATTGATGCAGAAACTAAGGGATAAAGCGTTTAATAGTTACAAAAAATGTAAAACATCGGGGAAATGGGAGTACTATAAGCAATTAAGAAATTTCACTACAAATGCCATCAGAAATGAAAGGAGAGCCTACCTTAAACATAAGTTAGAGAATAGTACAGTTAAGGAGAAGTGGGCGGAATTGAAAAAACTAAATACTAGCAAGACACGTCGTACTATTCCCACTAAACTTAAGGACCCTAACTTAATGAATTCTTATTTTGTAGGATCCACAATACAAATATCCGGAGCTCAACAAAATCTCATTAACTACTATAATGTCACGTGTTCTGTAAATGATAGTTTTTCTTTCAACCTGGTTACTGAGATGGAAGTCACTAGTATTGTATACAAAATAAAAACAAATGCATTTGGTACCGACGGTTTAAATATATGTAGATCTTGTTTTATATTGCTGTCCTTATATTATCAAATATATAACACATATAGTTAATGAATGTTTGCAAAATTCATACTTTCCTCGTGAATGGAAACAAGCAAAAGTTATTCCCTTGCCAAAAATCAATTCGCCTACAGAATATAGCCATCTACGGAGTATCAGTATCTTGCCGGTCATGTCGAAAGTTTTGGAAAAGGTAATGGAATTGCAAATAAGAGCATATCTTGATAAGCAGGAGATTATACCCCCAACTCAATCGGGGTTTAGAAAAGGATACAGCTGTATTACAACCCTAGCTGATATTACTGATGACATTATGGCTGCTATAGACCAAAATAAGATTTCAGTTTTAATTTTGCTTAACTATTCCAAAACCTTCGACATGATTAGTCATCTTCTCTTAGTTGCAATATTACACTACATCGGGTTTAGCCAAAAGGCTCGGCTGTTTCTAGAATCATTTACGTCAGATAGAAGTCAAAGGGTATTTATAGACGGAAAAACATCACAATCCCTGGCACTTACTAGAGGAGTTCCACAAGGATCTATATTAGGGCCGCTGCTTTACACAGTTTATACCTCCCAGTTTCATAAGGTAATTCGTTTTTGCAAAAGTCACTTTTTAGCTGACGACACGCAACTACTGACTTCTTTTTCTCCTAATCAAATGGCAGATGTAAACACATTCATTAATGAAGATCTGGAAAGTTTGCTTTCAACATCCAATGATCACGACCTTCAAATAAACCCTAAAAAATCAATGGCCATAGTATTTGGTTCCGAACGCAATAGGACTAACGCTATGAATAATTTGCAGTTAATATTGGGTGGGCCTAGGTTAACTTTTACAGATAAAGTAAACAGTTTGGGTATCATTATAGATCACAAACTTAGATTCACGAGTTACGTAACCGATATGCTGCAAAAGAGTTACAGTGCTCTCAAGCTAATTTACTCACATCGTCACATTTTTGGACAAAACCTCAAGAAAATTTTATGTGAGTCACTAGTACTATCCCATCTTAATTACGGTGATGTATTATATGCTCCTTGCTTAACCGTGTTTGATATTAAAAGAGTGCAGAAGGTTCAAAACTCCTGCTTACGTTTGATGTTTGGTGTGCGACGGGGAAGGCATATATCCCATAAACGAAGAATAGTTCAATGGTTGACAATGTTTGACAGAAGAGTTCTACATATGACATGCTTTTATTATAAAATCTTAAAGTATAAAACTCCTCCTTACCTTTCCAACAAAGTAACATTTAGAACCGATATCCATAATACAAAAATATTCGAAGGAAAAAGATCTTATTACAATTCCCGGCCACTACAAGTCAATTTTCAAACGATCGTTCTCCTACAACGTTGCGAAATGGGTAAATCATTTTCGGATCAATGATCTCACTATTTCATGTCATACCTACGTTAAAATCAAAAATTAGAGAAAGGCTATTGATCGACGATTAGTATGTGTAACAATTAACAGTCAGCATATAACACATCAAACCGAAAAGTATTTCTAACGCTTCCGTGTCACTCTGTACTTTTGTAAACGCCCTATTTTGCTTGGTAAATAATAAGAAAATCTCTCTATTTTAAAATCACAACTCTACTGCAATATTTCACAATTAGGTTCATGCGGAAGAACAGTATTCTGGCTTTGTATCAGTTGTCTGAGCTTGAATCCTTATTTGATTAAGTGTACAATACAAATGTTTTGTTTTCTTTTTTTTTGTAAATTATTGGAAAAACCTAATGAAATAAAAAGTATTATTATTATTATTATTTTATATAAGTACATTTACACCTTTAACTTGTGGTTCCTGTGACACATATTATGTAATAAATGAACCCATGAACTTGGTTTCATTAAATGTGAACTTTATGGAATCTCTTTGGTTCCGAATCGGACAAACTTTTCATTTTCCAGGAATTTTGGCAGATAGGTGCTTCCGAACGATTAGGCTGTTTTTTTACTGGGTATATAAAAAAATTAAGTTGATGGTGATTTCTCGGAAACGAAACATTGTATGGAAAATCTCTCAATAAGCAAGAAAAGAAATGAGAAATCTAAAATGCACGTTTCAACCAGAAGGTGTAGGATCCTGCAGAAAATGGGACAATTCTAACAAAAAACCAGAAAATTGCCCCTATTGTATAGATTGTGAGCCAAATGAGTGAATTGGGGGTGCATCCAGCATCGGGCATGCGTTTTTATGGGGTAATGCATGAAATTGACTCCATATGCCACGTCCCACCGACTCGCTCATATAAAAAATTACGCAAAATAATGGAAATGTCTAAAGGCCAATCCCTTGCATGGGACTGTACATGCGTGGACACTTTATCCCAAACAAACATTAAAAGTACTTCAATAAGGGCCGGAGCTGCAGCAGAAGAGGCATGCTCAAAAAAACACAACAAATATCGAGATCTAAAGAAAGATTATATATTTATGGGACTTGCCTTCGAGACACTTGGACCATGGTGCAAGGAATCACGAGATTTTCTGAATAAAATAGGCAAAAGCTTAATTGCGGAATCCGGCGACAAACGCGCTAAGCAATTTTTATTTCAAAGGATATCCTTGGCCATCCAACGTGGAAATAGTGCATGTATCCTGGGCACTCTCCCAACTGAAAAACAGTTCGACGAAATTTTTTTGTTATAGTTAATTATTGTTTTCTTCTTTGTTACACAATTTTAAATATTTCGTTTAAATAAAATTTTTAAATTAAAAAAAAAATACGTAATTATGCAATTTCAAATTGCGCATCTATATAATTCCTTTTGGACGTAAATGTCCGAAATCGATAGCGATTACAGAAAATAAAAAGATAATTAGTGATACATTGTATTTTTTCTCTCTTTTTGTTTAAAACATGTTTGTAGAATCTTCACAGAAAACTGTGCAATAATGAATTTTCCTTGGACGGCCAATGCTGAAAACCGAACACCATTTCCTAAAATAATAAATCACGGGTCAAATACAATATCAAATTACTGGTTTAAAACTCAATTTGTTATTATCTGAACATCCCGCTAGAAAATTACAGTATTTACGAACAATGGACATTCAATGTCACTCAGTTCTCTGTTTAACGATATGAAACGATTACAAATTTTCTAAAATTGGTCAATAAGCTAGTCGGAAGTAGATCACAATCAAAATGATCATCGTATGTATGCTATGTACTACGTTAGTAATAGAGGCGGTCGAAGGATGCGTAAGTGAAAATCATGTACGTTACAAAGCTCTAAATAGATTCATTTTTAAGAACGGTTACAAGTTAATCGTTAATCGCTTCGAAGACTGTATCCCGAACAGTTTGGTGAAAATTAACAAGTTCGATCTAGTCCTGGACAACAATTGCTATGTCATACCGTCAGGATGTATTACAACGACGAAAGGATTTACGACGGCTACTGTACAAACAGCACCCCTTTATTATACGTAACGCAATTTCATGAATTTTCAGGTACACTACATTGTAAGTAAACCACCTATCCCAACTTTGGAGGGTGACGAAAATGCCTGCAGTTATCTCAGGGATTACAAGGATGCGAGGATGGCGTCTTTGTTTCAGCTACCCAAGCAATGTCCTGTTTCTGCCGTAAGTATCTTTTCGTGGTATAGTCAAGCAGCGTAACTGTTTCAGAATAAAGTTTGTGGTGACGCAAGCAAGAAGATTAGCGTTTCTCAATACAAAAGTAAGTTATCCCTATTTGCGGGAAATTTGTCGATGAAGTTGGATTTCACGCACGACACTGGTGTGAGTTGTATTAACCTGCATTTAACACTCAAGAAGAACTAACTAAATTTTTAAATAAAGGCTATTTTCCAATTCTGATAATGGTCACGGGACTAACTGATTAAATGTAGATGGTAATTATTTAAAAATCCGTTGGATATTACATCATTACCATTACTACAAAAAATAATACTTGGGTGAAATCATGTTCTATTCAAAATTGTAGTGTATAAATGTACCTTTTGAAACTTTATTTGGCCCACTAACATGTGTATAGTTTAGAAGATACTTACACTAATTTAAAGTTTCGTGGTTTTAGTAATTTTTAAAAATAAACCATCTTTTATGTTGTTGCACTCTTTCATAGGATTTATTTTGCGTTGGAGAGTACCCTCCTCCGACAAACCGTTTTCGAGATAATCGCTGGCCATAACCAATGGATATATTTCTTCCAGACGACCCAATCGCCTTTTGTGAGTACCCTTTCCCGATAATCCGCCCTTGAAATATAAGTAATTATAATCGATCACGATAAGGGGTCGAGGAGGACGACTATGATTGGTAAAAGTTAATTCCTTTCATTGAGACCATTCATCACAGTAGCATGTATTTATGTATTTACCCCCTTTCTCTCACCCCATTTTCAAAAGTGTTACACTAGAGACATGTGCATGAAAAATCTGACACAAATTAGTTGCCCCACATTTCTTTTAATTCTTAAAAAATGCGCTAAAAATTGTACCTATTATTTCCAAAAACTGAGAAAAACACGGAACTTTAAATTGGTGTATCTCCTAAACTATACATGCTAGGGGGCCAAATAAAATATCAAATTAGACGACGAAAGGATTTACAACGGCTACCTGTACAAACAGCACCCCTTTTGTACGTACCCAAGTATGGCCGTTGGGGAGTTATTTTAGAAAAGCCGAAAAAAGTCAGACATGATCCCGTTACACTAAGACCGTTAATTTATTCCACGAAGAACAAAAGTTCAATATCTTGGTACTATTACTATTACTATAAAAATTTTGCGAAAATTGATTTTTTCATCGATGTGACAACATTGTGAAAAATATTTATAGTGGGGGGGTTATAGGTTTCAACCTTGCATTTTGTGATAACTTTATGAAACTTTCAGAGGATGTTCTAGACACCCAAAGGTTCAATTTCAGCTATGCCGCCACCCCCGCAACCCCGGACGGCACTTGCTATAGCGGGTTTCTTAAGTGCAAGGTAGCATTTCAATACCCGCCCATAAAATGAGTAAAAAATGTATATCCAGGGTTTGTTTTGTACTTTCTTACATCTAGGAAGGTTGAAGGGAATTGTCAAATACCCAGGGAGAATTTATGTAGGGTATTTTACGTGGTTTAACTATTTTTAAGGCGCTTTTAACAGTGCGGGCAGTAAAATCGTGACGGAGACCTCTTTTGGCTGCTCTATTGAATATTATACTATGCTCTAAAGTATTTATTGAGACATTACAATGCTGAAAGGAAAGTTAACAATATCTACGGCACTAAATTAATTGAACCCTATCTTGAGAACACTCGCCTCCGCAGTCGCACAATTCGGTGCAGGGCATGTCGGACTTGGCACAGCTGCATCTTAATCCCGCATATAAATGGAGCGGGATCCTACGGGATTTGCGGGACTGAGGAATTTGTCGACCAAGGGGACGACTCTGTTTACTTTGTTAATGAATCTGATAACGGCGAATTATTTTTTAAATAATTGTTAAACTTTTTTCGTTAAAAAGGTACTACGATTTTTGAGGCACTTTAGAAGACTTTTTGTGCTTTACAGGTAAGGCTTTTTTGAGTTATAAGTTAGGCCGGAGGTACTTTTTTGTTAAATATTGTGATAATTAGCGATTTATTTTAATACAGAAGTTAAACGCACAGAATTGCTTAATTGCCAATTTATTTAAAGTTTTGCGAGATCCCGCAAATTCCGGGATCCCGCGGGATTAACATCTAACAATCCCCCAAATACGGGGATTGAGATTTTGCTGTGGGATTGCATTCCCTACTAGAAACCAATTTCGAAACTTGAACTTGTAGCCCAATCTAGGAACTGTTTGAAATTATGGATTCTACAGGCCACATTCTATAAGAAAAATGTTTTTCCGGGTTGATCTGAGACAATTTTTTCTTCGAGGCTCAAAAAAAGGCAGTGTATAATTTTCCTTTTTTACCAAAAATCGACTACACCAAAATTTCTCGGGAAAACACGTTTTCTTATTAATTTTTGTGCGTAGAATCCAAATCAATTCATACTTTTTCGATCAGACTTCTCAATAAAAAGTTATAGACTAGAAACTAGGGAATGCAATACCGGTATTGCGGGATCCCGAAATACCGGGATCCCGCAGCATTTTTTCGAGATTAATCCCGCACATGGATTTGTGGACCAAGGGGACGACTCTGTTTACTTTGTTAATGAAGCTGATAACGGCGAATTATTTTTTAAATAATTGTTAAACATTTTTCGTTAAAAATGTACTATGATTTTTGAGGCACTTTAGAAGACTTTTTGTGCTTTACACTTAAAAGCGCCTTAAAAATAGGCAAACCACGTTAAATACCCTAAATAAATTCTCCCTGGGTATTTGACAATTCCCTTCAACCTTCCTAGATGTAAGAAAATACAAAACAAACCCTGGACATACATTTTTGGCCCATTTCATGGGCGGATATTGAAATGCTACCTTGCGCTTAAGAAACCCGCTATAGCAAGTGCCGTTCGGGGTTGCGGGGGTGGCGGCATAGCTGAAATTGAACCTTTGGGTGTCTAGAACATCCTCTGAAAGTTTCATAAAGTTATCACAAAATGCGCAAGGTTGAAACCTATTTTGGCTCTTAACCCCTGCACTATTAGACTAAACCCTCAATCTTTTGGCACAATAAGTAAATCAAGTAGGTACCTTTTTGTGGCAGACCTCTACAGGATAAATGGGCAACGAAGGGATTCTGCGTGCGACATTTCGACGTATATTATGCATTCAATAGTCTAATATGCATAAATAATACAATAGGTAAGCCTCGGAAATTTTGAATATGGAACAGTCTAATCAAAGCTCACAGATCTCTAGCGTTAATTGTTTCTATATTTCCATATGCAGATACGGACTGTAAAAATAAATCGCCGAAATCGAAAGCGAAACACCAAAGTTATATGGTGGGTTTACGCAACGTCGTATAATTTAATTTAACCTAATTTGATTTCCAATATAAATTTAGCGGATTCTGTTCGATTTTATTATTTCTTTTAATTTATTATGCTATTATTTGATAATTAAGACTCTCTTGCAAATTTTAAACGTCTTTTACTTAGTTTCTTTCCGCGTTTGAAATGCGTGGCAATTGAAAATTATTTGTAAAACGCGAACAAACAAACGGCCAATTTAGAAAATATCTGACGAAGATGACTACACATTAATAATCCTAAGATTGTCGCATCAAAATACGGTTTTTGCACAATTTGCTTGACTGATATTAATGCCTACAGGGGATAATAATATGTTACACGTCCTAACTAACTTGATGTGATTTACGAGACTGCCATTACTTAGAACCATAAGCCTCAATATTTAATTTTTAAGGAGTAAGACGAATTATATCTATTATTTATTTAGAACAATTTACGATTTCGCCAAATAATCACATTTCTACCTTTGAACAACACGTATTCAAAGGAATACGAGATGAGCTGAAATAACAATCATTTGAAATTTAAATTTGTAGTAGGGAATAATAAAGGAGACAAATCCTTTGTACGTTTCTCTACAAGAAAAATTTAATTTCAAACTTCGTAGGTAGGCCCTCGAAATGTACACTTCGAGAGGTGTCTTTGTCTGGAACGTTAGTATGAGCATATTAAGATGTTTAGGGATACACAGATGTAAGATGGTTAAACTGTTTTGTTTTTATTGTGCACATAACTTAAATCCCTTATTGTTGGTGCGTGTGTAGTGGAATTCACAGTAGAAACTTTGGGGGAGGATTATGTAACTTGCTTTTAGACATTTCCACAACATTTACCATTTCCTCAAGTTTTATTAAGCTGTAATATTAAATTACAAACCCTTGTCAATTCTGCTTTCTATGATTAATTTCAGTCAAGTAGACCATAAACTTCTGCTATATTTGAGTTGCTGTTGGAAGGTTATACGTATTGTTTGTGTATTTATTGTTAGTGAATCAAATGTGTTTATTCAGATGGCAAATTCTTGAACGATTTCCTTTAGACAAGTCATATCAAGTATTTCTACGTACTTTGTTGACTTAAATCAGCGTTTCTCAAATTGTGCGGTACACCACCTATAGGTAAGATTGTACAGAAAACAAAAAGACGTTCAAACTGAATTATAATCATTTTTGAGCTACTAACGGGTACATATATAGAGCATGTTCATTTTCCGAATGAATTGAGGTAAATAATTCACACAAGGGTTTAAATGTAAAGTAATGCAGACGAATATCATTAAAGTGATAGCACTTTTCGACTTAGTTGATGGACAAAAAGTCAAAATCATCTGTTTTTAAGAATAATGAAACGTTAATGTAGTTAAGGTAATTTGTAAAAAAAAACTTGAATATTTTATTACTCAACCTAACAAGATGGCCAGTCCAGATTGGTCGGTAGTGTTTTGCAAGCATCGTTTTATTAAAACCGGCCAAAGAAGCGATAATAATAATGGATTTTCTCTATTCTGTACGAATAGAATAATTTCAAATAATTTCTTTATTATGATTTTAGTTTTTTTTATTATGAACAATAAGCAATCAGAATTTATTGTATTACATGCTATGAGCTTATAGCATGTCATTATCAGACGTGAGTGGAGGTACTCCCAGTGAAGCCCGTCCACTATTGATCTACAAGATTGTTTTGCTGGTTCAAATCGGTATTATTCGAAGATTACAAATCAACTCATAAATTCACAATCTATTTCCACAAAATAAAACAAAATTAAACTGCGCAAGGCAAGGAAAAACCAAATGAAATTAGAGTTTCGTACATATACGACAGACGATTGGGCTTTTCTTCCCTTAAATCAAGTTCTGGAAAAGCACGCATGTGGTCACCAATTAAGAAATGACCCGGGGTGAGAAAGTCCAGATCATAGGATCTGAGCTCATAGGGATTAAGGGCCGAGAACTAAGAACACCTTCAATTTCGATAACCAAAGTGAAAAATTCTATATACATTCCAAATTTGCGTGAGCTACGATTTTGTAAATGTGATTTTTAAAAGATTTTACGCAACCTCCCATAGACCACCAAAGCAAGGCGCTTTTGGTGGATTAAAATTCCACTTAACACGATATTGCAAAACTGCAGCTTAATTTATTTCTGCGTTCTTTTCACTCTCTAAAACTTTATATAATTCCCGAAGCTCATTGTACACCAACAAAATTGGTCGCATTATCGCAAAATATTTCTGCTGATCCCTCGTAGCAAATAAAACTTGTAAAACAAGCAATAAATGCTTCTCTATACCACCTCACAATAAACTGCCTTTGTTAGCATGCAAACAAATACACATTACTTTGGGCCATTCCTTAGGAGGGTGGTAGACGCACAAAGGTTGCAACCGTATACCTTACAAGTACGTTTTGTGCATCTACCACCCTCCTTTATAAGGAATAGCCCAAAATAATTCACCCCCACTTTCGCAATTTACCGAAATATCTACCAAAATCTCCCCGATATAGATACAGGCACCGTACGCCCTTACACTGGAATCTGAAATCCGTGTAATTCTAAACTGAAGGTAGGATCTGTTGCCACGCATCGGGGAATTTTTATTACCCCAATGGTAAGCAATTGATTTGAAATCTCCTGCCAACGCTACTTTAAATTTTGCGAGAGCTCCAATGCGTAATTTCCAAATGTCTTGCATAAGCAGATTTGCCATCACCGTAACTGGACCTACAAGACCTAATGGATCAAATATTTGGGAGACGTTAGCTAAAATGAAACGTTTTGTTACGATTAATCTCATAGAATGCATGTGCGCGTTATATTGGATCAGGTCTGGAAAAAGAGCCCAACCTACCCCTAATGTTTTTAAAGATTCATGATCATCAATTTGTGATGTTAGTCATATGAAGTCCATTTAAAACGTTTGGATTGTTTGACGCCCATTTGCGTAATTTTAATTAAATTAAATTAAATGCTTCCGAAAGTATATGATTTACCCCTGGATTTACCTTATCACGGATTAAGACTAATTCTTGGGGAATATCTGCCCTTGTGATATAAGATCATCCATGTAAAAATCTTCCATGATAATTTTCTGAATTCGCGGTTGATCTTCAATTGCTAGAGCCAAATCTTTTAAACATCGCGTTGCAGTAAATGAAGCTGGTGGCGTCCCATAAGTTAATAGACCGGGAGATGGTGACACTTTTTGTGGTGTGATTTGCTACAAGTATAGCGACCATTCAAAGGTTTAATTAAGTACTCCTCAAAACGAAAATGATGCTAACTCTCTGGGAGTGGGGCCGTTATTGCGTAACGATTGTTTAAACATGTCGGAAAATTGAATGATTTTGGACAATTTGCTACACAAAATTCTTTGGATTTTCTGATAGTCGGTGACAAAACAAATGACGGAAACTAAATGCCATATGCTTGATGAATGACTCCATTAATAGGTCTCTAATGAAGGGGGAAGGATTTATAGTGGATTACCTATTATAATAAATTTGTTCTTTTTTGGCATTTGTACGTAGCCAAAAAAGAAAAAATTTATTATAATAGGTAATCCACTATAAATCCTTCACCCTTCTAAATGCCATACTTTTCCGGTGGGCCTTATAGCCCGCCATACTCATTTGAACGTGTCGATTGTTTATTTTTTTTGGGGTGATTTGCTACAAGCTCATTTTTTTATGAGCATCAAGTCCTCAACCAGTCATTCACGAAAATCAAGCTGCCATACCGCAGCGACGGGCCCGCATAGCCGCATAGATGTCATTTTTGTTAATAATTTTGGGTGATTTGCTACAGTATGGCATTTGGATTTTCCGAAAGTTCATGCTCCACTTTGATCCATGATATATGTGCCATACTCGTCATGAAGGATAAAGATGGCGCCATACTCGAAAATCTGTTTTCCTAAAACATCTTTGTGCTATAACTAGGACAAGCAAGGAACCTTGAAAACGATCTCCCGAACTTCAGAAAAATACTTTGATTATTAAAAATTGGTAAAACAATCCAGTCTGTCCGTTACAAACGATATCCCGAAAACGAGTGGACCGATTACGATGAAATTTCGAGGGGTGGATTCTTTATTAAATTTGTAGATCGGAGTTCGTGAATTGGCAATGTAGGTTAAAAAATAAGAGAAGTCGTTTTGACATCTCCGTTAGTTATGAACCGATTTTCATGAAAGTTGAGTTGAGTCTAATCGTTTCAACATTCAAAGTGCCCTTTTCACATCTCGACCATTTATGAACCGAATTGCAAACTTTTTGATTTATGAAGGTATTTAAAAATAAAATTTGTACGTAGGCACTTGGGATAAAAGCCAATCTAACACCAGTTTCAAACTTTGGTTTTGCGCATGCGCAGTGCCAACTTTCTCATTTATGGAGGGATTCAAATGAAATTTGATACTTATATGCACTTAGAATAAAAGAAGATGTAACAACAGGTGCAAAATTTGGTTTTGCACATGCTATAGCCATACCCAGGAGCTCGTTTGCTATATTTGTTTAAACGTTTATTATTATTATTATTATTATTATGGTCGGTGTATCTTGTGAGAACTCAGGTCTAGCCTGGTTAACTAACTTATTATTATTATTATTATTAGTCTTACTTTAATTTGTATAATGTTCAAATTTTCATCGTTTCTTAATTCGAAATAAATACAACTGCCCTGAAAATTTTATCAAACACTGGGTGTTCAAATAGTTTGGCGGGTAGTATAAACTTGACGACAGCTGCTACCTACTACCTGCAATCCATTGAATGCAGTGCAGAACACAACGACTCCGACCGCGACCTCTACAACTTGACTAAGAGGTTCGAGTGGGGCGGAGAATATTAAGCGACAGAACATCTCGTGACAAAACAAGATTGGCTGGGGATTCATGTTTGAAACTCGATATTTACTTTAATTACACCTCAAACTGTCACGAAAAATTGGTGCCATACTGTAGCAAATCGCCCAAATTTTACGAAAATTCTTACATTTTTGAAAAAATATTATACATAATTGGCCCATGCAACAGGTATGGCGTATCGAAATTTCTATTTCTGACTATAAAAATAACTGCTGGAAAAATGTACAGGGTGTAGCAAATCGCCCAAAATGATTAACAAAAATGACATCTTTGTGCCGGTATGGTGGCTATGCGGGCCCGTCGCTGCGGTATGGCAGCTTGATTTTCGTGAATGACTGGTTGAGGACTTGATGCTCATAAAAAAATGAGTTTGTAGCAAATCACCCCAAAAAAATAAACAATCGACACGTTCAAATGAGTATGGCGGGCTATAAGGCCCACCGGAAAAGTATGGCATTTAGTTTCCGTCATTTGTTTTGTCACCGACTATCAGAAAATCCAAAGAATTTTGTGAGGCAAATTGTCCAAAATCATTCAATTTTCCGACATGTTTAAACAATCGTCACGCAATAACGGCCCCACTCCCAGAGAGTTACCACCATTTTCGTTTTGAGGAGTACTTAATTAAACCTTTGAATGGTCGCCATACTTGTAGCAAATCACACCACAAAAAGTGTCACCATCTCCCGGTCTATAATGTAAGTAATTGAAATAACTTTATCGGCTCACTGTGCTGAAAACGATACAAGATTTGTTGAAACTTTGCGTCATCGAGATTAATCAATATCTGCCGATACATCTTGCTGATGTCTGCAGTTACAACGTATTTGTGGAATCGTAGTCTAATTGGAATACTAAATAAATCGCTTTGGATTACCGGGCCAGTCATAACGACCCTTTTTTTCGTGGTTAAACTATAGGCTTTATGGACTGCGTTGGTGTGGTATAAAATAACCAAAACCATTCACGTTTTCAATGGTTCCCATTTTGCACATATGACCTAATTGCAAATACTCACACAAAAACTTATCGTATTCTAATTTTTCCTCGTTGTGATTTAGTAATCTGCGCTCTAAGTTTAGAAAACGTTTTTTAGCATTTTCTAGCGAATGTTCAAGAGAGCGACACTACAAATCTACCACTGGAATCGCAAATAATAGTTTTTTGAAAATGCGTTTCACATCTTTGTTCTCCGAAGGACCTTATTTGAATATTAGGAAATCTGTCAACACCCAAAATACCGAGATCTTTTCGTTTAACTCTTGCAACGTAGGTAAATTACACGAGGCTAATTTATCTTGCCTAGGGACTGATATGCTACCTGAAATTATCCAGCCAAAAACTGTTTCTTTTAGTATTAACCCCTTTGGTTGTGCGTGAATAATTCCATCTAAAAGTAAACCGTAAAATATTTCCGCCCCTATTAGTAGATCTATTTCACCGCCCATATTGTAATCAGGATCCGCGAGGAAAGTGTTTTGAGGTAAATTTATGTGAATCTTATTGAACAAATTTATGGGTAAATAACTCGTGATATAATTAATATATACAAATTTAGATTGATAGAGAAATTGCCATATTTTTACCTAATTTGTCACGTTGTGATATGTAGCTCAACTGTATTTGATATTCCAACCTTTATTTTGCACAATTTCGTGGATATAATGTTAATTTGAGAGCCAGAATCCAGTATGGCACGTGCATCTATAAAAACCCCGTCATTACCTTTGATCTCTAGTAAGCATGTTGATAAAACCACGTTGGAAGGATAAATGCAAGGAAGACGATTCAACGGTTACATTTACAGCCGCTTGCTGGTTCGCCTTCTGAATGTCCTATGTTAGGGTTTATGTGTAAAATGGTATTGTGAGCACCACTGAATTTTTTGCATCGGGAAGATTTACACTCTTTTGATTTGTGACCTACCCTTAACCAGTTTATACATAAATTCCTTTCTTTAACCTTTAAAATAGGATTGTTCACAGGTAAATCCAACAGAATTGGACACTGACAGACAAAATGATCAGCTTTCTTGCTAATGTTACAGTAAATGTTTGTACTGAGAATACAATTCGCACCGCTTCATATTCTGCGAGGGAATTTGCTTATTTGGAAATCTTCCCTTACCTTCCCATTCCTTACGTGTCGAAAATGGAAATTTTGATGTGATTAAATAAATGAGAAAGTCATCGTATAACCTTCTCTCGGGAGCGGGACTCATTGCTTTTAACGCACGTGAGTGCTGCAAAATGGAATCGAGCATGTTGCGAAAATTATCGTGCGATTCTCTTGTAACTACAGGCAATTCAAAAAGAGATGTGATTACTGATAATGACGCGTTTATTTTCATATCTACTTTTTAGTAAATCTTTGGCTAGATCATAATATTAGCCTCAGATGTTTCCAAACATTTTATGACGGCTGCTGGTTCGCCAGAGTGGTATATGCACCGAGTATAGGACGACCCGTTCCCAGTAAAAGCACAATTCTATACGAATCGTAGCGACATTCGTGAATTCCGGCAATTCTTTTAGATTTTGACCTGTAGATTTCAAATCGCCCAGAAATCGTACTCTTCGAGCAAAGATTATAGGGCTATTTTCATTATAATACCGTTTTTCATCTATAACTTTTCACGTGCCGAATGTCAACTTTTTTTCAATAGAACACCCAGTATATTTTTAAATGTTTCGATGTCATTTGTTAACCTCTACATTGAACGATATTCACTTTTAGATTTTTTTAATGTTATCATTATTCCCGAATAATTCCACATAAGCAAATTTGATAATTCGAAGCAACCTTGTTTTTTGAAGGAAAAACCTGTGAGCAATAATTTTAATCTGAATAAAGGGCTATACTTTGATAATGAGAAAGTTGGATTTAGTAATACAAGGTGTTCACGAGGAAATCGTTTAGTTTCCGAATTTTAAAGTGCCATAACCATTTTTTTTAATGGAACTACCACTATTTGGACCCCTGTACAATGCAACAAAACACTATTTCCTTATCACATCTCGAACACTAAGCTTCCAAACTACTTTCCGATTTCAGTCTTTGTTTAAAGATGCTTATTATGAAGTAATAACTTGGATTTTGGATTGGGTAAAATTACCATATGTTTGTATATTAAGAATTCACCTAAAAAGGTAAAGTTTGTTAAAGATTTCAGTTAGTCGATGGCAAAGAGTAATTATAGTTCAAAATTTAAATCCCCATTCCATGTCTGGAATTCATAGGTTCATGGATAGGTAGGTAATATACAAAATTTTGATGTATTTTAAAAGATAACTTGAAAATGACGCCGTTGTTAAGCTCTGGAATGTTCATAGTGCTTCCCATACACAAGACAAAACGAGTAAAATGATTCTTTACACATATCCACTGCTTTTTGCCCTAAATATAACTTAAATGTTTACTAATTACCTGTACCTCAATATTGGTAAGTGCCGAAACCCGAAAGTTCGAAAGCATAAAAAAAACTACCAGCTGCTTGAAAAAATCACACTTTAGTTTGTGTATTGAGAATCACGAGATCTAATTTCGTGCGCTTCTGTTTCCTTACATTAAAGTATAGCGTTTCCTTTTCAATAGCTGGAACCGAATAGATGCTTGAAATGTGATGTCTTGATAACTTTGGCGTAGACATTTTCCGAAGAATAAAATGTACACGCTCCCTTCCAGTAGGTAAACATTCGTCAAACTACACTAAACCCAATACACTGAAATATCGTAAATACACATTTCCGATACCATTTCCTAGATATAATCGTAAAAAAGCAGGCCAAAGGTAGCTTACTCCATCGGAATACTTTTATATTTCTTTAAGTTTCCCGAGAGCCCTTAGCCGGGTAAATTAAATTTCCTAATGTTTCTATAAGATACACATTTGTTTTTTTCTGCGAGATTAATAGCGATGGATTTAATTCATGAAAAATGTATACGGGAATATCTCCCTTGCCACTATAAATATTTGAATTTATATGAAAGGATTTAAATCGAGCAGAAGAAAAAGAAAATAAAAAATAAGGTAAACCAAAACGTGACTTACGATAAACGAAAATCCCAACCTACGCAATAAATTTTTATGAGGCTGGAATGGTAATAAATTTCGAGATTTTCGATGTATTGGTGAATTCGATTAGCCTATTGCATCACTATTTTCATGAATCAACAAAATTGAAGTCCCGTGTACATTAGAATTATTTCAGTTCAAAAGAAGGTAAACGAATCTTTCTTTCAGTTTCAAAACGTAGCGCCTACACTAACACGCCGGTCTGGAATTCTCATACGAAAATTCTTATAAAGTTTGAAAACGTAATTTAATCTGAAGATTTCAGCAAGTGTCATGTCTAAGATTTTGCGGGGTTTGTTTCAGTTTCACGAGGAGTTACATAAACTAAGTTATAAAGAATTCAGAGTCGTGCTTTTTTTATTAAAAAACTTTAAATACCTAGCTCGAAACGGAAAATCGACTCCAATTAATTCGTTTTCACAAATTTTTCAACCTCCAACTCATCCTACTTCTACTGAAATGGTGACTACTCTAATACGATACTACTCCAGAAGTTACCTAAAATGTTGTAAAGTATTAGTATTTATCTTTAGCATCCATTTCTGGGATCGGTATATACATCTATGTAGTCCGATATGTGCTGATGTTACACATTAAACATTAATTCTATGTATGTACCCCCGACAAGACGCATGATGCCGTCAGAACTGACACACTTAACAAATGCCTTTCCTCGAGAGTAAAGTAAATTAGTTAGCTACCCTTCTGCGGCCGGTTTAGAAAACGTTTTCTGATTAAGTGAGACGGTCTTAAATTGAAGTGTTCCGGATTGAGTAATTGTCCAACAATGCTTTGTGAACCAAGTTCCCACCAGCGTATATCACATACAATTCGATTGTATACAAAGGTAACCCAAAACAATATTTAGGTAAGGCATAAGCAATTTTCCAAGCCCACTTTACAATTAGTTTCATTTGGTATTCTACGCACTGAAACTATTTGCGAAATATTCTCCACTCCCCTGTTTAAGTAAATATTTTATTTGTAGCAAATTTGTTGTGAACCTGTCACGTATATAAATTAAATTTTACATCGCGCAGCAATATATTGTATGCGCGCGTGACAGTATTACCGAAACTAAAAATCGCACGATCCCGAATATTTCAAATTGAATCACGCTTATTATGAAACTTCAGAATATCGATTGAGCGAAATTTTAATTTATCTCGTGCAGGAGAGTCGGCGCCTTTGTTATAAAATTTAATACAAAATGCAAACAAACCCTTTCAGCTTTCCGTTTATATGTAAATATTAGAGGGAGTCTAAGAACAACGTATTAGGGTCGTACAGAGTAGAAGAACAAAGGATATTTTTGAGATATTGGTGCATTGCAAAAATGAACTCGGTAACTTCTTTTAAAATTGAATTCTGGTCGCCTCTGGTGAGCCGTTAGAAAGTGGTCCCGTGGGGAGTGAAAACTGTTACTTTAAAGATAGTTTTTAGTAAGTTATCCATCGGATCTACGTCGACATAAACTTATTTTTCTTAGCTAAGCATAATAGCTTCTGATTCGCTGAAGAAGTAGGTGACTAACTGATTTGTCACACCACTCACCTTTAAGAGGTGAAAATAATGCCAGTTGAACTCATAGAAGTAGCATAACATGTCCTGCGATTGAAACGTGTCCACAAAATTCCTTGATTTTTATGCTTGTTAATAAAATAAATAGCGTCATGTGACTCCTATATTTGTTAACTCAACATTTGGCTCCATATATTGATTCTTCTCATTATTTATTCTTCATCCGAAATATGTCTTAATTTGTAATGTGCCAATTTCAAAAATTTTATCTGTTAACTCCTTGACGCTACGGCCTGAAGATGATGATTAATCGAAATCGATCGCCTAAAGAAAATCAATAAATAAATTTTACTTGAGTACATGATCTTTATCCTCTTTATCACCTTTGAAGGATTTTGAACACTCCAAGACGATAATAACAGGATCTTAAAGATCCGGCAGATCTGAATGGTTTTAGAGGCTGCCAGAAGTCCTTAAAGTTAAAGACTTTAAAATTTCCTGACGGCTCTCAAAGTCTCTTAAAGTTCGTCATAGGTTCGTAAAGGTTCTTCAAAATTTTTTAAGACGATTGAAAGCATAATAGTTTATAAGAATCGGAAAGAACTTTTAAAAACTAACCTTAAAAGATTTAAGTCGATCTAGGATACTCCTGAGGACCCTTGCAGATTATTGGAGACGCAAAGCGCGTGAAGAATTCTTAATGATCTAAGAGCTTTCAAGCGCTTAAAGTCGTTGGACATTTATAACCACCCTTAAATGCAAGTAGAAAAGGCTCTTCAATGGGTATCAAATAATGTTCACATTTTTCAAGGGTCTTTAACTGTTAAACCTCGATTAAGCTAGAATTCGTATATTCACAAAAAAGAATTAGCATTAACGGTGCCGTCAAGCAGCCTCTAATCCCGGAAAAATTTAACCGGTGCTCGTCGACTGATTAAACTGACAGTTTGTTCATAATTTTCGATTTGAGCTTATCAAAAGTAATTTTTTATAATTAATTCTAATAGTTTTTAACATCATTATATTTAAATAGAAAATATATTCATTTCTTTAATTGACTCGCGTTTCTAAAATTTTTCTCCATGAGGAGAGTGGAGTATTCCAGTCGAGCATTCTGCAGGTGGTAGTTTTTTTTAAATTGCTGCAAACTGACCTCTTATTTTGGATTTGGAGTCTCCGTTTTGGAGCGATTATTCCACGTTTTGGAGTACATTGACGGTCAGGTGTGGAAGAAACTGAAAAGGATAGGTATTTTGAGCCACTTCAAGGATGATTGCTAGGGCGGAAGGTTCCAATAGGAATAGTAATAACTGTAATAAATTATTCTAGCAGTTAAAAATATATGTTGGAATAAGCTCCACTTTCAATCAAATTAAGCACTCAATGGACGTTTAACCGGAACTTTTATTGAACGAACTCTGGACAGTCACTAAGTTACTATAATAAGAAGGTAATAATTGCTTATGATTCAATCAATTATTTGCAGTAAATGTTCTCTCTGTACTTCGGTAAAGTTTTGGCCACGGATCTTTTTTTCCATTGTTAACACAAACATGTAAATTGACTTGAAATTATACAAATAACAAGAAAGAAAAGCCAATTCTATATGGTCAAAAAAGTAGGCTCTGTAAAAAAAATCACACATTTCCATAAAAGTACCTACAACGTTGCCGGCGCCAATTTTTGACAAATATTTAATCAATGCTTAATCAGCTTGGTTTTTTTGTTTTGTGCATACCAATCTAATTTAATCAAATGTTTAATTTAATCATACTGATTAACTAACGGCCTGATTATTTATTGTTTGTGCATTCGGCCCTAGACTAGAAACCAATTTCGAAAGAAAATTCAAGGGCTGTAATTTTTGAACTAGTAGCCCAATCTTGGAACTGTTTGAAATTATGGATTCTACAGCCAATTCTATAAGAAAAATTTTTTTCCGGGTCGATCTGAGACAATTTTCTTTGAGGGCCTCAAAAAAAGGCAGTAGCCTTCCTTTTTTGCAAAAAATCGACTGCACCAAAATTTATCGGGAAAACACTTTTTCTTATTAATTTTGGTGCGTAGAATCCAAAACAATTCGTACTTTTTCGATTAGACTTCCCAATCTAAAGTTATAGACTAGAAACCAATTTCGAAAGAAATTTCAAAGGGCTGTAACTTTTGAACTAGTAGCCCAATCTTCAAACTGTTTGAAATTATGGATTCTACAGGCCACATTCTATAAGAAAATGTTTTTTTCCGGTCGTTCTGAGAAAAATTTTTTTTCGGGTTTCAAAAAAAGCCAGTGTGTAACCTTCCTTTTTTACCAAAAATTGATTGCACCAAAATTTCTCGGGAAAACACTTTTTCTTATAAATTTTCGTGCGTAGAATCCAAAACAATTCGTACTTTTTCGATCAGACTTCTCAATCAAAAGTTATATGGGCCGAATGCACAAAAGTTAATCAAAGCTTAACGGAGCTGTTAACTCATTTGTTTCGATAAAAAAATGACATTTGTCTTGATTAAATTATTAAATTAATTTAACGGAACTGTTAAACCACGATTAAGCTAGAATTCGTATATGCACAAAAAAAAATTACCATTAACGGCGCCGTCAAGCCTCTAATCACGTCAATATTTAACCGGTGCGCGTCGGCTGATTAAACGGACAGTTTGTTCATAATTTTCGATTTGAGCTTGTGAAAAGTAATTTTTATAGAATAATTAGGCTTCATCTAATAGTTTTGAACATCATTTTATTTAAATAGAAAATGTATTCATTTCTTTAATTGACTCGCTTAAACGCGTTTTCTACAATTCTTCTCCATAAGGAGAGTGTAGTATTCCAATCGAGCATTCTTCCACTGTTGAAGGCGGTAGTTTTTTTTAAATTGCTGCAAACTGACCTCCTATTTTGGATTTGGGGTCTCCGTTTTGGAGCAATTATTCCACGTTTTGGAGTACGTGGACGGTCAGCTGTGGAAGAAAATGAAAAGGATAGGTATTTTGAGCCACTTTAAGGACTCATTATCTATAGCACTTGTTGTGCCGGTGATGCTGCTTTCGATTCCTCCTCCAATTTTCTTTCTCCCCACTTTGGAAATAAGAGGTTAGGTTACTTTTTCACACTTTTTGGCAAGTAAAGCTTCTTCTGGAAACTTTTCTATAACTTGTTGCGCCAGTTCTCGATCAAAAGCTTCTTTAATTGCCCTCGACACCTTTCTTTCTAAAAACGTACCAATGATTAAATACCCTAATGAATTTATAAACATTAAACATTGCTTACATTGCTCGATGCATCCGCTTTTCTCGCATTTCGTTTTATGATGTCATAAAAGTGCATCAATTGCTTTACTGGTTTTTTGGTGATTGATTCGGAAATGAAATCTTCTGTAACGAACCCCCATAGGCTTGATGATTCAATCAATTATTTACAGTAAATGTTCTCTCTGTATTTCGGTAAAGATTTGGCCACGGATCTTTTTTTCCATTGTTAAAGCAAACGTATAAATTAACTATTAAATTACAGATAACAAAGAAGAAAAGCCTTCTATACGATCCAAAAAGTAGGCTTTGTAAAAAAAATCACACACCGTTAAAGGCGAATCAAAGGCAACAAACGATTCTAAAATTGAAAAACCATATAAACGACAAATTTAAATGAAAGTATATGTAACTGAAGCTTACATTCTTTGTGTATCTTTATGTCCTTGTTGTTTCGTAGCATGTACTTATTGTAGCGGACATTATGTTTGTGGATCTATTGTCCATATTCCGAAACTTTTCGGCGATATCTTATCAATCAAATCGTCAAAAAAAGTAATCAACGTTGTAATAATTAAAACGAATCAAGTCGATTAGCGAATGTTCCGGATTTCAGTCTTTCCAAAAATGGAGTGGAGCAGTTCGACATCGAACCAAGTTATAATATAATTTATAATATAATATATGGCAGCTTTGATATTGAAAAAATAAGTTATTGAATTTCCTGACAATATGAAAAGTACGTCTACTCTTTGTGTGACTCAGGTCGAGAATCGCATTCCTTTAGTTTTATTGCACGCAGCCAGCAAAACTACAAGCCATAAGGGCTAAACCAGATTTATGCGCAATTTGTAGTAAACCCATGCCTCATTTTGTCGAAATATCATTTATCTAAATTAAAATCGCTCGGTAAATACGTCACGGCGTAGCTTATAGGATGTTGCTACATATGTTCAATCCGAACTTCATATCCGAAGGTCGTAAAATAAACTGCATATAAAAATTGATCAATGTTTTTGAGTTACGTCTTTTTCATAGCTTCATACTTTTACGGCGCGTACAACATACAAATTTGCGCATTTTAGTACGGGCCTTATACAACGTAACATATCCCAGGTAAAATACGCAGCGCGTGATTAATAGTTTGATATTAATGGTTTCGGCATTAATTTATGAGCAGCATTTGTACTAAATCCTTTGTTAATGTCCGACAATAACAGTGCAGTTTATTTAATATGTATCAAACCATCAATAATGGTACCTGCACACAGACGTGGCAAGTTTATGTTACCATTCTATTTAAATTATGTAACGCCTCTATTGACTACCTGCTTCTTCGTGTAGAAAACTTGCAAATTCACATTGATCAAATTGAAAATGATATTTGTGCGAAGTGGAAAAGATATCTCAAAAGGAATAATTTTTAAAGTTTGGATGCTAGCAAACTTGCATGCTCTTGATTCGTGCTTATTATATACCTAGCTAGGGGAATATGTTATGTTGGTAGAATGTACTACTTATATTGAAGTCTGTCATAGACGTAAAGAAGAAGCATCCCGAAGGACCAACAACGACGTTCAGTTAGACTTACATTAGGCAGACTGAAATTTAGTTTTGCGTGCTTAAAATATGAGTCCCTATCTGTACGTCTACAGCAACTGTTCAAGAATGGTGCTATTTTTATTTTAAAAAATAAATTTTTTTACAGGACAGAACCCGGACATAAAAAAATATAATGTGGCCGATTAAACGGCCCTGTACGATATTTAAAAAAAAAACCGTTACCGCGGTGATGATTTTATAAGGAAGAAGTTAAGCCTTCGGCCGAGTTTTCAAGTTCGTTCGAAAATTGTGCAAACACCCATTATCTAAAGAAATGCGTACGTCAGGCAACACATCATGCGCAATTATTCGTCTTAAATCGCTCATTAACTAATGTGTTCAATTCCAACTTTTTGAAAGGCAAATGGGCATGTTTCGATTACTAATTATTGTACCTGTTGCAGATTTACTCTCAACCACAGTAACTTTTTTTTGTATTTCCATATTTTATACTTAGGTGTTGCCGTTTTTTGGAATCAAGTACTGAGTTGTTTTTTGATAGAGAAACAGCTTAAATTGTTTTCCTTATGAAGGTTGGATAAAAAGATGTTTGATTCGATGAAGCTACGGAAGAACTGGAAGAAGAAACTCTAGGGGCTCAGAGATATCAAGAGAGAATTTACAATTAACGCAGCCTCCTAGAAGAAGCTCACTCAGAATCGTATCAACTCACGAAAAAAGTAAACATTTTTGACGCGTAATTAAAGAACTGGCTTGGTTGGTCGGCTCATTTTGAGACAATAATTGACAAATCAGAATTAAGCCACAGCGAAAAGTTCCCATATTTAGACATATTTTTCGAAACTCGAGGACATAAGGCGTATGAAAAATAATGTTACCAATTATTTCAATCCCTCTAAGGGAAGACGGGATCAAGTGCGGCACACAAAAGCATTTTTAGACTCTGGATCGGAGGAGTCCTATATTATATTACAATAGAAGTGGATAGAAGTTGGATAGCAACGGAAACAGTGAAGAACTGCCTTTTTGGTTGTATTAATACCGAAGAAAAGAAGCTTTTATGATATTTAATCACAGCAGAATCCAGTAATTTTACAACATTAAACTTTACTCTGGAAATGGACCAATAGAAATGCTGATTGGAGGGCATTATCTAGAGAGCTTATTGACCGGAAATAGTAAGCGGCTAAATAAGGATTTGACCGCATTAGAAACTGAATTTAGATGGGCAGTAATGGAAGAACAAATGAATGGAAATCAAATGTATCTAATGTGCTACCTATTACTACTGAAGATATGGTTGCTGAATTTTACCATGGATCAGCGAAATTTGCTGAAAATATTATGTTGAAATTTGGTTTCAATCACAATCGGTCATGGAATTATTGCCATAAGAAATACATTGTAAACTTCGAGGCCCAAATGCAAGGTCAATTCCCAAATGAAATACTAAAAATCCAATATGGCGTCAATTTAAAATAAGGAAGTTGATGTCAATATCTCGAAAACCGCCATTTTGAAAAAAAAAGTTTCTACGTCCATTGAATTTATCCCATCGAATCTTGCAACTTTTATTTGAAACTTTTTTCGATCTAGCTCTCTTTGTTACTAAAATATTTGAAATTTTAAAAATGCAGAATTTCACTTTTTTCCAATTATCTACGAATCGAATTTTTCAAAATATCGCATCGGAATATCCATCAATATCAAAAACTACACAACTTTGCCAATTTAACCGAATCTGTAAGTGTAATAATAACAAAGATAGCCATGTTATCCTACTCAATTTCAGACACCCTGTATAATCAATGAAACTAGAGTGCATATACAGAACTGAAACTTACTTGTAGCGAAGTGCAGGTAAGGACGCTGATGGATTCCAAAAAATCAGTTTGACCAACTTCTTCCTAATAGAGTGAATTTCGACGTATTCTTTATCCTCACAAGAAATACTGCTTCTCTTATGTTTGCCTTTAATGAAAATTAAAACAGAAGGACGCAAAAGGAAAACGAAGTGCAGCATGTGACAAAAAAATGGTGTATTGAAGAAAGAAATTTTTTTTCTTTTTTTTTAATGTGTGACGAGACTCACAGATGTGCATAATTACCACTTGGCAGAGAACGGAATACAATTGGCTATAAGCGACCCCATTTATGGGAGATGAGCGAATTTGCTGACAAAATTTTTGAAAAATCTACTGGCTAAATTCTTTTTAAACAAGCACAGAGTTATGTTAATTGTTAAAATGATAGAAAATTCTGTAATTGCCATAGAAGTCATTCGAAGCAAACGAAAATGAAAGTTTTTTTAATTAATTAGAAGCTGCGAGAAAGCCAAGTTGGTTTTCGTCTGATAACGCCTACGTGATTTGAATCGGTAAAGGATTTACGACAAAGGGAATAGAAATCTTCCATAATGAAAATACATTAAGGATTAAAATTTAAATACGTAATTAAACTTGCGCAAAGAGGAAAAAATGCAAGAAAAATTTCATTAAAATTGAATTACGAAACGCCTTAAGGAAGCGTACAGTCCTTCAGCGAGCTTATAATTACCGAGTTCCTCCAGATAAACTTTTCAAGTCAAAATTTAATAAATAAGAAAATTAATCAAGTTTATGGAGTACGCGCAAGTCGGTAGAGACATTGAAGCTTTGTATTTTATCGGCTTGGTGTCTATGTAAATTCAATTGGTTTTATTTGTAAATTTAATTAGTAGGCACGAGAAGCCCAATGAGCGATTCGGGAAATTAAATTGAAACTGTTCTCCAAACGATTGTTGTGCCATCGATTATATTGTCAATGCAAACCATCTTTGCAGACAAAATTAGCACAAATTTTCTTGTACCATATAACTTCATCAATATTAAAATTGTCTGCGTTTTTACCCGGAGGTCGCCAAAACTCAAAGGCTTATTAATAGTGTGTAGATTCTAAAACTAACAAAGGGTCAATAAGGATGTAATTAACATGTATGTTTTGAACAAATTGGATAATGAGAGCAATGGAAGGCGTAGACTGGATCCAATTTTGTGGTCTCTCGTTATATAAAAAATAAAAGATTCATGCTAGAGAAATTTTATCCATATGAATGGGTTTACGTTTTGGTAGTCCTAACAAACGTATTTTTGTGTTCCGTAAGGGTACTCGAAACAATGAATAGAAAACGAAGAAGGACGTAGGTTATAAATTGGAAAAATGCCAAATGAAGTGTAAATTGAATTGGAAAAAGATATTTTCAGTTCCGATTTTCACGAGGTAATGAAGTAGGAAAAAATTTCAACAATATTAACTAGCCGAGGACCAATTAAGAAGAATTTTTCAAACAGGAAAACATGCAATGTTACCATATTATACTCAGATTCTTTCAACTATGAAAAGGATGGTCAAAAACTTTTTAAGGAAATTCGACCTTATCCAGTTGCTTCCCCTTGATCTTAGAAGAAACTAAAAAAATACATTAAATGTACTCCGCATGGGATACGAATAAATTACCATTTAAGAATAATGTAACGCAGGTAAAACGAAGCAAAACACACAAGCGACAATTCGATTAGGCAAATAAAAAATTCATGGCACGGATTAAGGCATGAGAGTACTATCGCGCTTAACTAAAATATTAATTGGCAGGAATTTGTGTGCATGGCCTTTTGTGAATTCAGAATTTCTCTCTTAATAGCATACATGGCTTACACACACAAATTGGGGGATTAGCTCTTCGAGTGTGCACGATTAGTAGGATAATGTGCAAGTTAAATAAGGTAGCGTGCCTCTACGATTGTTGACGCTCATTTATGCTAATACTGATGCATAGACAAAGCTGTTTAACGAATGGATCAAACTTATTTTTTTAGAAAAGGAGCTTTTAAAATGTATATTCGCGTAGGTATATATTGTGGAAAGCAGAAAAGCGTAATAGAAAAGTCGACATATCTGGAATACCATTTAAATGTAAAAATGCAGAAAATGCTCGTATTTGCTGGCTTCTTTCGGTTAGAAATTGTGAATGGCATTTGAGAAGTAACTCGATTTATTTGCAACATTTGCGTCAAATCAGTACAATTGGATATACAATCAACGAATATTTCTGCATAGGATTTGTTGTCCAAAAACTAAAATGTAGCCTATAGTGTATGTTGCTATGGTTTTCTCATTGAAAAAAGAATTATTCCTGCTGGAATACATGGAAGTCCTTCAATTGAATGCGAGCCCTTACGTTTCTCTACATTTATGTAGAAGCGAACCTTTTGGCGCCATCTGTTCGCCAAGACCAACGAAACCAAATGACCTCAATTGCCTTGAATGGTAACTTCACAGTACACTGTTCTCGGTATAACAAAAAGGTAACTTTTCCGTACTGAACGTGTTCGTAGATTTCGTAAAATCCAGCATCCCCATCCTTTCAGCATCCTTCACGCAGATAGCACACTTTTAGAGTTTAGTAAACGTGGACAACCACCAACATTTACATGCAAAACGTATTTCACGTATTAATGATCGCTGAGAAAGTAATTTATTGTAATTTACACAGGTACCGTGTGGATTTACGCATATACCTACGAAGCAGTGACAGAAGTCCGGGGCGACAAAAAGACAGGGGTCGTTTCACAATGGGTTACCATAATATAATTTAACCCCCATACATACCTACTATTTGAAAAAAATGGAATAATGTGAACAAACTTCTTGCAAAAAAACATTTTCCTATGTGCCGCCCAAAATATGAGTCTTGAGTCGTTTAATTTAAAGCAGTTAATATCTGACCCTACTAAAATTGGTTTTGCATGTGAAGAGAATTGAAAAATGGAGTACAAGTCTAGAGAGTTAATTGGGAAAACCACAGAAGGGAAATATTTGTAGAAATGCGCAGCATGTGGCGAAAAACACAAGATTTATGTACAAGAGAAATTCAAGACAAAATCTGTGGAAGAAAAACGAAAAGTCGTTCGCGAAAAACGCCTCTGCTATCTCTGTTTGAATGCAGGTCACAATTAGGGAGCTGCAAGAAAGACAGATTGATGTAAAGGGAGACATCGTAAGTTGTTACACGAAGACATAAGGAAAAAAGAGATGCACAAGAACCTGCTGGGGTGATTGGCTATCTAAGCGGCAGAAAACGTGGTAAAATATTACCTATCGCTGCACTTGACACCTTTTTAGGATACTCACTAATACATACGAGGATTGAGAAGGAAAAAGGAACCGTGAAGAGGGTGAGAAAACTGATACAAACAGGAAAAATTCTCCATGTTCGAAAAATCGAAGAAGAAACAGAGTATTTAGGAACATTACATGAGATAGCAAAGCTTTGGAATAGAAGATTCTGGGGTAAAAATCTATAAACTCGTCCATAAAGACCCAGTTTAGGTACTTGATATATAAATAGCTACTGCGAGATAATATTGCAGTAAAATGAATGAGATATTTGAAAAAGATATCTTCTGATGAAATGCAGATATAATTGGATAGGGAACGCATAAGGAATTTGTGATCGTGAAGTTTGTTAAACAGATCGATTCTTCTCTTTCTTCATCAGATTTCAATAAAAATTTCAGAAATCTAAATTGAGTGTAAGCTTCTATTGGTGATATTCAAGATTTGAGAATGTATTTCAAACCTTTCAGAAGTCATCTTGACATCTTCGAACCATCTTACAGCATTTTTAGAATCTTCTTTAAAATTTTTTATAGAATGTCTACAGAATCTTTAGAACTTTCATTGCATCAGAATATGCTTGAATCATCGTAAAGTCTTCTTAAAAATCTAGCAGTATTTTCTTAGAATTTCATAGAACCCTTGTATTTGCCATACACTCTTCTCACAATCATTTAATGTTCGCCTTAAAGTCTTCTAATAGTTCTAAAATACTACTAGCGTATCTTTGTAATCTTCTCGAAACGTTCTCAAGGCCTTCTATAACTGTATGGGGTGTAATTAAGATCTCTAGACCCTTCGGAGCTATTATATTGTCAGCATATTCTTGCAAAATTTTGAGACCTTAAGATCATTTTCGAACCTTCTTGAAATATCCTTCGATTTTTTTAGAACATTTTCCAGAATCTTTAGAACTTCTGTAACTTACGGAACCTTGACAACACAATGTTTATTTGAATGTTTTAGGACCTCCTTGCTAGAATCTTGTTAGGATCTTCTAAAAATCGTCCAAGATTTCCCCAGAATCTCTACTATTTCGTTGGACTTGGGGGTCATCTTGAAGCTTTATGGAATTTTCTTAATCTTCTTTAAATTTTCTTAGAACTCTTGCTAGAATGTTTTTAGAAAGATCGTTCATAACTTCTTTTATAGGTATGTAACCTAATATAGCTATCAGATAACTAGGTGTTTTATAAATACTTTAAAGGACAATTCCCATTTTAAATCCGAGCGACTGAAGGGAGGTTTCAATGGACAGAGAGACATTTAAACTATAAAACATTGTGCTTTTATTCTTGAGCTGCTTAATTTCTTCGGGAAACATGTCTGATTGTAGCTTTCTGATGATGAAGTGTAGAACATCATTCAATTCACGTGTTTCTAATGGGCCACTGAGTTTGACGGCATTAACACTCTTTGAATGTGTCGCTCCTCAAGTTCAATCCGGTTTTTAAACTGCTCCTCGATGTCAATGCTTAGATGTCGTCTTGCGCATTTTTAGATTTAATGAAAAGATCTTGTGCAATTCTGCTGTTAAAGGAAATTGTTTCAATATCAAAAAGCCAATTTTACAACGAACCCATTGTCGTCTAAATTGAGAGTTAAGTGCAATCAAAGAAGTGTATGTGCATCAGTTAAAGATAATCGCAATTAATCGGATATTTTCTGTATGTAGGAGATTCCAAAAACAATCTTGGGGTTGGAGGAGTCGTTCTATCAGCTCTTACAGCAGTTGACGAGCGTTAGGGAGTCATTGTACAATAATTGCTTTATGCGAAGGCATTCGTGTTTCTATGTAGAAGTTTCTGATAACTGCTTCCTACGTGATATTTTGAAAATAACAAAAAGGTTTGCTCATCTAATTTAAAGAGTCGCGAACGGACCAGTTTTATGTGTGCCAAAAGGTTCTTTTACTCCCAATGGATCTCTAATAAATGCCTATCTGCTGAATAGACGGTTAAAATTCATTTTTCTGTGACTTGACCAATTTGTCAAAATTGACCAAGCATTTATAATTATAATAATAATAATAATAGTGCCTTTATTGCAGTGAAAGTGTAGCACATTCGTCCATCACATTCGTCACGATGTAAAAAAGAAAGCCAAAGAAAAGTAAATCATGCATTAAATCCATCTCGAATTTTAATGAATTAATTAGCGCACTCCATTGTGCAACCACTGATGTAGTGAATGTGGAAGGAAGTGCAATTCGCTACTTCAATTAACGAGAGAATTCGTGCGAAATGTTGAGGATGCACTTACTATTTTGTCCACAATTCGATTTTCGGCGCACTTTTTTGGCGAACAATAGTAGGCCGACGAAATTATAGGTTTAACTTGTGAACTTTTAATAATCCTTACAAATTTCTACTGTAGCTGTGGCCTTTTGTAAAGGAGGTATGCGTGTGAGTGTTGTGAAAGGTCGTCTCTTTTTATGTGGTAACTTCTGATGGGTGAGAGTAAATTGTTTCGGTACATCGCAAGATCTTCTAGTGAACTACGGTCTGTAGCTTCTTCTAGTGTAGTGCATTTGCCGGCTTCTTCGGTTCATGTTCGTCTGTGGGATTTTAAGACTACTGCAGTGCGTAATTTCTGTGCCCGTGTTCTAGTAATTTATTGAGTAAGATTACCTTTTTTTAAATTCATAATTTATATTGTTAATTCCTCTTGAAATTAATTCAATTATGTCACGGTGTGTGAATAACTTTGGGGCATTATGATTGTGCTTAAAGAGAATGTTTTATTACTATTATATGCATAGTAATTTTTTAATTGGCACATCCAAGTATTTTATGAATTTTTATTAGGAACGCAGGGTCAATAAATGTGTTCTATTAGAAATTAATCCTTTAATATTCATTTATTGGTGTTTCCGCTTGTAAAAAAACTTTTTCTTTCGCCTCAAATTTTTTCCGCTTTCGTTTTAGACGTCTTCCTCGTCCCGTCAAATTTAAATGATTTATTTTGTTTATTGTTTTTTTAATGCAAAATATTGTATATAATTTATCGGATAGCTAGGAGTTTAAGGAATCTTTTGACAAAAAGGAGCACATTCGCTTACAGCATCTCTTAAATTATAAAAACCATTACTACAGTTGAGGAAATTTACCATACTCGTTCTGCTCCAGTTGAAATAATTAACGTACGCAATAAGGTCATGGACATCTGTTTTAAATTTACTTAATACTTATCAAAATGCTAAAAAAAGGGAAGGTAGTAGAATGCCGATTCACGCAAGTTGCCAAACGAATTTATTATTACATCATTGGTGCCAATAATTCGTTCGAAGTAGGCCTGTTTTTCAAACATGAAAATGCAACATCCATTTCATATAAGATTCTAACCTTGTTGATGATAAATCAGTTTTACTTTCTACTATATCCCTTCGCAACTACTTATAGACACATCCACGTATTGGAAATTTGCCGAAAAATTCTTATTCGCAGTTGCTTTCCGCAGAAAACTACCCCTAAAATATAATTACACATTACAATCACAATAGAGCCACATATATGGAACGCCGTTTTACTTTTTATTACGAAAGTTTACAATGTAACATTATAAACAACAGTTAATTTTATTTCCCGATTTATTATGTTTGTTGTTTTTATGTGAAACATTAAATATGTTTGTTTAAAAAACTTCACTTAATTGAAATGATGTATGAATTATATAGCAATGTGTATAACGAAAGTTTAACAATACAAATCAACAAACGAATACATAAACGAACAGTAATATAACTAACTAGAACTAATTCAACAAACATAAAAATTTATTCATATTAAATGTGGGATTAAAATTATAAACAAACATTTTAATTCAACAATCATATTAATTCGTGCTGTTAAAATCGGAAAGCATTATTTAAAATGATTGTTGAATTAAAATGTTACATGAATTAAAATGTTTGTTGATAATTTTAATTCGTATCTGTGATTGTGCGGAAGTTTCAGGAACTATCCTTTAGTGTATTTGGGTACGTGTATACTAGCGCCTAATTAAAATTATCAACAAACATTTTAATTCATGTAACATTTTAATTCAACAATCATATTAATTCAACAATCATTTTAAAAGATTCTTTTACTACGTCTAACAATAAAAATTTATTTGTTTGTTGAATTAAAGTGATTGTTGAAAATATTCGGCTTCAATTTTCAAATCGTCGAATTTATATGACTGATGAATTAAAATGTTTGTTGATAATTTTAATTCCACATTTAAAATGAATGAATTTTTATGTTTGTTGGACAAAATCGTTTTATTAATCGAAGTATTTCTTGCAATTCAATTTAATTGTTTGTTATTAATTGTTTGTTGAAATACAGTTTCATATACACTCATTCAATATAACAATATAATTCATTTCACATTTTTATTAAGTAACATTTTTTAAACAATCATATTTAATACGTAAGACAATAACAACAAACGTAAAAAGTAGAGGCATACGATTGACTGTTATTTAAAATGGCACATTGTAAAATTTTGGAATAAAATTGTACAAATATTTTCAGAGAACATTTTAATTCAACAATCATATGAATTCATACTGTTAAAATCGGCAAGAATTATTTAAAGTGATTGTTGAATTAAAATGTTACATTAATTAAAATGATTGTTGATAATTTTAATTCGTATCTCTGATTGTGCGGAAGTTTCAGGAACTACAGTTTAGTCTATTTGACTACGTGTATACTAGCGCCTAATTAAAATTATCAACAAACATTTTAATTCATGTATCATCTTTATTAATCAACATTTTTTTAATCAATCTCTTAATACGTAAGATAAAAACAACAAACGAAAAATTTAGAGACATAAGATTGACTGTTATTTAAAATGATACATGATAAAATGTTGGTATAAATACTAAAACGGCGTTCCATACACATAACTACAAGAATCAGAACAAGTTATATGCAAAGCTTTCATTTCAAAACAAACAATCTTCACCTAAAGTAACAATTATAATATAAGAACGAAAAAATTGCTATTGCCTTTTGCTATATTGTATACAGGGTCGCTGGTTCGTATGAAAACAGTCGATTTTCGGGGAAAATATACAAGATATTGAAAAAAATTTTGGACAAAAGTTTTGGAGTTCTTGGGTATGCTATGCTAGGAAGTAGGTAATAATTTTAATTATACGTGGTTGGTCATAAAGGCGCGGCACACAAAGACTGAATTTTTTTTAATGGATCATCTTGTATAATATATAAATATTTCAATTCTTCTTTCAATTTTAATCAAAATTTCTAAGAAGCATAATGCGCCTAAATTCCATCGTTTTCGGGTTATTATTGTAAAATTTAATAAACAATTGAATGAAGAACAATAATTTAAAAAATCGATTTGTTTCATTCATGAGGGGAGGCCGATCAGGCGCACTTAGGCACACCAAAGACCCTTTGCAACCAGGTTCTGATAGGACCCAGTTTAGCCTAAAGCTTGAAGCACACTTGTCCGGACGGAATCGGCAGGTACCGGGTGGCAAAAATTCAAATGGATTGTTCATAATGGTTTTATACGTAATTGTGCACTCTTGTCCGGACGAAACCGGCCCGGATCCGACGTAACCGGTCCTGTACGGACGGCAGAACGGTATTGAAAATGTCTCCAAGATGGTGGCTGTTTCATCCGGGAGCCCGTATAATATAGCCATTACCTTGGTTAACCTAGGGACATGCCTCTGCACTGTCAAAGACGCGCAATCCCAGAGCCTAATAAGAGGGACGGTCTTCGGCCACAATGGCCCCCTGTGGATTGCAGTGGAACCCCTCTATCTCGTGCATTCAATGCAGCCATAATACAGACTGAGACTGAGGCGCAGTGCTCAATTCACTTCCGGGTGCAATCCTGGAGAAATGACCGCCCCGAGCCCCGCCGCAGTGACTTGCCCCTAGCTTCGTGGTACACCCGAATTTTTGGGAGCTCAAGAACCTTTCGGCTTCTTCCAAGGCTGCATTGAACCAGATCCTGGATTGTTTTCCTCCGATCTGAGACGCTTGGTCCGTGGGATTTGGTTGCCCCCTCCCCCTTCCAAAAATCATCGGGTTAGACACAGGCTTAGGCTTTGGTGCAGGGGCCACTTGAGCCTGGCCATCGCCTTCTGTGCGTCAGTCCTGCTCTGCTCTGCGTTAGAGTCATCCCTTCTTTCGAGAAGCCCTGGCGAGGAGCGCAGAAAGTTTTTCTTTAGTTTGAAGTCGTTCATACAACTCCCACGATTTCTTTTGAAAACATTCTGCGGTTCTTTTTCAGCTATTATCGAAGCTGCCTCTAGGCGTGGGAAAGAACTCCGATTGGCATTTTCAGTTCCAGGACTGGATTATACAAAATGTTCCACAGGGTGGGGCCAAGCACCAATCCCTGCGGATCTCCTTACGTAATCTTCCGTTCTTTCTCCTGCTCTTTTAGTAGAGATCTGTGAGAAAGGTAACTTTTGAGCATTCGTCTTTGGGGGGATCACTTGCTTCAAACGTATCTAAGATTCGATCCATTTCTGCCGAGTTAAATGCGTTCTCCACGTCGAGTGTCGTCAACAGCCAGAATGTGTCCACTGCTCCACTTCCTTCATAGCATCCAGAGTGGATCTCCTCTCCAGAAAGCGGAACTTACTTTACGATAGTTTCCCTTTTTCCTCTAAATGGTTTACAATTCCTGCCCTGATCAAGTGTTCATACAATTTTCCTGCAGGCAGACAGAACATAGGATGGTTTTCTTCCAGAACTGTGGAAACTCACATTTCTGGCATTTTACCCCATCCAGTCCGGGTGCCTATTTATCTAGTAATTCACGGCTACCTCAAGTTCTATTTAGGTTTCATACCAGTTATCGGTACATCGTTCCATCAGATGATCTCTTGCACTTTTGGTCCTCCACTGGTCTGTTTTATTTCACTTCCGAAAGCGGTATTCCGGGCAAAAATTTCTTGGTCACTATTTTATCGCCTTTCCTCCATGGTTATCCCGATCCTTTACCGAACATTTACCTAGGTAAGTCGTGGATTTCGGCGTCTTTACATTTAGGGCGGGTACGAGAAATGCTTGTGACTGCTATAACAGCTTAACAACGATTTGAAGCTCAAACTGCATCTTAAGTTGTACTTTTAAAAAGCCTTAAAGATTGTTAAAGATTTCTAAAAGACCTTAAACACAAAAATATCTTAATATTATAGAGATCTCTTGATACCGTTGATAAAATGTATTAAACATCCTTAAGGACTTCCATTGCATCAAAGACTCTTAAAAAAAACAATTAAAAGCTCTCAAAGCTCTTCTTGGACTCTCTTGGAGATTTATATAGAGTTTTAAAGTATTAGAAACTGTTTTAAATACAGTTAGATACTCTACAGCAGGAGCTAGTAAAGTGTTCTCAAGGATTTTAACATTTACCCCTCAACCCGAGCTACCCCCACGTAAAAATTATAATAATCGCCCCTAATTCAGCGAGACATAACTTTTAAGGCCATCAGATTTTCGTTACAGAAATACCCAGAAGATCAAATTTGGGTGTTTGGTTACGAATTAATTTTTAAAAAAAAGATAAATGAATTACAGATTTCATGCTTTGATTGTTTGCTATCTCAATTGACGTGTATATCGACTTAATTGTTAATTTATATACCAGTCAAGAAGATAAGTCATTTTTTGAGTTAAAGGAAATAATTGCTTCGATTCCAGGCAAAGGTAATTATGGGAAAATTTGGTGTAATTCAATCTACTGAGGAGCTATGCAGCGCCGCACCATTTTAATAACTCCTTACAGTATTGTGTTCACTTAATCCATCAGTAATCCGCATGTAACGAAAAGATCTACATTGCTTAGGCATATACTTATACCTTTAATTAAACCTGACATTTCAATCCATTATTAATATTGAGTTAGTCAATGATTAATAGATACGAAAGCTAGAATTAAGCTACGCGTAAAAATGTTAACAATCAAAGTGATAAAAGATCATTTTCCGCATATTTCCGAGGCGTGGTTATCTACCTTTCATACAACCAGAGTGATGAGATCTTGAAAAGGTCACAAACGCTGACTACCTATGCTCGATTTTCAATACACGTTTATTACCAAACTCGATTAGTTAATTATGTAACACGAATTTTTCGTCCTGCTTCTTGAGTAAAAGATGACAGTAGTTTATCTAATATGATATTTAAAATAATGGCATACCTTCCGATAATTGCCGTCTAATTGGATAAGCTAGCATTCTATCAACCACTTTCTTGTTATTCCTAGTTATATAATGTAAGCTAATTACGATATATCTCTTTTCCACCAAGATTATTGGCAGTCACTGACTTTCTTCATCCTTTTTTTTCGCTCGATTGCATGTACGTGTACTTGTCTAAGGCTTCTTATTAGGAATATGTTTATTTCGTACGTAATAATTAGGCTTTCAATACAATAATGTGAACTGCTGTCTATTTAATTAGTTTTTTAACAAAGCGTAGTCATCTTTTTGAAGGGATGGTAAGTCTTATGGTTTAGTGTAATTTTTTCTGAGCGTTGAGTCAGTTTCGAAGCAACTTCTCTTTTGCAAATGGTTTCTGGAATTAAATGTTGTTACGCAATAGGAAATTCCGTTTTAACTAGTTGATTTAAAATTAATTGAGCAGATGCTTACTATATTGCAATGTGGGTGCGTGTAACTCACCTCCCATTCGGGCCTGGTACTGGCGTGATGCTGGTGAAGCACACTATCCTTGTGCTTCAACATGCTATCATATTAGGTACTTTCGGCCGTCCGATCGTTCTTTTCTTAATTTGTGTTAAATCTTCTTCATTATTAAAGTAACTTTCCACTATTTACCACTAACTACCGCTGCAATTAATTATGTGAAAAAATCCTGATTAAATTTGAATGGCAAAAAGGTACCCTTAAAACTTTTTCGTACAGATCTTGAGAACTTTTGTGCCTGTAAAAATCTGAAATCCACTAAATTCAACAGCAAAACTTCTCTTTTCCTGTATACATGTGTGGGTGATTAAATACCCTAATGAATTTATAAACATTAAACATTGCTTACATTGCTCGATGCATCCCTTTTCTCGCATTTCGTTTTATGATGTCATAAAAGTGCATCAATTGCTTTACTGGTTTTTTTGGTGATTGGTTCGGAAATGAAATCTTCTGTAACGAACTCCCATGGGCTTGATGTTTCAGAAATGCTTAATTTATGATATTTTAGCTACTGTAATAAATTATTCTAGCAGTTAAAAATATATGTTGGAATAAGCTCCACTTTCGCACTCAATGGACGTTTAACCGGAACTTTTATTGAACGAACTCTGGGCAGTCATTAAGTTACTATAATAAGAAGGTAATATTTGCCTATGATTCAATCAATTATTTGCAGTAAATGTTCTCTCTGTACTTCGGTAAAGTTTTGGCCACGGATCTTTTTTTCCATTGTTAACACAAACATGTAAATTGACTTGAAATTACAAATAACAAGAAAGAAAAGCCAATTCTATATGATCAAAAAAGTAGGATCTGTAAAAAAATCACACATTTCCATAAAAGTACAACTTTGCTTAATCACTTTGGTTAGTTAATCAAGGAGTTTTTTTGTTTTGTGCATACCAATCTAATAATCAAATGTTTAATTTAATCATACTGATTAACTAACGGCCTGATTATTTATTGTTTGTGCATTCGGCCCTAGACTAGAAACCAGTTTCGAAAGAAAATTCAAAGGGCTGTAACTTTTGAACTAGTAGCCCAATCTTGGAACTGTTTGAAATTATGGATTCTACAGGCCACATTCTATAAGAAAATGTTTTTTTCCGGTCGTTCTGAGACAATTTTTTTTTCGGGTTTCAACAAAAGGCAGTGTGTAACCTTCCTTTTTTACCAAAAATCGACTGCACCAAAATTTCTCGGGCAAACGCTTTTTCTGATTAATTTTCGTGCGTAGAATCCAAAACAATTCGTACTTTTTCGATCAGACCTCTCAATCAAAAGTTATATGGGCCGAATGCACAAAAGTTAATCAAAGCTTAACGGAGCTGTTAACTCATTTGTTTCGATAAAAAAATGACATTTGTCTTGATTAAATTAGTTAATTTAACGGAACTGTTAAACCACGATTAGGCTACAATTCGTATGCACAAAAAAAAATTAGCATTAACGGCACCGTCAAGCCTCTAATCACGGCAATATTTAACCGGTGCTTGTCGACTGATTAAACGGACAATTTGTTCATAATTTTCGATTTGAGCTTGTGAAAAGTAATTTTTTTGAATAATTAGGCTTCATCTAATAGTTTTGAACATCATTTTATTTAAATAGAAAATGTATTCATTTCTTTAATTGACTCGCTTAAACGCGTTTTCTAAAATTCTTCTTCATAAGGAGAGTGTAGTATTCCACTCGAGCATTCTTCCACTGTTGAAGGTGGTAGTTTTTTTTAAATTGCTGCAAACTGACCTCTTATTTTGGATTTGAGGTCTCCGTTTTGGAGCAATAATTCCACGTTTTGGAGTACATGGACGGTCAGCTGTGGAAGAAAATGAAAAGGATAAGTATTTTGAGACCTTTAAGGACTTTAAGGACTCATTATCTATAGCATTTGTTATGCCGGTGATGCTGCTTTCGATTCCTCCTCCAATTTTCTTTCTCCCCACTTTGGAAATAAGAGGTTAGGTTATTTTTTCACACTTTTTCGCAAGTAAAGCTTCTTCTGGAAACTTTTCTATAACTTGTTGCGCCAGTTCTCGATCAAAAGCTTCTTTAATTGCCCTCGACACCTTTCTTTCTAAAAACGTACCAATGATTAAATACCCTAATGAATTTATAAACATTAAACATTGCTTACATTGCTCGATGCATCCCTTTTCTCGCATTTCGTTTTATGATGTCATAAAAGTGCATCAAGTGCTTTACTGGTTTTTTGGTGATTGATTCGGAAATGAAATCTTCTGTAACGAACTCCCATGGGCTTGATGATTCAATCAATTATTTGCAGTAAATGTTCTCTCTGTACTTCGGTAAAGATTTGGCCACGGATCTTTTTTTCCATTGTTAATACAAACGTATAAATTGACTATTAAATTACAGATAACAAAGAAGCAAAGCCTTCTATACGATCCAAAAAGTAGGCTTTGTAAAAAAATCACACACCGTTAAAGGCGAATCAAAGGCCACAAACGATTCTAAAATTGAAAAACCACATAAACGACAAATTTAAATGAAAGTATATGTGTTGGTTATTTAAGCTTAACTGAAGCTTACATTCTTTGTGTATCTTTGTGTCTTTGTTGTTTCGTAGCATGTACTTATTGTAGCGGACATTACGTTTGTGGATCTATTGTCCATATTCCGAAGCTTTTCGGCGATATCTTATCAATCAAAGCGTCAAAAAAAGTAATCAAACGTTGGAACAATTAAAACGAATCAAGTCGATTAGCGAGTGTTCCGGATTTCCGTCTTTCCAAAAATGGAGTGGAGCAGTTCGACATCGAACCAAGTTATAATATAATTTATCTATAATATATGGCAGTTTTGATACTGAAAAAATAAGTTATTAAATTTCCTGACAATATGCCCTAAGACAAACTTCCCCTAATTTGAATTTAACGTTGACCCAAATTTTCCGTTTTCCTAAGGCCCTCCAATCAAGATGCTATGTTCAATGACAAACGGTCACTAAACACCCCCATAAACACCTATCCAGCAGGCTAAATTAACCTCAGGTACACTCTTTCACATGAAAATTCTGACTATAAAATGTCTCAAGTCACGCCCGGTATCTGCTACTATGAAAATCTCAATATTGACTTAACGTTATTAATTTGAGAAACTCAGCAGCCTTGATCACTTCCACAATTCCAAATAATTATTTAACAAATTAACACTTTACGTAATTTTGAGTACAAATAGAAAATTTATCTTATCCGGAGCTCGATTAAACCAAAGGTAATCATTTACAGATGAAACAAATTTATTCAACATAAATCAATCTATAAAGCTGAAATAATAATAGGCACTCAGAACCAGAGTACAAATACCGCGCACATGCGTTCAATTGAAACAAGTTAAAATTAAAAGAAAATTGACTTAAAGTTAATAATCCCTAATATCCGGCCATACTCTTTAAACAGATCACTACCCAAACACCAGGTGATGTGACTTCGACAATTTACTTCTTTACTTTTTCATTATTCTTGATTTAAACGACCCTGACTTTTTAAACGACCTTTCTTCTATGACAAGAACTTTATGATTATTAAGACTGATTCTTCTCCAAAAAGCTTCGATTGCAGAAAACACTCAAAATACCTCCACCAAATAAAAACGCTTGAACAAAAAGCTACGTTTCCCGCGTGCTAGATCTTGATAAAACATTCTTCCATTCTCTCATTTCCGCTCCTCTTTTCTCTTCTAATTAATACGTCGTCGAACGATAAACTGAACACCTGTGTTTTCTTCGGCGAAAAAACATTGCTCATCTTGAAACTAATTAGCTTAACGTAGCTACAACGAACTCTTATCGCACTTACCTTTACAACTACAAACCAAAGTAAACAAAGCGATTATTTAAACAAGATTAAACACCAAATCCTCACGGTCTATCTATATACCATTTCCACATTTCCACCTTTTGATGACATTTCTATTCCATTTCTGACGGTTTTTACATTTTTATGACATTGCTAAATACCTATATGAAATAAATACATGTTTACTAAAATTTGCTCAACTTAATGATATACAATTTAGTGCGCCGTTATACAAGGCGTATCTCTAACTTGGAATAAATTCAGTAAATAAAAGGTTTTTTTTTCGGTAATATGATGTGTGTAATAGAATTTTATACAGGGTGCCTCAAATTTTAAACATGGCGTCATCGACTACATAAATAACTTTATTTGAAGTACCTAACTTTAATATTCCTAAAGCAATCGACCCGTGAAAACCATTTGGATTAACAGATTTTGTATTGTACTTATTGAAAAGAATCGAATTCCAACAGGAGAAGTGCATTCAATCTACGTGGCTACATTGAACATTTATTACTAAAGGTAACACCTCAACAACACCACTGCGGTCATATGCTAAAAGGCCATCCTTTGGTTGTCGTACTTATAAATAACTATGGATTATCCTAGTTCTTACAAATTTATAATATGTTTATAGTACGCTGTATAACAAAGGCGATTCTTGCACAAAGTAAAAAAGTGTACCACAAAAGTAGGTGTAACTTAATAATATTTACGTATCAATTGAGGTAATTACGAATATTTATAAACAGAAAGTTTACATTGCAAATAAGTGCTTTGTTTAACGCTTTGTAAGTTCGTAATTGAATCTTAAAAGCGACGTACGTTTTAAAGTAGTGCAAGTGCAAGTGATGTATATTAGCGCTATAGTAATGACCTAAAAATTTCTGTGAATATAAAGTAGCGTTAATTTGCAGATTATGATAATTTTTATATTCCTATTGTGTGTTTCCATTCATATACCAGCCGTAAAGTAAGGAATGAGGTTCAAGGATTATTTAAATATTCTAGAATAATATTGTCATAATTGGCGACGTTTTCGCGCGCTTTACCCCAGATTTAGAGGCCAATTAATTCTGCAGAATCCGAATCGCGCATACCATTAAGACGGCTTCAATTAATCTAGTAAATAGTGTTAAAGCCATATATCACCGCGTTCTATTTACTATGCGTGGCTGCACAGCGTAGCATTTCCAATTATTGTAATGATAGGAAGATGCTTCTTTAATAATTATGTAATGACGGTACTTGATTTGCGGCGTCTGAGCTCTAATTGAGAAGATTCTGCTCTATAATGCGAAATATCCTTTTGCTGCTTCCCCCGAGATACGTAACGATATTGTCAGATCGTTCTCAATTTAACAGGATATTGTGCGAAATACGTATCGTTACATCATAGTTTACGATTGTTATAGGTTTTCTCCATCGGCATCTTTTATAACAAGAAAGGGTAGTTTCGTAATTAACTAAACGAATACTGGACATTGTGCTCGACATTTACGTTACATTTTTACGACCTGTTCTGTTGTAATTATCTGATATCGATCGCTTGTTACCGTTTGCTTCCAATAGAGGAATATTGCAAAACGTCTTCAAAAATCTGCGCGAGTGAGAGAGAGCACACAAAATTAAATATCAACTAGGATTTTCTGATCCCTAATCTTTTGACGTACTACACTTTCTTCTTAAACTAATTTTAGTACCGTTTGTAACCGAAGTACAATGAAGCAGTGCGTAATCTTACAATGCAATAAAACCAATGTGAAGTAACGCTAATGTAAATTCGCAATGGAGTAGAAAAAATTGTGTTAACGTTATAATTACAGTATAATGAAAGCGGTGTTATTTTTCGAGGCTTTTAATTTGTAACTTTCCTAATCTTCACAAAACAATGGAATAATGTCGCCTTGCCGTATTTATTGGCGGCAGCGAAATTGGGGATGGAAGTATATCAACTATTGCTTCAGGTCGAATGCGTTAAATTCTCACACTACTTAAAGGAAGGAAGAGACGATTGCGATAGACATTTTAAATCTCATTTAGAGTACAATAATTTCAATTTAGACAAGATGAACTAAATTAACAGCAGTTAGTTACTATGGAAGTACAGCAAGTTGCGCAACTTTGAGAAGACATCGCATCGTCATGTTGTAATGCATTTTTATCGGATTAAGAAAGACCCGACGTTATTTTAGAATGCCGACTGGTTGTATAATGTTGTTGCATTTAGGGCCCAGTTTAGAGGAGTCACGCAGATTTTTTCCTTAATTAGTTTCCTAGTCATGATAACCTTTACGCTGGCCGCGGGCGCGCAGATATCGAAAATGGATCGATTTAAAAAATCATCGATTGTATCTGCACCATTAATCAACTTTTGCCATTTTACCCCCCCGGCTTTGAATATAGCTCCAAAGCCTCCGGTCTTTGCGGAAGGAACATTTTAGTTTTAGGCTACTTTAATAGATAGAAAGTTATCATGTCTCGTTCGTGTTTCTGTTTGTAATTAGCAAATGGTTTGCATTGACATTTACGTGAAAAGAATACAAGGAACTTAATTACCTACATTCGATCTACCGATTTGTTAACGTTAAATCGAATGCTCGCGTAAATATTGTAGGTATCGTTTAGAGCTACGCTCCTCTAAAAATTTTGTTTATTGCATAAGTAGCTTTTGCGTATAGTTTTTGTACCTTTCCTTAGTGATAAAATCGCACAATTTCGCCCAATTATATGCATTTCACACTCTACATCAGATGTATCATTGTGCGCCAGACTTGGCCATCCTTCACACCTAATTTCACTTTGATGTTTTCTTTTCCACTTCTATCACTAGTTACATGTTCCAAATTTAGGCAGTCTAGAGGAACAACTTAAGCAACATTTTCGAGAATCATTCCCATAAGAAATGCGAAATTTATACTACTAATATGGTAACTAAACGGTAGCCTGTATAAATATGGAGATATTTCTAATAGTCGGAGAGGTATGATGACAAAAAACGTTACATTGCACGTTTAGGTCTCTTACACCGTAAGCTTTGATTTGACCTTCAGCACTTCATTTCTGATGGTGGCAGACTCAATGCCGACACTTCGAGTTCGACAATAATGGAGGTCAAAATTTTAGATCATTTTAAAACAAAATTCAAGTTATGGTTTTTGCAAGATACTTTTACCACTGATTATACATATGGTACCTTTTGCAGTTACCTTAGACCAGGCCTTAGACTGTTTAACAATTTGGCACTATATAATAGGGCGGGCCGAAAGAAATGATTTTTGAAATCTCAATTGTCATAGAAAGGGTAGACACAAGTATACTGATTTTTTCTAGCCGCGCCTCGGGGCTTTTTTTTTTCAAAGTCACATTTTGGATCTGTCGCAGTAGAAAACGGATAGGAATTAGTTCACCTGTGACACAAAAAATTTGGTTGATATATTTTAACTTTTAGCCGCGCCACCGGGACGCTAAAAATTATTTCTCCCAAAGTCACATTTATTCACACACAATTGAATTAAAAATTGGTAAACCCCTCCAGTGGCTAATTTGCTTATTGCACACCAATGAGCTACCCCTACGCCATTTGCTGCAAGAAATTGACAGCCACATTTTCTGGTCCTGTAGGATCATTACTAAATGACTGTGAAAAGAAACCTGTTACTGATTTTGAACCGATTGATATGAGGTTTCCAGAAGTTGACGAAAAGGATCTTAAGCACCGATTAGCAATATGTTTTCAAAATAATTAGTGCTACTCGGAATGGAAAATGTGACAAGAACTTGTCCAAAAAATTACGTGGAAAAATTAGTCACGCAAGGTGGTTGACAACAGCTAACAGGCTACTCCGCCTTGATATTTCTTACAGAACATCCGTCAGAATCTCTTAAAATCCTAACAGAGTATGTTGTCAGAGTACATGCAACAATTTCGTTTGAGCCTTTTTGTTAGTATTGCGCTAAGCATATATGGAAGATGATATATCTGCCAAGGGGCTTCCCAGAATGTGTTAAAAAAGTTATTGATAAGGTAACTGCATCAAATGGGTACTTTGCCCGTCCCGAAAACATTTTACTAGTAATGCTTACTGATAAGAGATATAGGATACATAGAAAAATTAGCTGTAAAACTAAAAGTACGCCCAGGCTGAGGTGGAGGAGGGCAGTACAAATATACATGTTTGAGTTCCTGCAATAAACTTTGAAGCAGCTAACTATATCGATCTAATAGATTGGTTTCATAGCAGTACGACTATCACTGGTTTAACATAGCTCTTTAAACTTTTACATTTCTTTTCTAATGTTCTTATTTTATTGCTCAAGAATTTGATCTGTTATTGGAAGTTTTTTTTCTGTTGGTCAATTAACTATTATTATTATAAATCAATCACAGAGCCTCCAATTACTAAACACTTAAATCTGGAAGAGCTATTGAAGCTTCTTAAGGAAAAATTACATTTCCTAAATTTCCTCGTCACACATAAACCGGGGAAAGGAGCGTAAATCTAGTGACTGAAGCATCTTCCAAAGTTTTTTGGGAACACTAAATATGGATTCATTAGGTCGAATGAAATGTTGCCTTCGTTTGAGAACAAAAGTCATTATTTCGCATCTTTTTTGGAGGATAGCGCGGGAGGGTGGATGGTACTCGACATGTAGCCACTTCCTAGTGGTGAGTTCTGGGTTAATTTGGAACTCAAGAACAATTTAATAGGGTTTTGCCTGAATAATGAGTCACAAATTAAGCGAAGAATGTTTGTGGGTCAAAAGTGAGGTCATACCTATCAGTGTTTTGCTATGACAAATCAAAAATATGACTAAATCTTGAAAAAAATAGGTTAATAATAATAATAATAATAAGTGACATTTATTAGATACTGGAAGTACAGAAGGAAATAAACATAACATAAACATTCAAATAGATAATAAACTAAATAATTAAAATTAAATGAAATTAATGTTCCGTAATCTAACGGGGCGAAGTTCAGTTCTGTGGTGAGACACTCTAGAACTGCTCTACCACTTAACCCCACCCTAAACTAAGAAAATAAAACAATTAGTGGAATGAACTTAAAAATATGTATATTGAAAGGGAGAGAGAGATAAATAATACATTCGTGGTTCTAAATAAAGAAAAAGAAAAGGAAAAGGGGAAGAAAAATAATCAATTGTTTTGCTCGCGTAGAAGTAAATGAAAATAATTTCGTTTAAATGCGCCTTTTTCTTTTCTTTTTATACAGGGTGTCCCTAAAAGGTCTGTACAATGCGTTACCAGGGGTTCTTGGTATCAAAATAGGACGATTTAACCCAACTTACCTCTATCCAAAAGTGCCTCGGTAAGGCGCTATCTACCGCCAAAGATTAAAAAAAAAATCGTTATTTTTATTTTATCGGAAAATGGTTTTGCCGATTAAAATGAAATTCGGGATGTGAATGTCTAATGTAAAAAGGGTCTTTGTGATATCATCGTTTTGATTGTAGTTGCTATGTAGGTGGTAAAATACTGACCATCCACATCTGAAGAGGTCTAAAACTTTTTAACTACTATTTTGACGGTTCTGAATTTTTAGACACTGATAGACAGTTTACTTGCAAGCATTTTTTGTCTCTTGATGAATATCGCTATCTGTGATGGTTTACGAAAAAAAAAAATTTAGGCATGATGAATGGCATGCACCATACATGCGATTGTTCCTAAAAAAAATCAGAAGATGGCTGTGAAACCTTAGAGTGGCGTAACGTTTGTTTGTTGTTTCTTAAACTTGAACAATTTACGTTTTGCTTGAAGACTTAAAATTTTATTGTTAAAATTGTAATATGGCCTTTCAATACAGTAACGCAGAGTTAACTGATATGCTATTAGTGTTTGGATACTGTCGTGGAAATGGTCGCCAATGCGTTAGGGAGTATACTCACAGAGACAAAAAATGCTTGCAAGTAAACTGTCTATCAGTGTCTAAAAATTCAGAACTGTCAAAATAGTAGTTAAAAAGTTTTAGACCTCTTCAGATGTGGATGGTCAGTATTTTACCACCTACATAGCAACTACAATCAAAACGATGATATCACAAAGACCCTTTTTACATTAGACATTCACATCCCGAATTTCATTTTAATCGGCAAAACCATTTTCCGATAAAATAAAAATAACGATTTTTTTTTAAATCTTTGGCGGTAGATAGCGCCTTACCGAAGCACTTTTGGATAGAGGTAAGTTGGGTTAAATCGTCCTATTTTGATACCAAGAACCCATGGTAGCGCGTTGTACAGACCTTTTAGGGACACCCTGTATACGCGGGAATATTGTTATATACACTTGCTATGTTGTATTTGTCTACCCTTCTTGCAATTTTTTTTTACTATGACAAACGTGATTTCAACAACAAAAAATCTTCGCCTTTTTCGGCCCGCCCCAGGTACTATATAATTTAGTTAATTAAGGTCGGATATGAAATAATACTGCACCTCCAAAAAGCATTATGAGGGTCACTCTGTAATTGAGTGAAAGCCTGTTGAGGGTCCAGAACAAGATGGACAATAAATAAATAAATAAAATAAATATAGTAAATGTATGGATATTATTAAATTGATTCTTTGTCCTACAGTCTACATCAGCGATTCTCAACCTTTTTGTAATCGCGACCCCCTATTTTCTGGGTCTGATGACTTAATCCTATTGTTAATGCCATTGAGGAACCCAGTTAAATGAACTACACGCTAAACTAAATATTTTTTATTTATTGTTAGCGAGTTGAGTACATACAACAGTTATGTAATGCCCTTATAGGGGGTGTCAATTTTAAAACAGTCGGCCATATCATCCAAACTAAAGAAGATATTGAAAATCGCGCAAAACCGTTTCGAGGGTGAACCAGAATGACGTTATGAGTGACAACCCCCACCCCCCTTAACTCCTCAGCCCCCCTCCTCAAAAATCCTAAATGGCAACCTCATACATGTGACACATCGATGGAAAGTTACTGAAAAATGCTTTCCAGTGGTTCCAATAAAAGAATCGCTGGTCTACATCTTAATTGCCTTAAATTATGTCAACATTATCATCTTGATTCACACGACTTTTCTGGTAGATCAAGCTGGAGAAAAAATATATGACATCTGTTACATTTTTATTTTATTCCAAAAGATCCCACTTTACTCATCACACTGTAATCGGCTGGACTGGTTCATTATTCAAGCCATTGTACTAAATTAACAACCAAGAGGGTGGTATTTTCTGGTATTGTTTAAAATCTTTTGGTAATTCCGAATAGTTTTTTGTCGCTTTAAAGTGAACCGCGTCCAAGTTCGCCCAGAAATTTAAAAATTTTACAAAAATAATAATAATAATCATGTAACAATATTTATTAGCCTTAAAATCTGAATTATAATTTCAACATTCCATTTCGAAATTGTTAAATCTCAAATTGGTTTTCTTTCGTACCAAATTAAACTTGAAAAGGTGTTTTCTATAGAAATCATTAAAGTGACTATATGTAATGGTTTCAGCAGTACAGTGCTGGTTCTTGAAAATCCTTGAAATTTGACACCCCTATGATTTTATGCCAGTGTCAGTTTAGGGGCGTGTTTATGGTATGTTATCCTGTTTTATTATCGAAACTGAAAATTGTGTTATTCAAATAGTGGTCTTGTGGAGATTCAAGTCAGTTTAAATTGAAAATACCCTTATTTGCAAAGTTAACAATTATCTGACCTACAAATTAAACGCTCTTGTTTTAAAACACTTTTTCTTCAAAAATAAAGCTACACAGTGTACCATGTCACGTTATTATTTTATGATTAGTGTAAATTTATGTAAAGTGAGTCTAATGGTTTTAAAATTAATTCTAGATGCCTCCTAAATGTTGTGTAGCGAACTGCAATAACAATTATGTTAACGACATGAAAGAAAATGGTTAGGTATGTGACTGTATGCAAATTTCCGAAAATCATTCAGTAACACAACAGTAGTGATGGTAGGCCAAATGTTCTGTATTGATTCGGCGTTTCCAGTTCTTACAGCGGAGCCTGGTAATTATAGGAAGCCGTGTCCTGGCTGGCCCTGAAATGTAATCATTACATAAAGAATCACAAATATTTTTATAGGTTTCCAATTTTGATAATTAAATTAATTAAACGATGGAATGCCATTACGGACCCCTATTTCATCTTACCGTTCAATTGTTCACATTGTTAGCTATCAGATATACAGGGTGTTACAACAATTGTGGGCTGACTATATGCAGCCGGTTTCTACGACTAAAAATACGAGAAAAAGCTACTTGAATACTTTTAGTCAAAACGATAACAATAAAGGGAACTATTAAACTGAAATTATAATAAATATGACCTCCACGGCCAACAACACACATCTCAGCTCGTCGACTCACGGGCTGCCTCATATGCGCTCAAAAATGCCTGGTATTTCGAATTTACTGACATCCGTGTTTCCGTTTTTTAAAGCTTTTTTTTCTGATTTTTAGTCCACAATAAATATGAAAGGCCAGCTGTTATTTTTATTTATTCTTCAATTTTAAAATGAAATTGTGTTCCTCTTCCTTGCATCTTAATGATTTAAATGATGAAAAAGCAGTGTACAACCTTCCCTTCTTACCAAAAATCGACTGCACAAAAATTTCTCGGGAAAACACTTTTTCTTATTAATTTTGGTGCGTAGAATCCAAAACAATTCGTACTTTTTCGATCAGACTTCTCAATCAAAAGTTATAGACTAGAAACCAATTTCGAAAGAAAATTCAAAGGGCTGTAACTTTTGAACTAGTAGCCCAATCTTGGAACTGTTTGAAATTATGGATTCTACAGGCCACATTCTATAAGAAAAAATTTTTTCCGTGTCGATCTGAGACAATTTTTTTTTCGGGGCTCAAAAAAAGGCAGTGTATAACCTTCCTTTTTTACCAAAAATCGACTGCACCAAAATTTCTCGGGAAAACACTTTTTCTTATTAATTTTGGTGCGTAGAATCCAAAACAATTCGTACTTTTTCGATCAGACTTCTCAATCAAAAGTTATAGACTAGAAACCAATTTCGAAAGAAAATTCAAAGGGCTGTAACTTTTGAACTAGTAGCCCAATCTTGGAACTGTTTGAAATTATGGATTCTACAGGCCACATTCTATAAGAAAATTTTTTTTCCGGGTCGATCTGAGACAATTTTTTTTTCGGGGCTCAAAAAAAGGCAGTGTATAACCTTCCTTTTTTACCAAAAATCGACTGCACCAAAATTTCTCGGGAAAACACTTTTTCTTATTAATTTTGGTGCGTAGAATCCAAAACAATTCGTACTTTTTCGATCAGACTTCTCAATCAAAAGTTATAGACTAGAAACTAGGGAATGCAATACCGGGATTGCGGGATCCCGCAGCATTTTTGCGGGATTAATCCCGCACATAAATGGAGCGGGATCCCGCGGGATTTGCGGAACTGATGAAACTGATAACGGCGAATTATTTTTTAAATAATTGTTAAACTTTTTTCGTTAAAAATGTATTATGATTTTTGAGGCACTTTAGAAGACTTTTTTTGCTTTACAGGTAAGGTTTTTTTGAGTTCTAAGTTAGGCCGAAGGTACGTTTTTGTTAAATATTAGCGATTTATTTTAATACAGAAGTTAACCGCACAGAATTGCTTATTTGCCAATTTATTTAAAGTTTTGCTAGATCCCGCAAATACCGGGATCCCGCGGGATTAACATCTAACAATCCCGCAAATACCGGGATTGAGATTTTGCTGCGGGATTGCATTCCCTAGTCCGCACTGTTAAAAGCGCCTTAAAAATAGACAAACCACGTTAAATACCCTAAATAAATTCTCCCTGGGTATTTGACAATTCCCTTCAATCTTCCTAGATGTAAGAAAATACAAAACAAACCCTGGACATACAATTTTGACCCATTTTATGGACGGGTATTGAAATGCTACCTTGCGCTTAAGAAACCCGCTAAAGCAAGTGCCGTCCGGGGATGCGGGGGTGGCGGCATAGCTGAAATTCAACCTTAGGGTGTCTAGAACATCCTCTGGAAGTTTCATAAAGTTATCACAAAATGCAAGATTGAAAGATGGTCTCCTAGTTTGGTCCCTGTACTGCGGCCTCGAGGCCCTTTAACTGTATCTTTAAGATTTCTGTATCTTTTGAAGAAGTTTTACTAGGAGAACTTGGTTACTATCGTCAGGGTTATTTGTCATGAAAGTTTCCCGAGTTTTGATGGATAAATTGCAGGATCTGTAAGAATTCTAAGAAGCTCAAGTCTGAGAAGAGCTCGGAAGGGCCTGCGGTTGTTAGCCAATCGGATATCGTCAAATCTGTGGATCCCCCAATGTTTTGGATTGTAGATTCCGGTGCAATGCAGCATTATGACCATGAACTTTGTTTGCTTTTCTACTTCTGAGGTGTTTTTACCAGAAAATCATTCTGAATTACTTAACCCAAAACCAATGTATGGACTTAGATTGCAATATTTTCTGTGAAGAATCGTTCCATATTTTAAATTTACCGTTTAAGGAGATAAAATATTTTCTATCTAGCACAACATCACAAGGTTTTGAATAGCAACCAGTTTTCCGTAAAATTTTTGGGAAGGTTTCTCTGACTTTCCATTCACGAGGCAAAATCAATCATTCAAATTACAAAACACTTAAAGTTTCTAACAAGAAGACGATGTTAACTTATTGCAGTCACAAACGTACTGTAATTAATTTATCTAAAAGTAGGAATACGCCGTTTACGATTACATTTTCGCAAGTGGGTATGTATTTAAATTAGGTTGGTCATAAATTTTATAAAAACTAGATCCTTCAGCAGTTACACGCACCATAATCCTAATTAATTTCGTACATTTACCAAAAACTGTTAACCTTTTACTCGTTTCGTCAACTTGTTAGTAAAAATTTTCAAGTGGGCTTAGTTGCATCGATCATATCGACGTTAATTACTTTCGGCGAAATTACCCTTTTGTACGGATTAGCATATTTTAGCGTTCCTGGTGTTAAGTAACGCATGGGAACTTCGCGAGAAGAAAAGATGTATTGTCTTTTTAATTGCATAAGTGAAACTGAGAAATGAAAATTCGCTCTTTGTCCCAAATTAAGCAAAATAGGGAGATAAACGTCTGTAAAAGGAACAAGAAATTTGCCATAAGTGTGCACAGTACGAAATTGTAATATTTCAGTGAAAGTACAAAGGTGACAGGTCAAACTTGTCGGTCACACGGAAACAAATATAATAGTAAAAGTATTGTAATATTCATTAATCTGTGAGCGCACACCTTCTCAACTGTAACTAACAGAATTAACGCCTTTCTTTTTTCTAGTAGTTCATCTTGAAATGTTATACGAAGAGCACTCACGGATTATAATCCAACCGTTCACGGTTAACTAATCTTCTATCATAACAAATCTTTTTCAATCACCGCCATTTATTATTGCCCTCACGTACAGTGGGTTTTCTAGTTCTATTATGTAAGCGTTTATTATTTTATTAGTTTGATTATTTAAAGGAAGTTTTAGTATAAACAACTCCGGGCTGTTGTAACGAGATTGAAAGTGAAATACATTAAAGTGAAAACCACACTCATTATAAGAAAGAATCAAGTTTTAATGACTCCGCCGGTTAAAATTCTTTAAATAATAGAAACATCTGATTGTGATCATTAATGATCTAATCAGGTAGTTTATTAGTAAAAACTGTGCCGTATGAGAAATTTCAATATTAGCTGAACCATTGGAGGAAAAGCCAACAATAAAATTTCTCTTTCTATAATTAGCGAATATGTTTATTTTAGAACGTGTAAACAGGGTGAACTTGATATTTTCTTTTGTGCTTCGTGCTATTTTCCAAACGCGAATTCTGTCTTACTTGCGTTTAGTAAATGTACAGGTCGAACGAATGTATAACTAAGGAAGATGGATCTAATTTAAATCGAGACATTGCTTGGGGCGCCGAAAAAGCTCATTATTTTTATTTACATTTAGAATAATTGCGATCTGTTATTCTGGGCCTCAAGGCTCAAAATGTTTGCTACAGTTCACGATCAAGTTGCGCAACGACTTATAATGAAGACCATTCGGCATTCTTTATGTTTCTGAGAAGTGCACAGAACTTTTAAAGGCCCATGTAACTATGTCATTTTGGATACAGGCTGGAAATGATACACAATTATTTTCACGTTGTGCGGTCGTTCTTATTGGTCTAGTGTAACGCTATTGAGTAACAGCCACAGAAAATGTGATCTAAGATGACAACAATTCGACTATTCTGAAAGGTTTAATTGGAAGATCTATGCTAGTAAGTAAGTAAGTTGGGTGTTAAAATATACAAAAATGTGTGCTAGAAACCGAACATGACCCACTTTCATTCTGGCAATTGTTGAGGAAGAAGCTCTACGTATTGTGCATTTTGTAGACCATTGAATAATAAGTCATTTATTCAATATACTTCCACCAGAATTTACATTAAATAATAAAAGAAACAAGAAAAAGTATTGTCCAACGTAACGAAGTTCATTTTTGGCAAATTTAGGCGGCTGTTCCACCACTTAATCCTAAGATCATAAGTAAAGCTAACTGTCTACCAATGAAGAAATGATTATTTATAACATTTCGCGGTTTTATATGAAAAAGAAGACTTTTGGTTAAATAAGTAGGTATAGGTAGTGTAAAAAAAAATTGGTCATTTAAAAGAGCATTACCACTGTATTGTTCAAACATTTCATTTTCCACATGGGTAGGTAAATATCAACACATTTAATTAAAAACTAAAATCACTTACTAAGAAAACTAACAGATAACAATACAATACTAACTGTTTTAATAGTTTACGTAAAAGGTTACAAACATTAAATTTGTTCTCAATTTTTCTCTTTTCTAACATCCATCGCAATTTAGGAGTCCACATGACAAAGATCTTTTCATCATAAGAAGTTTTTGTATTTAATGAAAAGCATGGTGTGATCTTTACACATTTAAACTATCATCAAATATGAATTCTTACCCATTCTTAATTCATCTAGTGTTCTATGACCAAATTGATATTTTATTTCTGGAATCTACGACGGTGTCATTATGACAGATTTAGCATGTCCACTTTCATAAGCTCTCATGAATGCATAAGGCTTTCTTCAGAAACGGCGGTAATCCTGCACAGTGCACGGTTCTGTCTGAATGATTTGAAACATTTTCATGTAAATAAAATCCTCTTCAGAATCGCGTGAATACCGCCGCAAAAGTGCACTTTTATTTTTTCAAAGTGAAAGTGCACATAAGCTGCAGTACAATAGTCACTTTGACAGCGGCAAAACTTACCTACAACTTTTACAGCAACAAATATGCTCCACGATAAACGATCATTTCTGCGCCGTAGTTTTCAACGAAAATCTGACATTTATTATTATATGGGCACAGTTTGACACGAAAAGGTATATTGATTATAAAATCAAATTTTTTCTTTCTTTAACACTTTAACATTGAAATTACTGTTGCTGATTATAGGAGCACAAAAAATAGTGTAAATAACACAGGACTAAAGTCCGACCTAATCCCTTAGGATTATAAACCACAGACTTTAGCCCCTTGGTCTTAACTCCATAATACACTATTCCAAAACTTTGTCTTTTATTATTATCCTGTTTACCTTTTTCATTCCAAAACCCTGGCAAACGATTTTAGTTCTGGTCAAGCAATTTTTGTTTGCTAATTAAATGATTTTTTAAGATTTATTTATCACTTATGATTTCATAAGAGCTTTGTACTTTACCGTTGAGTGAAAAAGAGTAAAGAGGCGCAATTGTAATATAAGATTGTGTTCCATATTTCCATCTCACTCGCTGAAGTTTCCCATATCCAAACAAATTCACAAACCAAGTGCTGCCGTAACATTTTTATTCTGGACTTATACGAACGACTTTTGTCTGCAAAATATAAAAAACACTTTATGGAAATTCTATCCGAGGAAATCCTGGCGAAATAGTGAGACTTAGATGTTTAATAAATGGTACTTTTGTATAAAAATTCGGGGAATTTAAGAATCAGGAAGCTATGAAAAAATTAGAAGCAATTTTGAGAAAAGCGTGCAAGAGGATTTAGCAGAAAAATAGTAAATTTTGGATGAAACATTTTCGAATAACTTAAGGCAATTTGGACGATACTCCAGGACATTCTGAAGAAATAAGCAGAACATTTTTGGAGAATGAAAGGAAAGTTATTAGAAAATGATACAAGCTGATTCAAATTCGACAGCCACCATGGGGATCTCGGGAACCGTAAGAGATAGAAGTAGTTTAAATTTGGCAACCCGGCTTAACCCGGTATTTTCTGTTTTCCTTTGTCATTTTCTTTTTTCATTTATTCTTTTCTAATTTTTTGTGAGGTGATGTTAAATTGCGAATTTTGATTTTGTTACATACATGGCAAGGTTAATTAATTAAACGTAGGTGTATTAATTTTAGTTAAATTTGAAGTATACTCGCTATTCCACTTACTTTATTTGTTTAAACTTTGTCCTGTATTTGAATTTTCTGTAAGGACAATAAAGTTATTATTATTATTATTATTAACGAAATGCAGTTTTTAAACTGAAACAATTTTGATTACTTTCGGAGATATCCGGAAAAAAACGAAATTTTGCAAAATCATTTTAATTTCATACCGAAAGTATTTAAAAAGATATTTCAAAATAAATGACACATTATTATCTCTACAAGATGGTATTTTAAAGGGCAAGTTTGACGTACCGTCTCCAGTCAACAATCATCAACTTTGTTTTTTCTTATAGAAATCATTTTTACTTTTTGTGTCATTTTGTAGAAAATTTTTTTCCGATTTCAAAAATGTTATAAAATCGCGACAACTTTAGCTGGAGCGATTTTATCTTATGCTTTTGATCGAGAGTTTTTTCCAGGAGGCAACAAAATTTGAGTGCATTAAAAATAAAATTATCCTGATTTAAAACAAAGATCGAGTGTACTTTAGAGAGATTAATACCAGACAGTAAATTTCACAACCACTATATATTTAAGGCATCCCTATCGCTGATAAAAAGTTACCTAGCTTTTAATCACTTAAAAAATCGTCTAATTGGTTAGAATTTGAAACAATCACCAAGCTGATTGGTCGTATATTAATGGAGTGTATTAATCATATTAAAACAATAATTGCTTTACATTAAACAACTGCAATACACGAAAAACTAAATTAAACAGATAGCTCTTTGATCTCTGTAACAGAGCTTTGATCATTATTTTTTGGGGACAAAGATTTCCTTCATCGCCTTAAATTTTTCCCAATTTACATAACATTTCTCCAGATTAATGTAAAATGAGCAACGTTACTTCCCTACAGAAACCTTTTATTGCCTCAAAATTTCATATTATTTCCCTAGAATTTCCTAATATTTGCTTTGAAATTTCTTCCCATTTCCCCAAAATTTCCTAATATTTTCCCAGAATTTCCGTTAATTTCGTCCATTTCCTACATTTTCCTCGCAATTTCCTATATGAAGGATAAGAATTTCGTAATCAACCCCTCAAAATGGAATTGTGTACGAATGAAAATCGACCGTAATTACTAATTATTGAAGATGTAACATCCAAATTACCTTGAATTCTGTAAAAGCTCAACACCAATATTCCATTGGGATTTATGGCCGTTTGCACCGACACATTTAAGCGGAGCTTAGCTTAAGTGTAGTTAAAATCCATGGTAACGATTATTGCAACAATGGTTGTCATGCATTTTAATTAATTTTGTCGGTGCAAACGGCCATTATACATCCATGTTGAGCACTATAACTGGGGAGAATAGGATACTCTTTACGAAGCCTCTTATAAATTGGTCAAGTTGCACCTCTCACTATTTTTCAATGGATTTACCGAGAAAATTTGGTATAATAATATAAAGAGGAAATATTAAAGTGGGTTCTCTTCACCATTTTCACTTGAAGAAAATGTTTATTTAAAGAACTTGTAAAAGTACATCAGTTTCATGTAGAGAAGTGTGATTGTTCACCAAGCTTAAAAAATGTTCCAAATGCGATTCCCTGTGGACCGCGACTTGATATCCTGGATAGGGTGTCCTCAAGTACTCCTCCACGACGGAACTACTCGAAGGTATTGGAATTTCTAATGAATATCTTCTTAAGCCTAGCAATAAGGTTGGGATTTGATTAAGTTCAATATTCCGTATGTCCATTGTTGACTTATACGACCACAGCCTGCCCGTTTTTTGTTTTACGGACAATTTAAACGATCTACGTAGATAGTATCTAAAGGTACAATGAAATAGTGCAACAGAAATTGAAAGCTCACCGATTGGCTAGTATACCGATGCGGTGTAGTTTTTTACACTTCTTCACGATTTTGTTTACACCCGCACTGCATTTGCTGCGCTCGCAAAAGCCGCCATTAATTATTTTGAGTTTCCGCAGATCTTTGCTCGCTTTTCCTATCTATATAGATGTATAGAACGTGAAAACATTCGAACTTACCGTTTTAAGTATACGAGATAAACCCGATCGGCACGATATTGTGACGTCTTTTAGTTTAGGAGACGAGTTGATTATATCACAAATCTGCCGCGTATTCTGCGATTTCGAATCTGCTATTCTTAACCTTTTTACATCCAGGGTCGGTTTTGGAGTTAAAAGGTTCCACCTTCTGCAGACATGCCGTGCGATATCTAGAATTTCTATGTTGCTCAAAAATGAAAATATGTACAGCAGTATCTCGGTTGGTAAAATGTTGACAGGTGTCGATTTACGGTTAATGAGCACTTTGTCACTGAAATTTTTATTATTGTGCGGGGCCATTTTAATTTAACATGTATGATAGACTAAAAATTCGTTGGCAGATGACGGGAAATTATTTAGTTCATTTGTTCGCAAACCGCTCGATCTTGAGTGCAGTTAAAATGCGACACCCATATAAATGTATCGTAGAGTCGCGTCGTTCCGTTGCAGTGCCGATCCGCCTACTAGTGCGGTGTTACCTTTAGAGTTTAGACGCCCAAGAATAACTTAGAATTCCCTTTAGAAGAAAATTTTAGATTTAGACCAAGGGTAAAAGAGCTTTTGCGTGGTGCTATATCGATCAGTCTATGTCTAGGTATAGCATCGAACCTCTCTTTGAGCGTTAAAATACGAAATTCCCACCAAAGTTGTGATCTGGACGATATTAAAGATGAACTACTGGACAGGAAAAAAGAGGAGAGTTCCAGCTTTGATCGCAATAGTGTGCGAGCTCTCTGTTCAATTTTTATGTTTGTTTTTAAAGTTCAATGAAATTTTTCCCAAATTAAATGCGTCACCTAGGGAATGAAGTATTATTTTATTACGCAATCGAACTCATAGAATTGAGATTGTATTTGGAATTTTAACTACGCTGTGTTGTATCTTGTTACGAATAATTACAAGAAATGCTTAGAACACATTTTATAATAAAAATTACATTTCAAAAAACTCTCATGACAGATGCCTACTCCGACATAAATACAACATCTTCCTTTTTTTTTCTAAAACAAACAAATCAAAACAAACTAAAACAAAACATTATTATGAGATTACATAAAATAATCTTTAAAGTTAGTCGGTAATTTAACAATCCGACCACTGTGTGTAACAGTTTGTTTAATATTAGAATCAGGAATTAGGTCATTTGTAGAATCAATTTCAATGGTGGTTTGATTGTTAATAGTTTCTAAGTTATTATCAGTGGTGTTATCAGAAGAACAATCCATATTTTGACTTTGATCATGATCATTTGAGCAGTTTGATGAGTTGTTAATTTCAAATTTTGTATTAGTTGGTTTTAGTTGGCTAAAGTTTCTTCTAACAACATTGTTCTTATTATTAATTACATTAAAAGATCTAGGAGTGGAATGATTACCAACTACTTGTCCTTTTTCCCAAAACTGATCTTTTATAAGAACATTATCACCTGCTTTCAAATTTTGGTTAAAATTGTTGGCACTTTTATCGTGGTTTCGTTTAAAATTTTCCTGTTTGGCTAAAAGTTTTTTATGTGCATCCTTAGGATTTGCGGGTTTTAGTAATTGTGTGTGAATAGGAAGCTTGGTTCTGGTTAGTCTATTCATGAGCATTTGACTTGGCGATATTCCAATACCCGAAACGGGAGTATTTCTAAACTCCAATAATGCGAGGTGGATATCAATATTGTCGTGAGAACATTTCTTGAACATTAGTTTAGCAGTTTGAACTGCACGTTCTGCTTGACCATTACTGCGTGGATATTTAGGAGAACTTGTGCAAAACTGGAAATTCCACTCTTTGGAAAAGTTCTTGCATTCAAAGGAAGAAAAAGACATACTGTCACAAATTACTGTGTTGGGAATACCAAACCTCGCGAACAATATTTTGAGGTGTTTAATAATTTCTGATGAGGTTTTGTTTTTTAATAGAATGATCTCGAGCCATTTCGAGAAATAATCTTGTACAATAAGATAGCTATTACCTGCATAATCCATTATATCACAAGCTATTTTATAAAATGGTATATTTGGTATCTCATGTGGAATCAATAAATCCCTTTGTTTAGCAGTTTGGTAACGTTCACAAACATAACAATTAGATATCATATTCTGTATGTTGCTTGACATGCCTGGCCAAAATACAATTTGTCTAGCACGTTGTTTGGTCTTAACAGTACCAAAATGAGGCTCATGAAGAAGCCGTAAAATATAGAATCTAAGTTTATCCGGGACTATTAATCGGTGGTTTATAAATAACAAGCCATCTTCGACAGATAATTCTGCTTGAAACTTATAATAGTATTTAATTGAACCGTCCATTAGTTCATTACGTTTAGGCCAGCCATTTATAATATAGAACATTACCTTTGACAAAACTGGATCATTGGCAGTAGCCTGTATAAATTCCAACTTTTTAGCATCTGAAATACTTAAATTTTTGCTTAAAGTATGAACAGTTTCAGAAATCCATTGATCATCACCTTCGCTCTCTGGAAAATTTAGGTAAAATCGTGAAAGCAAGTCGGCAATAAACATATATTTTCCTGGTAAGAAATTTAACACTGTAATTTTATTCTCATTCTTTGCAAACGCGATGAGGCAATATCTCCAATTTTTTTATTCATCAGAGTTACCAAAGGTTTGTGATCAGTATTTACCTTTATTTCGCGACCATAAATGAAGATATGAAACTTGTTTACTGCAAAAACAATAGCGAGAAGCTCCTTCTCTATTTGGGAATAATTTTTCTCACTAGAACTCAAATTACGAGAAGCAAATGAAATTGGTTTGTCATCCTGAAGAAGACAGCACCCCAGGCCATCTTTGGATGCATCGGCTTGTATGGTGATTTTTTTTAATGAATCCAAGTTAGCTAACACTGGAGCATTAGAAATTATGTTTTTTATTTTATCTAGTACAACCGAGTGTGCAGTTAACCATTTAAATTCAACTTTTTGTTTTAATAATTCACGCAATGGAGAAGTTATATCGGCTAAGTTCGGTATAAACTGTCGCAAATAATTTATCATTCCTAAAATACTTTGCAGTTCTTTTACATTTGTGGGATCTTTTAATCCTTTAATTGCTGCTATTGTATTTGGATCAACTGACATTCCATCCTCCGAAAAGATATGACCAAAATAATTAACTGAGGGTTGCTTAAATTGAACCTTGCTAGGATTAAATTTAACTCCATTTGCAGTAGCTCTATGATCACGGAATTTAAAATTCGATCAAGTTTCCAAAGATTCTTTCATTAATGGCTTGAAAATATTCTGGCGCCATATTAAGCCCAAAAGGCAAACGATTAAATTTGTAACAACCAAAATGCGTAGCAAATGTACAAAGATCACTAGACTTTTCAGTAAGTTCTACATGCCAAAAACCTTCCTTTAAATCGAGCACTGTAAAAACTTTTTTCCTTTAAGGTTTCCAATTATATCTTGAAGAGTTGGAATAAGGACATATGCAGGTCTTTTAATTTCTAAATTTAAATCACGAGGATCCAAACAAAGTCTTAAGGAGCCATCCTTCTTTTCAACAATCACGATATTATTAACCCAACCAGACGGTTTATCAACTTTTGAAATAATTTTTCTATTTTCTAGGATATCAAGGTTTCCTTTAATTTGTCGCGAATAGCAAATGGTACCCTTCTAGGAGGGTTAATGACCGGTATGGCTTCATTGTTTGGATTTCACATTTATTCCTAAACTTACCCAGACCTTGAAATAATTCTAGATTATTCTTAATAAATTCATCCTTAGTCATAAACTTACCCAAGGCATCTACTTTGCGTGCAATAAGATTTAACTTAATACAAGACTCAAGTCCTAATAACGGAGAAACAATTTTGTCTACAATTATGAAGTTATCAGTAAATTCAACGGTTACACTGAACTTTTAGTGGAACAATGCCTAGAGGTTTTAAGACAGTACCACCAAATGCCTCCAAAATTATGTATTTTGTAACTGAGACTCTGGAACACCTACTTCACTTAACATTTTACGCGACAGGACATTCACATCTGCACCAGTGTCTAGTTTAAATTTAATAGGCACATGATCACCAACGTTCACATTTTGAAACCATGACTTAATTGACAAAACCTTTTTGTTCTGATTTCTTACCCCAATGCTGTTAATGGTGAACACCAATTCGTCAGGTTGCTCATTCTGTTCTTGTAGCACCTTCACATTTTTTACTTGACAGGAAACTGCAAAATGATTTAACTGTCCACATTTATTGCAGCTTCTCCCAAAGGCAGGACATTCACGAACGCCATGAACAGTCTGACATCTTCTACATTCAAACCTTTCACTACTCGTTTTGGAAACAGACTTATAATTTCGGTTTGCTGACTTTTTCTTAATGACCTCAACTTCGACTGAAGCCCCTTGCAAATTTCTAGCTTGAGATTTTGAAATTTCTGCAGCTCGACATAAATTCACAGCCTTTGCCAAATCAAGATCCTCTACCCGTAACAATCTTTCCTGCATGACCTTGTCATAAATCCCTAAAACAATTCTGTCTCGGACCATCTCATCACTTAATAATCCAAATTCGCAGGACTTGGATAATTTCTTGATATCAGTTAAGAACTGATCAAACCCTTCTCCTTCTTGCTGCACTCTACTAAAAAATTTAAAACGCTCAAACACGATATTTTTCTTGGGACTACAATGGTCATCGAAAGCTTTTAATACTGCTGGAAATGACACCATGTCAGTTTCGGACAATGTAAAGGTGTTGTATACTTCCACAGCATCTTCACCAATTATATTTAATTGAATGGCTATTTTTGTTTCATCGTCCTTTGTTGACTTATCGGAAGCTTTCAGGTAAATTTCAAAATTTTGTCTAAATTTACGCCAGTTTTCACTTAAATTTCCCTGTAGTGACAAATTAGCTGGAGGTTTGAATTCCATTTCGGTTTTTCTTCTTATAATTAGGTTCAGCTGTTCAACAATACACTTATTTGATGTTTCGGAACCTATACTTCTTGAAAACTTTGCTCAGTTTAATAAACTAACTGCCCCGACTGCGCCATGTTGTATCTTGTTACGAATAATTACAAGAAATGCTTAGAACACATTTTATAATAACAATTACATTTCAAAAAACTCTCATGACAGATGCCTACTCTAACATAAATACAACACGCTGAGTTTATAAAAGAGGTGTTTAGTATCGGGGGCGTGAAGTCCTTCAAACCAGTTATAAAATTTATTTTGGGAATAAATATACTGAAATTTTTGGTTTTTTTATAAAAAATTGGTGATATATTCCCTATATTGGGGGAGGTTGGATGTATGTAGCTTTTATTCGTAAAGAAATACGAAAAAAATTAGTTGTAATAACACAAGTAAGCGGAAGGTAATTGTTAAAAGTTCCCATTCGATTAAAGCTAGTCGGTGTAACTCATTATTTCATAAATTTTAAAACAATTAATTCAAAATTATGTAACTAACCGTTACAAGAGACAAACGCTACTACATAGTTACTTAGTCTTCGAATTACAAACTAAAAATAGGTATTATTAGTGCCCAATGCTCCAAAATAGAACGTTTCATTTTTCAATTTTACCACTTTATGGCAAGGTAGATATTTTTTTAATCGTCACAGTAGCATTTTTCATTCACAATGATTCCGTGTAAGTGTCACTTTCACGAATATTCTGTTATGGTCGATGATGGATTCGACTTTATAGCTTTCTATAAAACGGGATTTATGGATGGATATTGATGACGAATATATGCATAATGACTCTGTTCACTTTTCTTTAACGGTGACAAACAACACGTTGTAATAAATCGATATGCAGACAAACGTAGTGTGGGACTGAGATTACAATTTTCCTAGCAAATGCGAGCTTGTCATAAATTATACGGTAAAATTTATTTAACAATTCCTTGTTTCCATAAGGAAATGGACGCATAATACAAAAGACATAAGTATGGATCTAACAGCCTTTTTTTTCTTAAAGGAACTATACATTGGAACCCTCTGTAGTCCTTGAGCAAGTTCAGTGTGAACTAAACGGTGTCAAAATTGTTGTTAGAACGCTAAATCGTCATTGGATCATCAGATAAAAATGGAAATGTTGCACAGTGTTGCTGTGACCGACCCAGATTTAGTGCAATATTACTAAATATTGCTCCCCTTGGATGTTTGAATTCATAATCTACGTCTCCTATTTTATAACGTATACAATAATAGCTTCCCATTACTTTTAATACCTTATAATTTACTTCAATATTCACTGTACTAAAACGCCAACTTCCTATAATAGTACCTACCTCAATATAGCCATTATAGGTGATTGAACATGCAATTTACAATTTTATAACCTTATAGTGATGATAAACGCATAGGCCACGTTTATTAAATTCGCATCATATCTAAAGGCCACTTGAGCTAACAGATCATTTTATATGACCATGTGTGTTAAATTAAGTGTATCTAAATAATGATTTTACCACGATTTGTTATAATGTTCATCTTAAATGATTATTGAGATTCTGAATTCTAATCTGAAGGTAACACCGAAAATTCATCAAACATCTGATTAGCTCAGTTGTAGAACCAGTGTTTTATATGTTACGGATAAAGTGTTCACTTTAGTTTATACACTAGCTAGTAAACTATCCAAACGTATGGCTATTTTGATGGAAAATTATCGTTTCGCTAAAATAGCTACAACTGTTGGTTGGTTTGTGAACTATCCAGGTAGTTTATCGCCCAAGTACAAACCGCCAGAAAATTATATATATTAACCAGAATTTTTAGCTAGTTCACAAACTATCCACAATGGTGTAAACTCAAATCCGTAGTAATACATAATAACCAATTCGTTAGGTACAAAGTAACACTTAAAAATAAGTAAAAAAAATGACAGAAATAATAAAATCTATTTTTAATCAAGAATTATTTTACTATCCTGAACTAAATTAACCAAAGAGGATTGGTTAGTTTACATACTAACCAACGAATTGGTTATTATGTATTACTATTATACCCTGTTTTTTTAACTAGGAAGACGGATTTAAAAGTTCCTGCAAAAAATCTTAGTTTCTATTGGCTCGCGCTGCGCCCGTTTTACACCCAGGTAAAATTGCTATTGACATGATTTAACTGTCAAATTTAATCGCGATTCTCGTCCTAACTGTTGTAATTATTTTTGAGTTTTTGAGTGTTCTTAGTCCATTTGCATAAATTTTAATGAAAAAAAAAACAGTCCTTTTAAGAACTAAAGTTGATATTTCGCGTCCTAAGTGTACTGGCATTAGTGATGAATTCAACTCCAAGTAGGTACCAGTAAAGCCAGCTTGTCTCCTTTGAAAAAACGTAGTTGCTTAAACTTGGGTCATTTTATCAGTCTCCGAGAAGCAGTTTATTATAAACACATAAACAATTAATGTTGTATGATACTGCGGATATGAATTTTGCGACGCTTGTGTTGAAGATTGCATCAACCACAGGTAACGTAAATAATGATGTATTGGTTCTTAAAGTATGACACATATTAGGAGTTGCACGATCTACAGTATACCGGATAATTAAAGAATATCCAAATACTGGGATTGTTACCCCTTCGAAACGTTCCGGTGGTCATAACGCTGTTGCAAATGTGAGCTCTGACCATTGGCGGAATTGTGTGCAACACGTTATTAAGGAAGAAAATAAGATGTGTAGATTGGATGGTCTAATGGATACACTTATAGAACCATTAATTATTTCACTCGAATTGGAGGACAGTGACAGTTTTAGTGAACTTTTGGAAGACAGTGACTAAATCGCTTATACATAAAGCAGTGAACTATGCTTTTTAATAATATGAGTATAATTCCATTGTTCTGAATTTGTTCAATAACTTAACATTTGTTGTAAATTGTAATGTTGATTGTGTAGTATTACAACTGATAAAACATTTAAAACTACAATTCAAAATAATGTTTCAAACGCCAAAAACTGTATGCAGGATTATTACCTATTACCTACTTATTATAATTCGCTTTTAAAAGTATGATGTATGCATAATATAAAGGAGTTCCTGCCAAATAATATCCCAAAAGCATAAATAATGAAATCTATCCAAATGTGAAAGAAAAGCACATCACGCAGCACACAATACATGTCTGTATAAAATGAGTCTATTATTTTTGTTACTAGATTCTAATGACATTTTCAGTGTAAATCAGGTTTTTAAATCCGTCTTCCTAGTTAAAAAACAGAGTATAGGACTATTGAGTTCACACTTTATCCAACTATACATACTGTGGATCTGGATAGTTTGTGAACTAGCCAAATAGTCTGGTTAATTTACATAATTTTCTTGTGGTTGGTACTTTGGCGATAAATTTTGCATAGATATGGAGAACCTTTAAAAATGAAACTAAACTGATAAGTCCCTTAAGGGATTGAACTACAATATTTTCAAGACGGCACATTTGCAAATACCGGTAGTAGCCATCGACTTTGTTATTTTAAATAGGGAGCCCCTATTTTTTCTAAACTTTCGGATTGTACATCGACTTTGGAGTATATCAGCGATACCCCATAGTTGACAATTTATTTTAATTTCATATTACGAGTGTAAAAAGGGTCATATGAGAAGACAAAACCACACAATGAAGAATCGTTCAAAATAAAATTCACGACATATTTAATAAAGTTTTAATTTACGGATTTAATGAAGAAACTCAACAATTGAAAAAATAAACATAACATAAAAGTAACAAAAGTATCGAATATCTACATTTGAAAATGTGTTCGAATATTCCTCTCTCTTGGTTTAAACATGTTTGTAGCCTTTCTATGACATTTCCAGGACTTGCCCTTCTTCCGAAAATAAAAAATTACAACAACCAATCATACAAAGTTGACAACAAATAGAGAAACAAAACTATCCTATCAAGGAATGTTATTAGGCCAAGAAAATAAAGGCAGATTAATTTTTCTAAATCAATTTGTTATCAGACATTAAGAGATAAATCCAAACTGAAATTCCAGGAAAAAATAAAATTTCATCTCTCTTAACTACACAGAAAAAGCGATAAATCACATCTACATGTCAATTAAATTAAGGATTTACATTTGAGAACCGATAAAGACTCAAACATTCTCAAAGCTGTTGTTGTTACAGCTATCGGATAAAGTTCCTACATGTTGGCTCTTGAAGTTGAATTTCTCGCACCCAAATAGTACTTGGCCAAGAATACGTTTTAACGCACCAAAGTGGTACGCGAAGTAGGCTAACAATAATGCCGGCTCTTCCACATCGTTAACTATTTGTATTTTGCCCGCTATCTTCTGAATGCAACAACGTCGACTAACGTGCCCTACTAACCAATAGAAAACCCGCATTTCGGCTTTTTCAGCCAACTTAAAATGAAACCGACACTTTTTTGAGGATCAAAGACATCGAGGCAACGGCCCAGACCATTCCTAAATACGGTCGTCTCTTTATCGCGAAGCATTACTACGTGGGTTTTATCGCTATACCTACTTACGTTCAAGTTTTGTATGAAGCGGTATGTGTGTAGATCTCCATATGTTAACAAAATTCAAACTCGAAAATAAACCTTTTGAAACTGCAAACCCGTTACACCACCCTTTATTATTTCAAACAAATTCCCCTACGCTAAATTTGAAGCGAACGATTGTCAAGAAGGAAACGGCAATTTGTACACTAATAATAGCTGCATTAAATTTGTTTTAATTTAACACTGACCAATGTGCCTAAAATTCACGATCCTCCTCTGAAATTGCTGCAGGGTCTTCAAAGTATAACAAAGTCTACATAGTGCATATACAACAAATTAAGTGAAATCAATTAAATAAACAAATATTCACTTGGAGCTTACAATTAAAATGAAGCCCAAAAACATTAAGGAAAAGGCAATCGTAATTTACGTGGGTAGGGTTTTGAGACCTCCGCACAGAATGCAATTTTACTTAAGTAGACGAAATGAAAGAAAAATCAGAGTGCCTTTTAAGACACCGATACGAAAAAATGAGTATTATTCGAGTACCAAAAAGGAAGACAGAGATGTAATATAAAGAAAACAATGTAATATTTTGTGTAGCATTTAAAAAAGCAACGGCGACGAAATATCTCTCCGCTACGAAACGACAAATTTACATTTTCTGTATTTAACTACGGGCAAAAAACAGAAAATTCATTCATTCTTGTTACTGTAATAACCCCGGTATTTTGCTTTAGGCGGTCATAGGGTTCAAGTTAGGGTTTCTCTTACTAAAATTGTATTAGACGGTAATGTCACATACATTTATGTGTATGTTCTAATGTATGTATACGGAAGTTAAATCCATACATAATAAAAGAATAAAAACATTCGCGGATATGGTAATTACTTTCACAATTAAAATAATACATCAATAAAGTAATTTGCATAAAAGAGCAATAATAATTACCAATGGTCGCGTCATTGATCCATGATCATGGCATATTCGTAGCCTTTATTACGAAACAACAATTGTCAGGTATTTGAATATGTAATTATGTTTGATGCTGCGAATGCCATAATTCAATTCAAATATTTCGGCATTCACTTGCATCGAAATTGCTTTCACTCGATTTTGTCTTGGGATGCATTTCCACGACTATTAGTTTACATAATAGGCGAGTATAAATGCTCTGGGTGCCGGTGACATGTTTGTTGATTCTAATGGTTGCCTTTATGACAACGCCGGAGTTTCTTCGCGAAAATTAAGACGAATTGCCGCGATGATGTTGCAATGTTTCAAGCACGTAACATTAAGTTCACGTCGGTTCTCACGAGCGGTAAGAAATCGGGGTCGTCGGTTTCATTCATTTAGCACTTATCCTCAAATGAGCAATTTACAGCAAAAGGACTTTTTCTAACAATTCAGGCATTATTGCAGTTAGCATTTGTGTTAAGCGGATTTAGCTAATTACGCTGAGACAGACATCCTTGTGCCCTTAACTAAAATAAGACCCATTGAACCGTTGCTAATTCTTAGTGTTTTTGATGATCTGAAGCAACTCATAGGGCAAGGTTGATGGAACAACTAGCTGTGGCTGTTAGTTGAATGTTACTTGGTCAGGGTTATCGATTTACAATTGAGTTAAGTGCAATTTATACTTTTGCATGCATTTTAAGAAAATAACCTTCAATCATTTTGATTAGTCGAATCTAACATAGAAAAAGTAAAAATGCGCCATAAACTCGGAATAAGAGGCGCATCCTTGGGCTTCATGCACCAAAAAAACCTCCCTAACTCCTTATCAAAGGAAAATTATAACATGTTTCCCTACCCTTGTTTTCCAATAATGATACAATGGGTTAGTTGCAAATAAATCCAGGGGCGGACTGGGTACTTACGGGCCAGGTGGAATTGCATAGGTTACGGGCCATTAAAGTATTAGTGTAGTAATAAGGTGGCGAGGGGGGGGGGAGGCTCTGCGGTGCACCACAAAAACATTTTTTTGCTTCATTTTAGTACTCCAATTTCGGAAATCAATTACATTAATTTATTTTTTAAATTGCAGCTGATAATTAAAACTTTTAATTGAGACGTCCGATCGAAAAAGTACGATTTGTTTTGGATTCTACGCACCAAAATTAATAAGAAAAAGTGTTTTCCCGAGAAATTTTGGTGCAGTCGATTTTTGGTAAAAAAGGAAGGTGCCTTTTTTTGAGCCCCGAAAAAAAAATTGTCTCAGATCGACCCGGAAAAAAAATTTTCTTATAGAATGTGGCCTGTAGAATCCATAATTTCAAACAGTTCCAAAATTGGGCTACTAGTTCAAAAGTAACAGCCCTTTGAATTTTCTTACGAAATTGGTTTCTAGTCCATAACTTTTGATTGAGAAGTCCGATCGAAAAAGTACGAATTGTTTTAGATTCTACGCACCAAAATTAATAAGAAAAAGTGTTTTCCCGAGAAATTTTGGTGCAGTTGATTTTTGGTAAAAAAGGAAGGTTATACACTGCCTTTTTTTGAGGCCCGAAAAAAAAAAATTGTCTCAGATCGACCCGGAAAAAAATTTTCTTATAGAATGTGGCCTGTAGAATCCATAATTTCAAACAGTTCCAAGATTGGGCCACTAGTTCAAAAGTTACAGCCCTTTGAATTTTCTTTCGAAATTGGTTTCTAGTCAGGGGCGGGCCATGTGGAATTGCATAGGTTACGGGCCATTAAAGTATTAGTGTAGTAATGAAGGTGGCGGGGGGTAGCTCTGCGGTGCACCACAAAAACATTTTTTGCTTCATTTTAAAGTACTCCTTTTTCGGAAATCAATTACAATACAGGTTTTTTTAAATTGCAGCTGATAATTAAAAGTCGCATATCATTGTATTTCATCACTTTCATGCTACGACAAAAAATGATAAATTCATTGTAAAACACTTCAATTAAAACAGAATTTTTTAATTTTTTAACAACCTAACATCAACTCCAATTAGAGAAACGTGTTAATAACTTATTAATAGTGCAAGAAACTAAATACAGCACATACTTATATATTTCCAACGGGCCATTATGACGTACAGGCCAGGTGGCAATTGCCACCCGCCCCCCCGGGCCAGTCCGCCCCTGAATAAATCCATATTCCCCTAAATATGCGCAATACATTTTAACACTAACATAAAAATGTGTTTCTGTAACAGACTGTGAGTTCTCGATAATTGTCTGTACAGTGCGGTCCAATTTCGATGGGTTTAAACGGGTAACTTTTTTATTTTTTTATTGGCGACCCCTTTTTTCATGCTTATTCCGTTACAGCTTCCAGAAATAAGCTTCCGTTTTTTGCCTAGAGAGAAAAACTGCCAATTTCTTCAATTTGCTGTAACACCTTCATTTTTGAAGCTAGAACAAAACCCCTTTAGGAATATTCACACATTTAACATAGAACTTAATGCCCTCAGTTGTTTGTTTCCAGCCCTTTTAGAAACTATGCTGTAACTCAAAGCTCATTTTTCCTAAATGGCCATTATAGTTAACCATGGTTTTAAAAAATTGCTCGTTTTACGAGCTTTCCGAAAATATACAGGGTGATTCCTATAGTACCTGCCACCGTTTGGGAGCGTATAGGGGGTGCCTAGGGGAGTATTTTGATATAGGACACTTGGGGTCGGAAATCTAAAATAAGGGCGCCAGAACCAAATTTAACTTCTGGAATTTCACGCCTGTATGTAGGCAACCCAACCGACCGACGTTTCGCGCGGAGCGATGCAGAGCGAGTTAGCGCGAGGAAGCGACATGGAGGGAAGGAGGGAAAACGACAGTCAAAAGCAATAACGTTTACAAGTGTTCAACGTGGCCACCGTTGTTCTCAATGCACTTCCTACATCTAGCCAACTATTATTATACTATTGCCATAGTGTTTATTCACTTGATACGCGTCGTTGCAGACGGGATTTCGTGGGTTTAAACAAAATTCTGATCAAGTGTCAGCCACACATCGCCGCCTGAGATCGCTCCGTGTGCACCGCCGGCCGGTTGGGTTGCCCTACCTACAGGCGCGAAATTCCAGAAGGTAAATTTGGCTCTGGCACCCTTATTTTTGATTTCCGACCCCAAGTGTCCTATATCAAAATACTCCCCTACGCACCACCTACACGCTCCCAAACGGTGGCAGGTACTATAGGAATCACCCTGTATACTTATGTCGCATACTTATTTTCAATAATACGCTCTCTTCGATGAGTGTTGTTAATAAATAAAAGAAAATGAATTTCGCCGTAAGCGTATTTTTCAGGATTTGATCAGTACTTCCCGAAAGCTATTTATGTGTAGAGGGTGGTTCAAATCCGTGGCTCGACTTTGGTATTTCCGCAACGTTGAGGCTTGAAAAGATATTCTGGAAGCCCGAGATGGAAAGGTGTAGAATTGCAAGATCCCCAAGAAAACCAATGGTGAAAATATAACATAAAATATCAAATATATCGTCTATTATCACTGTTTTCAACTAGGCAGTAAATATTGAACAAAAATGATTCAGTTTATTCGTTCTGTCTGCAGAATTAAGCGCGTAGAAACTCGGTATTTTGAAATCTTGAAATCCGGTATTGCCGTGCTTTACCTGCCAGAAACCCTTGATCAAGTTTCTGAAATGGACGAAGAGATTGATAATTATTTCTGCCAATTTAGTACGTCGGGTACATGGCTAGAATGGGGAAAATACTGCACTTTTTGATTGAAATATACCCCGTTCTGTCGTAATAGTTAATACCAAAAGACAACTTTTGAGATAGGGAGCCACTCGAAAATCCGTGCAGAAAACCAAAATGGTGGCCGTCAAAATGGCGCCATTAGCCGCAATATATTTTTTTGTATCTCTGCTCCTAATAGTCCGATTTTAATTTTTTTTTTTATTGAAAGCTCTTGTGACGAGGAAACTTTTTTGCTATATAATATTTATCTCTAAAACTTAAAGATTTAGCACAATTTGAATCACAAGTAAGCTCTTAATTCCCGGTCTTTTCGACCAAAAAGGCCATCGTTTAGAAATTCAATAGATTCAACCCCAAAACTCCTTGTATCTACCCTTCAAGTTCGGAAAATTTCAATCCGCCATGTTTTTTTTAAAAAAATGCGCAATATTTGTTTCATCAGACACGAGATCAAGCATTATGAAAATTGAAAGGAAAAGCCTCGTCAATTTTTTTCTCTGAAAAACAGAAAATACACTCTGCTTTTAAAGTAGGTAATTAAAGAAACACTCAGTATATCAACGTTAACTCTTACTCTCGCTCTTACTTATCCTATTTTATTTAACTAGTTGGTTTAAGCTTATTTATCAGATCATGGGTTTTTTCGAGGGTTTTTTCGAGGGTTTTCTTTAAGAATATTAAGGGAATATTATGACTTCCAAGTTTTAGATACCTATTCATATAAATTGAATCATTTTTATTATACAGGGAATCCACCTTCTGTAAGCGGACGATAGAGCCTCAATGGTTGAGATTAATGGTAACGGTTTGTTGGTACGAGAAGCCTGAGGGGAAGCCTAAAACGTATTTTTAGGTATATAGGGTGATCTCGAGGGCAGCCTTAACAAAAGAATTCTTTTTGTAGGTCTTATCGGTTTTTTTTCGTAATGCTAACCGCGAGGCTAACTGTTTTCCGGATAAGCTTTTTATAGAGGGTGAAAATTTTATCTTCAAAACATTTTTTAAAGAAGCTTTTTATGACATCCGTAATTATAAAAAGTTTGCTACCAATCCACGTACATTCAATTTGGGGTCAGTAGCATACTTCTGCACGGTCAAAGGAGCATACTGTTTTTAAATAGCAACCACTATTTTCTTGAGGTAGTGAATTATTTGTCGATACAAATTGATACAATAAAACTCGTTTTTCAAATAATTGAATTTTAATATTTCTTTAGCTAATCGACTTCGAATCGTATAGACCGATTCATCATCAGACCTTAAGAGTCAGAAAATTGTGCTGAATAATACAAACCCTTACATATTAACATTTGACGTGGACAAGTTACACATAAAAATCGGGTTAAGCTTAGGTACTTGTGATTCAAATTCGCAAAGAAAACACTTTTTTAAAATTGTGCTAAATTCTTAAGTTCTAGAGATAAATGTTACATAGCAAAAAAGTTTCCTCGTCACAAGAGCTTTCAACAAAAACAAAGAAAATTAAAATCGGACTGTTAGGAGCAGATATACAAAAAAATATATTGCGGCTAATGACGCCATTTTGACGGCCACCATTTTGGTTTCCTGCACGGATTTTCGAGTGGCTCCCTATCTCAAAAGTTGCCTTTTGGTATTAATTATTACCACAGAAAGTGGCATATTCCAATCAAAAAGTGCAGTTTTTTTTGGCGTACCCAACGTACTAATTATTACAAACTAGGAATTAATATTTTAATATTTTGGGGTAAGCTTCTTCGGCAGAAACTTAGAAAGCTTTCCAAATGCCGCTAAAGAAATTTCTTCTGATATTCAAACTACTAAATACTGTTATAATTTTATCTTTGTTCAAGCACAATCACGATATCATGGGAACGTTGCTCTTGCAATAGGTACTAATTATAATAGTTATAGTTGATGACATGGTCTAATGTTAAACGTGATTGTACCATGTACTTGTTTAAAATACATGAATATTTAATGATCATTTTTCTTGCAGGGCATCAGAAGTGATGGCGAAATACAACTACAGATTAGGTGAGTGAGAAATACCTAGGCGCCGAAGTTGTAAAGTAAATAGGAAGTGTGTCACTTTTTTCTGCGCATCCGCTAAATGTGTGCGAAACGCTTAAAAAACAAACACTATTGTTTCTTGTGCAATATGACTAATAATCTTTCTAATAGCGTCCGGTAATTAACATTGAACGTTTGCTTTTCGGCTCCCAAATTTATCATCTACAATTACCAATTTCACGATGAATACTTTGATGCTACAGTAAATTTGCTTTACATTACATAACAAAAAAATAAATAATGACCTGCAATTATTAACTTAAAGCTTTCTCTTAATACTCTAACACCAGTTTCCTCTGTTTTAGGATTAGCTGTCATATTCCTCGTTGCGTTTTCGATGAAAAAAGACGTGAGTAGTTGCAAAAGATTCATGGCTTCCATTACGTCACATTTTACAGGGTGTCAAAGGGTTAAAAACCGGCGATACGACATTGCTCCACAAAACGGACTACAGAGAAAGACGCGATGCTGGTGATTATCAAAGTAGATCTTTCACTTGATTTGTTAGTGTGTAATTTGACCTTTTCCAGTGGATGGTATACCGAGTGTTGATTTTCCCACATACTCCCATATACCTAAAACGAAATTTAGTTGTCGTGGCTTGGACGCTGGATATTATGCGGACCTTGAAACTGATTGCCAGGTGAGTGAAGTTTAATAATTATTAGATGACCTATTTTGCCTATTCTGGTGTTACTGAAAAATCGTTTTTAGGTATTTCACATTTGCGATGAAGGAAGAAAACTGTCGTTTTTATGTCCAAATGGTACAGTATTTCAACAAGGAGAATTGATATGTGACTGGTGGTATAAAGTGAACTGCACGTCAGCTCCATCATTGTATGAAGAAAGCGCGGAAATTTTACATAGGGAAACTGTTAAAAGGAAATCTAACAGGCGAAATAATGGTGGCACAAAACAGGCGGTATTTTCTAGTAGAGAGGAATATGATAGCAGTGGAGAAAATCCCAAAAATTCATTATCAATTACCACAGAGTCACTTCCTCGGAAACACACCTCAAGAGCTGATAGAAAGTTTGACGCAATTAGGTATGACATATCTCGAAACTCCATAGAACCCTTCAGCTATCGGAACGACCCCACAACCGAAAAGTATTCGCCGAAACCTACGCTTAGTCATCAAGTCCAAGACGTAGATAATACACATTCGCTTAAGGAATTGGGGATTGTCATTGGCCCCAACAATGATCTACCTTTGAAAAGTACTGGACCCGAATTCGAGGGTAAACTGCGAGTGAGCTCGTATGGGGAAGCGCTTACTCCTCCTCACTCGGCCGAGGCACAGGAGGTTCAAGAGACAGCTTCGTTCGTCACGAATTCACGTAATCGGTTACCTACCAGTGGGAAAATATACGCGAATCACCGCGAGTCTTATTCGGATGTCAAACCCCGCCCCTACTATCAGAAACCATTTAGTAAACTTCCGGATAAACCGTTTTATGGATCTTCCATTAGTGCGCACGTGCTTTCAACGGTGCCAGTTTCATCCAATTTGGGCAAATTTCATTCGCCCACCACCGAAACTAATCGTTTTAATGTAGAGGGACGATTTAGTTACAGTTTTAAAGCGGATTTGCCTCTACGAAATAAAGTTGAAGTGACTTCAACGACAACCCTTTCGCCAACAAAATATCAGTTCACCAATATCCCCCAACCTAATACCCTATCACTTCAGGTCAGTGAAGATACTGAGAACAAAATCAAAGACAGTCAAAAAATGAACCTCACACCTACGCCAGAAGAAAAAGTGGCCTTGAATGTAACTGAAGTACCCCAAATCCTGAGCACATCAACAGAATCCGCCAACGAAATAACCACACAATCGAAGGTTGACCCTGGTGGTTTCGCAATTTTTCAACCAATGCCATTTTCGGTCAATCCAGTGTCGGGGCAATCCACGAGTTTTCGCCCTATCCAAGCAACACCGAAAAATCCTTTCATTATTGAAGTTGCACCAGACGTAATTCAACCAACTCAACCCACGCCTTTCGCAACCTCCCCCAACTTTAGCCAGGTTGAGGAAAATATCAACAACATGATTGGATCCTTAATGAATATGCTGCATCACAACAACAAGAAACGCGTGGAAGAATCCGCAACATCACGCCCAGGTTTAGCGATTCCGCCATCTTCCGGCCCGCAAACGTTACACACTCTCGCGATATACTTCGCAAATGCTTTAGATAACCTAACCTCTAACACCACCGAACCAGCCAGTACCACACCAACAACGCCAACGGAAGACATTCTTAAGGATCTTTTGACGCAGATGACACGTAATAATTATGACAATCTCTTTGGAAGGAACATGATGGAGACAACAACAACTTCAGTAGATAACAATGAGAACAAAGACGAACTAAACCTGATCGATAACGTTCCAAACGTGCGCGTCTTGGCCCGTGTCTTTACGGAAGCGCTATCTGCGTACTTGGAAGATCCCGAAACGTTCAAGAAGGTGCTTTTAGAAGTAAGACCAACGGAACCACCCCCGTCCCACAACGAGGCTACGGAAAGTGATGATGACGAAGTTCTGAATTACTCTGATTCCGATTTGAAACCCGACCACCCTTACCTTCATACAACCGAAAATCCCGCAAGCGCCACTTGGGGTTACATACTTGCACTTAACACAACCGAAGATCCTCCTCGAAATTCCATAACCGAAAGTGAGAACCTTCACAGCGCCGACTCCCAGTCGTTCATCTCCCAACTGAATAAGATATCGGAAGAATCAAAGGGCAGCCAGGAACCCAACGCGCTTGGTATCCCACTACCGACCAATCACTGGACGTCATCGAAGGACGTTGAAAAACTTTGGCAGAAAACGTTGTCGATTAATCCGGCCGATCTCAATCACAATCTCGATTCGGCAAGCGTCGAAGGTGACGACGCCAGTATCGGTTCCGAGGAAATATCGGACGAATCAAACGGATCGCGGATAAATTACGATTTGCGATCGCTTCCAAAACTGCAGCTCAATTCGACGCAAGTCCATGGCATCCTTATCGATTTTATGCACGCGAATCATTCGCAAGGCTCTGAAAGGCTCCAAAGGATCCTGAACAAGCTGAATATAAGCCAGAACGAATTTCTGGAGAAAATGCACGAGGTTGAGGGCAACCCGTTTACTCGTCGGTTAATTTTACTGTTAATTAATGAATGTAATTCGTCCATCGAGGGTGTTGAGGGGCGCGGGTTGTCCGCTGAAGAGGTGGATACTGAACCGTCGGATGCCGACGCCGTTGCTGTTTCGACCGAGACCAATATTGTTAAGAGGGTGACGCAAAGTCCTCGAAATGAAGAGGAGGAGGATACGCGAGCATTACAGTTACTAAATTCCCTTTATGTGATAGCCTCAAAATTTGGTAAATAATAATCGATGTGCTCATATCTTTTCAAGCTGTGTGATTGTATAAGAAAAACAAAACGGAAATGTTTCTATTATTTATTCAATCAGTGTATATAATTGTGTCTGCTTTCATATTTTGTACATAATATATAAGGTCCCAGTACTTTAGGTATTTATAGGGCGAGTTCGGATGCATATCCCTTCTAAATGTAACTGTAAATCTTACTTAGAACGGAATATGCGTCTGCACTCGATCAAGGAGAACACTATGTGTATATAATCACATTATTTTTGTTAAAGTATTTTTAATTAAAGTTGTAATTATTAAAAAGGAATTTTATTGAAGCATGATAGGAGTCAGACAGGATATTGTAAATAGGTTGGATGGTAGTCTACTAGTCCAGTAGGAAGGTCCAAATCCAACCTTTTGAGAGGCCATAAGTCGTATTTCAAAATTTAGGGGATGTATCTAGTGCTCGTATACCTATAACCATTGAATAACGAAATAAGAAAAAAAGTGACACGGCGGTTGTACTCGTCCCGTCACCCGTAGCATACGATGGTATCGAGATTTAGATAGAGTAATGCGTATTTTGGTATCGAGATTCTCAGGGCAAATTGCACCGTCAAAATTAAGTATCGCATAACTTAAATACCATAGCGACGATTATCTTAATAATCGTATAATAATTTTGTATAATAATTTTGATTTACGATTACTGTTTTAAAGCTGTAGAATTTAATAATATTAATGTTGCTTAGGTTAATATAGCTTTTTTTTAAAGGGCTCCTAAAAAAATCAATGGTGAGGAGCGAGTCCGCTAGCGACTACTGTAGGGAGAAAAAATTATTGATTCAATTGTTAGACGTCATATGAAGAAGGGGTTAGTCTGAGAAGTTTCTGAAGGCATTCGGTCTTAGACTACAAAAAGAGAACCATATTTTGTTACCTCAAACAATTTTGGGGCTCCTAAAAAAACAATGGTGAGGAGCGAGTCCGCAAGCGACTACTGTAGGGAGAAAAAATTATTGATTCAATTGTTAGACGTCATATGAAGAAGGGGTTAGTCTGAGAAGTTTCTGAAGGCATTCGGTCTTAGACTACAAAAAGAGAACCATATTTTGTTACCACAAACAATTTTGGGGCTCCTAAAAAAATCAATGGTGAGGAGCGAGTCCACAAGCGACTACTGTAGGGAGAAAAAATTATTGATTCAATTGTTAGACGTCATATGAAGAAGGGGTTAGTCTGAGAAGTTTCTGAAGGCATTCGGTCTTAGACTACAAAAAGAGAACCATATTTTGTTACCACAAACAATTTTGGGGCTCCTAAAAAAATCAATGGTGAGGAGCGAGTCCACAAGCGACTACTGTAGAGAGAAAAAATTATTGATTCAATTGTTAGACGTCATATGAAGAAGGGGTTAGTCTGAGAAGTTTCTGAAGGCATTCGGTCTTAAGACTACAAAAAGAGAACCATATTTTGTTACCACAAACAATTTTGGGGCTCCTAAAAAAATCAATGGTGAGGAGCGAGCCCGCAAGCGACTACTGTAGGGAGAAAAAATTATTGATTCAATTGTTAGACGTCATATGAAGAAGGGGTTAGTCTAAGAAGTTTCTGAAGGCATTCGGTCTTAGACTACAAAAAGAGAACCATATTTTGTTACCACAAACAATTTTGGGGTTCCTAAAAAATCAATGGTGAGGAGCGAGTCCGCAAGCGACTACTGTAGGGAGAAAAAATTATTGATTCAATTGTTAGACGTCATATGAAGAAGGGGTTAGTCTGAGAAGTTTCTGAAGGCATTCGGTCTTAGACTACAAAAAGAGAACCATATTTTGTTACCACAAACAATTTTGGGGCTCCTAAAAAAATCAATGGTGAGGAGCGAGTCCACAAGCGACTACTGTAGAGAGAAAAAATTATTGATTCAATTGTTAGACGTCATATGAAGAAGGGGTTAGTCTGAGAAGTTTCTGAAGGCATTCGGTCTTAAGACTACAAAAAGAGAACCATATTTTGTTACCACAAACAATTTCGGGGCTCCTAAAAAAATCAATGGTGAGGAGCGAGTCCGCAAGCGACTACTGTAGGGAGAAAAATTATTGATTCAATTGTTAGACGTCATATGAAGAAGGGGTTAATCTGAGAAGTTTCTGAAGGCATTCGGTCTTAGACTACAAAAAGAGAACCATATTTTGTTACCACAAACAATTTTGGGGCTCCTAAAAAAATCAATGGTGAGGAGCGAGTCCGCAAGCTACTACTGTAGGGAGAAAAAATTATTGATTCTATTGTTAGACGTCATATGAAGAAGGGGTTAGTCTGAGAAGTTTGTGAAGGCATTCGGTTTTAGACTACAAAAAGAGAGCCATATTTTGTTACCACAAACAATTTCGGGGCTCCTAAAAGAATCAAAGGTGAGGAGCGAGTCCACAAGCGACAACTGTAGGGAGAAAAATAATTGATTCAATTGTTAGACGTCATATGAAGAAGGGGTTAGTCTGAGAAGTTTCTGAAGGCATTCGGTCTTAGACTACAAAAAGAGAACCATATTTTGTTACCACAAACAATTTTGGGGCTCCTAAAAAAATCAATGGTGAGGAGCGAGTCCGCAAGCTACTACTGTAGGGAGAAAAAATTATTGATTCTATTGTTAGACGTCATATGAAGAAGGGGTTAGTCTGAGAAGTTTGTGAAGGCATTCGGTTTTACACTACAAAAAGAGAGTCATATTTTGTTACCACAAACAATTTCGGGGCTCCTAAAAGAATCAAAGGTGAGGAGCGAGTCCGCAAGCGACAACTGTAGGGAGAAAAATAATTGATTCAATTGTTAGACGTCAAATGAAGAAGGGGTTAATCTGTTCGGTCTAGAAGGCAAAAAGGAGACATATTTTGAACCATATTTTGTTACCACAAACAATTTTGATTTACACAAACAATTTTGGGGCTCCTAAAAAAATCAAGTCCGGTGTAGGGGAGATTCGACGTCATATGAAGAAGGGGTTAGTCTGAGAAGTTTGTGAAGGCATTCGGTTTTAGACTACAAAAAGAGAGCCATATTTTGTTACCACAAACAATTTCGGGGCTCCTAAAAGAATCAAAGGTGAGGAGCGAGTCCACAAGCGACAACTGTAGGGAGAAAAATAATTGATTCAATTGTTAGACGTCATATGAAGAAGGGGTTAGTCTGAGAAGTTTCTGAAGGCATTCGGTCTTAGACTACAAAAAGAGAACCATATTTTGTTACCACAAACAATTTTGGGGCTCCTAAAAAAATCAATGGTGAGGAGCGAGTCTGCAAGCGACTACTGTAGGGAGAAAAAATTATTGATTCAATTGTTAGACGTCATATGAAGAAGGGGTTAGTCTGAGAAGTTTCTGAAGGCATTCGGTCTTAGACTACAAAAAGAGAACCATATTTTGTTACCACAAACAATTTTGGGGCTCCTAAAAAAATCAATGGTGAGGAGCGAGTCCGCAAGCTACTACTGTAGGGAGAAAAAATTATTGATTCTATTGTTAGACGTCATATGAAGAAGGGGTTAGTCTGAGAAGTTTGTGAAGGCATTCGGTTTTAGACTACAAAAAGAGAGCCATATTTTGTTACCACAAACAATTTCGGGGCTCCTAAAAGAATCAAAGGTGAGGAGCGAGTCCACAAGCGACAACTGTAGGGAGAAAAATAATTGATTCAATTGTTAGACGTCATATGAAGAAGGGGTTAGTCTGAGAAGTTTCTGAAGGCATTCGGTCTTAGACTACAAAAAGAGAACCATATTTTGTTACCACAAACAATTTTGGGGCTCCTAAAAAAATCTGAAGGCATTCGGTCTTAGACTACAAAAAGAGAACCATATTTTGTTACCACAAACAATTTTGGGGCTCCTAAAAAAATCAATGGTGAGGAGCGAGTCCGCAAGCGACTACTGTAGGGAGAAAAAATTATTGATTCAATTGTTAGACGTCATATGAAGAAGGGGTTAGTCTGAGAAGTTTCTGAAGGCATTCGGTCTTAGACTACAAAAAGAGAACCATATTTTGTTACCACAAACAATTTTGGGGCTCCTAAAAAAATCAATGGTGAGGAGCGAGTCCGCAAGCGACTACTGTAGGGAGAAAAAATTATTGATTCAATTGTTAGACGTCATATGAAGAAGGGGTTAGTCTGAGAAGTTTCTGAAGGCATTCGGTCTTAGACTACAAAAAGAGAACCATATTTTGTTACCACAAACAATTTTGGGGCTCCTAAAAAAATCAATGGTGAGGAGCGAGTCCGCAAGCTACTACTGTAGGGAGAAAAAATTATTGATTCTATTGTTAGACGTCATATGAAGAAGGGGTTAGTCTGAGAAGTTTGTGAAGGCATTCGGTTTTAGACTACAAAAAGAGACCATATTTTGTTACCACAAACAATTTCGGGGCTCCTAAAAGAATCAAAGGTGAGGAGCGAGTCCGCAAGCGACAACTGTAGGGAGAAAAATAATTGATTCAATTGTTAGACGTCATATGAAGAAGGGGTTAGTCTGAGAAGTTTCTGAAGGCATTCGGTCTTAGACTACAAAAAGAGAACCATATTTTGTTACCACAAACAATTTTGGGGCTCCTAAAAAAATCAATGGTGAGGAGCGAGTCCACAAGCGACTACTGCAGGGAGAAAAAATTATTGATTCAATTGTTAGACGTCATATGAAGAAGGGGTTAGTCTGAGAAGTTTGTGAAGGCATTCGGTCTTAGACTACAAAAAGAGAACCATATTTTGTTCCCACAAACAATTTTGGGGCTCCTAAAAAAATCAATGGTGAGGAGCGAGCCCGCAAGCGACTACTGTAGGGAGAAAAAATTATTGATTCAATTGTTAGACGTCATACGAAGAAGGGGTTAGTCTGAGAAGTTTCTGAAGGCATTCGGTCTTAGACTACAAAAAGAGAACCATATTTTGTTACCACAAACAATTTTCTTTAGAGTTTATAAGAGCGAAGGTTTCGGGCATTGATTAAAAATCTTAGAATTAAATACGGATGGAAAACAATTGGAAGTAAAGGGTCAAGGTCTTGACAACAATTTAAATTTTAAACGCCATTTGTATTACATGTTATATACATATTTTTAGACAAGGCGTAGGTGCAATTTATTTTTTAATGTATTTGTTTGGAGAATTGTTCATTTTCACTTAGAGTCAAACCTTCCCAAAATCTTCTTGGACTTAGTTCCGATATTTCTGACATGCTGATATTGTCCACGTCCTTAATAAGCAGATATTTAGGGCTACTCGGGGTTAGTGGTTCCCATTCCACTCTCCGAGATCGCGGTTTGCTAAAAATCAATTTGATTGTGATCGATTGGACTCAAACTCAGCTGTGGGCTCACCCGTTCATGGCAAATGAGGACAGAAGATCAAGTAACACTTCTTTCATTTGAACGTCAGATTTGGAAAGGAACAAGTCTTCAGGTAAGATTGATATATTAAGATGGATGTCGTGTATGAGTAAGCCTTCGTCACCATGGCCAACACCTATAAAGGCATAAATCAGTTAAGCTAATATGATTTGATTTACCTTCAACGTCGTCGATGCCTACGTTCTTCATGAAGGTAAGAGATGGTTTGTATCCGTATATGGCGGCGTACACGGATGAATTTGTGACTGCTGCCTGAATGTGAACCGCAGTTTCAAAGCCCACGTTAAAATATCTATCACCAAAGATCTGGAAGCAGTGTAACTTCATACTGAAGTAGTAATTTAATGTACCTACCTTAATAAGTGAACTGATGTTAATTTGTGAAAATTGTTCATTTTCAAAGTAAAACGACTGTATCTGTTGAGCAACCTTGTCTTTCTGGTCGTCAGCACATGCATACTTATAATCAAATAAATATTCCGCAAATGCCTTCCAATATTTCAGAACTTTATCTACAAATTGGTGTAGCACTAAAAATGAACACCTTTACCACTTATTACTTTAAATTAATGCCCTACTCAGCGCTATTACATTTCCTTCGTCTGTTACAATCCAAGTCAGCCACGGAACGTCGTTCACATCGCCGTCTCTCAATTGAAAGTAGGGGTGTTTGGTTAGGAAGGCAGACTCCGATTCTACCTCAACAACTGGCGCAAACGGCGCAAGAGGTAGCTCCCCAAGATGATAAAAACTGTACGTTTGATTAACAAGATCATCTGCGGGTATACTTTTCAGACATTTAACCAGACTTCGTGTATCCGATTCTTCGCAATTTAAAGACGCCGCAAGAGTTCTTGCTTTCTGTAATGCACCCTCTTGAATCGCCCACGGCATCAGGGCATTCCCACTTTGAGATATTCCCCTATGAAACAATCCTGAAATGCTGCCGTTCTCAAAAAGTTCACAAATTTTGCGCAAAAGACAACCTTTAGATTGCGGAGAGAAATAATGGAAATGAACCGAAGCCCCACCGGCCGATGCTCCCATGAGAGTAACAGATTTGGAATTACCACCAAATTGCTTTATGTGTGCTTGAACCCATTTAAGAGAATGTTGCTGATCCTTCAGTCCATTATTTCCAGGTAAAACGTTATCCTCAGTGCTTAAAAACCCTGAAGTCAATCATAATCCGGTCTAGATTTTAGATAAGTGACTTTACCTAGAATACCAAGGCGGTAGTTCATATTCACATAGATAATGTCACGATCCATTAAAAGGCGTGGTCCTGCAAAAGCTCTACTAGCTCCCATCATAAATGCACCACCATGAATATTAACTATTACATCATAATTGTCATCGGTAGAAATTTGCATTTTAGGCACGTAGACATTTAGGTATAAGCAATCTTCGGTGCTTTTACCTAAGCTAAAAGTTGAAGGATATTGCTTTTGCTACCTTTTGGCATTAATGTACCCAAGAAATGGATGGTCGACTTGCTTGCAGACGTACTGTTTATTTGCGTTTAACACGCCATTCCAAGGTGGTACATTTTGTGGTGGCTGTCTCACAAAGATATAACGATAGCGTAACTATTTCACACGTACCAAATACCTACCTCAAAACGTAGATCTCCAATTGGAGGTTTTGCGTAGGGAATACCCTCAAAGGCTGAAAATGTACGGCCTTCAAACGATGTTGTATAGAACCCCCTAATCTGCCCTAATGAGGTATTAACAAGTGGTCCATTTTCAGCCACAGAACCTTGCAAAGGTTATACATAGGAAAAATACAATTTGAAGGTAGGTACTCACCCTTTATGCACAAAATCGTCAAGAATAGACATAACATGTTTAAGAAAAGCGAATGTCTTATTTTGGAAGCGTTTTTGATAACTGAATAGAATTTATCAGCTGACTCAATGTCACGCTTCTAGACAGATAATTCTGTATCTTTCATGGTTAAAGTTAAATGGAACGTTTCCTTTCGTCTTCGCCCGTTTATATATTTATAGATAATGGTCTTGACCAACAATTACGTAGCAGGTACTGATAATTTTGTGGTTATGGTTAAATATAACCTTTCTCTATTGGATTCGTCTGTTTAGTTGTTTGTGTTTATATTTATGTATCAACTGATAATCCCACGCACTTAAAAAGGAATGGTGACCCAAAACTACGCCACACTAGGAGATTAGGTTATCAAGTGGCTTAAGATGAGTTGAAATTTTTCCACTATCCTACCACTAAATCACAAATTGCATCTCACCTTCCCATGCACCACCCTCAAATCTTGCTGGAGGTCACATCAAGTGCGCACATCTATACAAGACATATGTAAATCAAGGCATTTTGGTTTGCGAAATAACAATCCCTAAAAATTCCTCTTTTAGCTTTCACTTATTTCCACTGTCTACTACTCTGACCAGTTGCCTTTTTTTGAACCACGTTCTCTTATAATTTCTCTGTTAGGTACCTTCGGTCATCTTTTTTAATACTATGGTTCATTCTTCTTAGATTTTTTTAGAACAGTTTGAAATTATGGATTCTACAGGCCACATTCTATAAGAAAATTTTTTTTCCGGGTCGATCTTAGACAATTTTTTTTTCGGGGCTCAAAAAAAGGCAGTGTACAGAATTCTCATTAGTAAACCTAAACAGTTTTTTTACGGTATCTCTTGATAGAGATTGTAAAACTTTTTTGATTGTTTTCTAGCGGATTATTTCAAAAGTAATTTCTAGGCATAAAAGTGTTTGTAACAGTCAAAGTGATTATATGGAAACTTAAGAGTCTTCTTTACTTAAGCGCAACTTTTTTACATTATAGTGTATAAATGATTATAGTTGCGAGAGACAAGATAATATTTTTGCTTTGTCAACTCCTGTTTTGGTCCTTAGTTAGTTACCGCCGATACTGTGCAGTGGCGCCACTGGCTACACTCATATTGCTGATTTACCGCCCGCCATGATACAGACTTTATTTACAAACAATATGATTTCATTTTTTGGGGTAATGTTTAGAAGTAACTTATCTAGAAAATTGTGGGTTTACTTTTTCGATAAATCGTCTTGATCCAGAGTAAAAAAATAAAACAGATTAGCGCAATAATCGGTGCAAAACATCTAATTTTTTAAAAAATCGGTATTCAGTTGCTATAAACTTTTTTAAAGAAATAGTCCGAACATTATGTAGATAAAGGTGTAAATTTATAAAATAGTCCTTAAAAAAATGATTTTATTATACCTGAATCACAATCTCCGTTTTAAACACTCAAATGCGTGCGAAAAAAGGCCTTTAAAACACACGTGCTTTAAAGTTGCTAAGTAACGATACTTCAAGTATGACTTTTGCTGTCATCTGGATGAAATAAAAAATCCTCTTAGGTCGCTTTCTGTAAATGCAGAACATTTCTTTGGCTTTTGTACCTATCCTTTGGTTGAAGCTTTCACAAACGCGCGTAATTTAGGGTATGCTTCCAAATCTGTTCCACTTTTTAATCGCAGCATTGCTTTAAAGTTTTGAATGAATGCACCAAAATATAGAAGATTTAAATACCTTTGACATTTCCTTCATATATGCCATCAGCATTATTAGATAAGCAAGCAATATAATGCGCTGTGTTTCAAAACGTTTGCGTACTGGCATTGTAAATAATACACAATGCATCACATAAAATGTTTTGTGCTAAAAAATAAATGCACAATGCACTAAAATAATTGCAGAACGCCATTAATTTTATGCGCGATGCATTTTATTAATTGCAGCTTGCACCATAATTTTTGCATAATGCATCCAAATAAATGCGTTTATAATAAAATCTAGTATGTAGCTTATGTAAAACAGCACACGCGCGCGCATGTAAGGTACATGACAGTTTATGAATTATTTGTGAAATTGTGAAAATGCCACGAAGATATGTTTGTTTTACTGAAGAAAAACTTGATGTTGCTAGAAAACTTTATGCTAGTGGCAGAAGTGCAAAAGATATTATGGAAGCCACTGGTGAAAGTCTTCGTTCAGCGCAGAAATTCATTTCCCACACTAGGTCCGAATTTGTTGATGGACCTCTGCGAAATTTTGAACTAAACAAGAAAGGAAGAAAACCAAACAACAATGGAGAGTTATGGGACGCTATAGAGAATATACTGGTGCAAGAATGTACATTGACCATTCAGCAGATTATAGAAAGACTTCCAGGACATTTGAAATGCAATCGCAATAAAGTTGCAAAAGTGCTAAAACAGCATTCATACAAGAAAAAAAGAGCAAAGAAAATTCCACATGAACGAAATTCGCGGGCGAATATTCAAGCTAGAAAAATGTATGCCACCGCAATGGCAGCCGTGAATGATGATAACATGATTTTTATTGATGAATCAGGATTTAACCTACATTTAGGGCCTTTATATGGGTATACTCCCCCAGGAATCACGCCGTCAGTAGAAGTTCCTGGAAATAGAGGTACCAACATCTCACTTTTACTTGCAATTGGTGCAAGTAAAATTGTTGGATTTTTTACAAGAGTTGGAGCTATTAACTCTAACGATTACAAAACTTTTCTTGAAACTGTTGTTTTGCCTCAAATAGAAGACGATATTATAATTATGGACAATGCCCGCATCCATCATGCCAATGATGTCTCTAACTTCTTTAGGGAAAATAATGTTAGGCACAGATATTTACCTCCTTACTCCCCTCAACTTAACCCGATAGAAGAAGTTTTTTCAATGATAAAGTCATCTTCGACCAAAGCCACGTACAGGCGATAATGTGCTAGAAGCACTTGAAACTATCTTGGAATCGCTTCAAGAACAGGATTTTCTGAGGTTCTACCATCATATGCGAGAATATTTAAATAAAGCATATAACGAAATCAGATTTGACTAACAAATTTTTATATTGTAGTTTTGAAACATTTATGATTTCTATTCCACATAAATATAATGTAGGTTTACATAAACGTTTCCTTTGTACCAACGTAATTTACATATTACATTTCATAATTAAACTAGGTACCTTTCTGTTTTTTTTTTAAGTTTATAAGACATACAATCTTTTCTCCTTATGTGTGTAATACGCTAATATAGGTACTACATAAATAAAAACTATGTCTAATGCAATTTATTGAAAGCATAGTGCAAAAATACATGTGCCAAATGCAATTAATAAAATGCATCGCGCATAAAATTAATGGCGTTCTGCAATTATTTTGGTGCATTGTGCATTTATTTTTTAGCACAACACATTTTATGTGATGCATTGTGTATTATTTACAATGCCAGTACGCAAACGTTTTGAAGCACAGCGCATTATATTGCTTGCTTATCTGTAATATATCTTCTTCGAATTGTATAGAACACGAAACATACACCTCTTATATATGACAGATTTATTTTCTTTCTTATTTAACATGAAAAACTATAGTAACACACACACAACCCACTACTAATTTCCATTAATATACAACAATTATGGATGCATTTAAGACTGTATTCGTAAGTAACTTCCTATTCATCCATGGAAACAACTTTTCATATTCTTTATAATAGGCTTTACTGGAGTTGGATTTTACACCTACCAACGTTTGTTTAGATTTTACAACAATCGATTTAATGGACGGTGTATTATCTTTTTCAACGGAAATCGTTTAATTCACAAAGACGATGATTTTTATAAGCAAACGTCAAGTGACATTTCCATGGCAATCGTGAAATTACGAACACCCAGCCCACTTAATTAGACATGTATTCGAGTATAACGTCAATATGACTTCATTGTATTTCCTATTTTTAAATTATACTGCAGGTATAATAAAAAATACTATAAGATACACGTGTATAATTGGTCTTTAAAGCACTTGCAACGTTAAAGGCACTCCGCTTTGCGTCGTGCCCTTAAACTCGTTGCGCGTGCTTTAAAGACTTGATTATACACTTGTATCTTAATATACTATTTTCTGAAAAACAACTATAGTTTTTATGGCGGGCGCTCTTATGGAAATTTACATTGGGTGCAGTGGGTACAGAAGACTCTTAAACTGGAACGGAAAATAATGACTAGTGGTAAAAAATAATATCTAGAAAACGCAAAAAAATTACTATCAAAAAAATTAAGTATTATTGACCTTAGTATTACTCAAAACTACTTTTAGCTCAATTGCTTGAGCTTATCTTTTACGAAAACAAACACTCATCGTAGCTTACGTAATTAATGATTTATTAACATGGCTGGTTGTGAGTATAATCTTATAATGCTATACTTTGGAATTATTCTACTGTATGGTGGTGTCTTCGGTAAGTGAACTTTTTTACTTTTCGTTAGCATTGAGCATTTATGACTACAGCATCGCACTCTAAAAATGTTCCAATGGTTTCCACTTCATTGGGTCCTATTAGTGGATACTACAAGTACTCATTTGAAAACCGTGTATTCTCGGCGTTTGAAGATATTCCCTATGCAGTACCACCAGTTGGAGATCTACGGTTTGAGGTAGGTAGAGCGTAGATTTCCTCTAATAAGTTGCATTCCGGAAGTTAGCCTCCGCGTCCATGTCCTGCTTGGACGGGGGCCTTAAACGCCAGCCATTTGTATACGTGTGAGCAAGTGAGAAGTGAGTTTATGCCACTCAGCGGCATTAAAGGTATACTGCCCTTACCTTAATTCCTATTGCTACACACGCGATGTTTAGTTCAAGAAGATTGCCTCTACCTGAACGTATACGTTCCTAAACGACAACCGCCAGTCAACGATAATTATGACGTAATAGTCAATATCCATGGTGGCGCATTTATGATGGGGGACAGTGCATTGGCCGGCCCCGGTTACATAATGGATCGCGACGTAGTATACGTTAACCTGAATTATCGCCTGGGAGCATTAGGTACCTAAGGGTAACGAAATTCACTAAATAGTCCGCTCGTAGGTTTTCTTAGCACAGAAGATGCAATAGTACCCGGAAACAATGGGCTTAAAGATCAACAACTGGCTCTAAAGTGGGTGCAAGCGCACGGATGACGTGGACTGCGGAAGACGAAGGGCTACTGGCCACGCTGTGTAAGGACTGCGTATGTATCATCACTACTATATTAAAATTATTATAGATTTGGAAAAGATTTTGGACGAAACTGATAGGAACTGGGAGGAATGGTCGGAATATCTGCTCGATTACTACAACGTGGTTAATGAGAATGAGAAGAGATCAATTGCCCAAAAGATTAAATCGTTTTACTTTCATAGTGACAAGATTTCCAAGGGTAACATCAAATCTGTTATTAAGGTAGCTAACCTTAAGTAAAAATCCCCTTTGACTTCATTTGGAATTTAGCTGTTTGGAGATAGGTACTTTAATGTAGCCTTCGAGACAGCTGTTGAAATGCAAGCGAAAGTCGCTCAATCACCCGTGTATGCAGCGGTGTATGCTTTTAACCAAAGCACTGGTTTTGCCAAGTTGCTTGGTTCACATCTTCAAGGTGTATTTCAATTTGCGTGAGTTCTATAATATGTACTGTTGCCGTAGGCGTAGCACATGGAGACGAAACCCTTCTTATACACGACTATATTGGATTTGGACCGCAAATTCATGGAAGGAAGCTTTCCACTTCGGAAAACTTTATCAAGAATTTACTACTTGATTCTATTCACTCATTTGCAAGAAGCGGGTAGAGTGGTGTTGATTTTTACTCAATATACCGGATGAACTTTCAGAAAACCGTCTGTGAGTGGCTGGCATTCGTTGGAATCCAGTGACGACCAATAGCGAGTACTTATTCATTCGCGATGTGGATGATGTCAAAATGGTACAAAATGAGAAACTATCTCCGAGGGACTTTTGGAAGAGTTTAAAATTTGTAGAAAACGATCGAGTTACTCAACTACACGATGAGCTATAACTGCATTTGATTGTTTACAACAACAATTTTGGTTACTGAACTGTTTATATTCAAATATAAGTAATAAGCTTATTATAACAGTAAATAAGGTTTATAATGATTCTACTAAAATTAACTATAACGGCATCGCATTCAGATTTTCCAAAAATAGAAATGACCTTTTTCTTTCACTTTGGTACACAAGGCGTCCGGCAAAAACACAAATACACGTCATGTCACGGTTGCCACAATGTTTAGCAAACAAAGAAAATCGGGTTCTTACTTTAACAGTGGTAGTGAACCTTTATTGATTGACTATACAGGGTGTTACATGTAAGTGTGTAAAGAAATGGAGGGAATTCCACGAATGAGTTGAGGAACAAAATTGTCGGACAGTTTTTTACAATCATGTTTCAAACAAAAGTTATAGTCATTCGAAGAGTGGTCCTTTCCTATTCCTTTGACCCCCAAGGCAAGTATTTAACACAAGAATCTTTAGATGTTGCCTTTTGGAATGATTCTGTTCATATATTGCGCACATATTAAAATTTAATGAATATTTCTAGGTCCCCCGATTAAACCTGCCTTTGATGTTTATCTCTGGGGAGGGATTAAGGATATAGTCTTTGAAAAAAGGCCAACTTCCCGCGAGGATATGATTGCAAGAATTAGGAATGCCATCTTGAACACATCCCAAGAGCTGAAATTGAGACTGATGTTCTTTCAACTAATCAGCGTCTTCAGATGTGCATCCTAAATAACGGAGGCCATTTTCAACACCTGGGTCGCCATTAAATGACTTTCTTTTTCCGTTCATGGGCTTTATTAAAAAAACGGTTCTTCTTAGAGGCACAGACCATACCATAAAAAGAATTCAGTAAACTAACTATAATATACTCTCGATTATACCTGTAATATTAAAGTGACTAAATAAGTTCAGGATGCGTTTAGTTCCCTTGGAGCAACATGAATGTTCTGATGATATATATTTTTTAATGATTTATATTTTTTAGACTCAAAATTACCTTTTTAACATCTTATTCATTTTGTAGCTAAATTTTTAGTAGTTTTAGAAATTTACCGCGCGATACTTGACCTTCAAAGATCCATTAATCTCATTTTCCTAATATTTGAGGTTAGGAAAGCGATTTTGAAACACGGTTTTCACTGGCCTCTTTGGATGTTATTTGGCTACTTTTTCATAAAGAAAAAGTAATATCATTTCATTCGATTTTTTTTATTTTTTTAAGGATTTTGGGTCATAGTGTCAAAACTAGCCCTCTGGCGGAGAAGCATTCAATTAAATTAACTATATTTTGGTTGTTCTTTTCAACGATACCAAATTTGTTAAAATCGGTCAAACCGTTAATAAGTTAAAGCAGGTTATTGCAAAAACAATTGAACGCCTCATACCATCTTTGTTTTTGAAATAACTGAGTTTTTTAAGAAAAGTATACATAAACTGGTTCTCTTTCAAAATGTGAAAAAAATTTTAGTTAATTATGCGAAATTTAAAGAAAATACAATTTTAAAATTTAAGATGGCAGTTACGCTGTCTGGAGGTCATTTTTAGAACTTGAAAATATTTTTCAGCGATTCTTCATGACCGATTTACCCAGAAATTTTTTACCCCTAAGTCATACGACGAACGGTTCCCGAAATATGGCCGAGGAACAGTCTTATTGGGTGACCCGGTACGTCATAATAATTATAGTTATCAGTTATCGCAAATAAATTCTTTTTTTTATTTTTGCCTGCTATTCCATTGCACTATTAATTAATTTGTTAAATATAGTTATGAGTGGGTAATGTGGACGAGCAGAATCAGGTGTATCTTCGTCTGTATCCGAAGATCGCCCAATTTAATTGCCCTCTATTTATTATACTGTAATTGTGTTAATTTTTTTTGTTTTGGTTAACGGGTTGACTAAATAAAACCATTATTTTTATTAGTATTATTAACATTCTACGTGTAAATGAGGTCATATGAATAATTTATAAAAATAAAAGGTAAACTAATATGTTCATAATTTCGTGCATATGGTATAGGTATAATTTTACTGAGTACCTTTGGACGTAAATTACAGTCAAAGGATATACCTAATTAGTACAAATGGAACGCATTTACTAAGAAAGTTTTAATGTATTTTATAGATCCATTGTAGTCAGTCACGGGTTAGTTTTTGAGGTGTTGGTGATGTTAACGCGAATGCTCAAATTATTTTAAAATGTTAACGCAATGCTTCGTTGTTCTGTTATGCATCATAGTAAGATCAGTGAACGGCTTTGGAAATCAAAAACTACACTCGCATCAGCCGGTATCTGACTGTGTAGTCGAAGTGATAAACAAGGTTTTCCCAAAAAATATTTCATTCGCGTATATTTTTAATGATTATCCAGAATATTTTCCATTCAATCTAAATAATCCCTACGTCATCGTAAATTCCTCCCAGTCGATCCACGGTTACTACGCCAAATACGAAAATGACTACATCATCGAGGCAAATAGCGTTGATAGTTTGAGTAAGACACTTTTAAATTTGCTTAGGGGTCCCATTTGGGTTCGTGGCAAATTCACTCGCGGGCGTTTTCTGGTCATAACTGCAGAGAAAGATTTGGCTGCACTCTTTACATTGCTATGGCGTTATTTGTTAGTAAACGTGGTTGTGGTTCAATACGAAAATGAGATCGATGCCAAAAATATAACGATATTTACAGCTAATCGCTTTGACGACCAAAATAATTGCGGTCAGATGCCAAATGTGGTTCACTCCCAACAATGCGATTCACATCTGTCGGTCACATTTGACAAATACATTCGAAACTATGGAGGATGTCCAATCATTGCCAGTTTATATACAGATCTAGAACCTTTCACTTTATGGGGTAAAACAGTATCCTTCATTTTAGATCAAATAGAAGAGACCTTAAATGCAAAGGTAATAAATATCAATATGAATTTGACAACATTTATCAATGCATATTATTCACAAAAGACCATCGTAATACATGTTTATGTAAAAGGGGCACTTGAAATATCTGACGACAGCGATGGATTTTTTATGGAGAATTACGTGTGGATGGGATATAAACCGTTACCCAGATCACCATATATTACGTACCTTGTGCCATTTAATGGAATTCTATGGTTAGTTACAATTTTGGTGCTTGTTGTAGTAATATTGCTTTGGCGGTTTATTCTCTTCGTGGCTAAGTTTTCAACCAGTAGTTTGGGCATTTTTTCTGACGCAATATCGTTGCATATGGGAGTGTCCATATCTAGAATACCGTCAAGCATGAGTTTGACAATTTTGATTGCTTTTTATCTGGTGTATATAATCCACATCCAAACAGCCTATACCTCAAATTTAATAAATATCATCGTGTTGCCTCGATACGAAGACTCCCTATCGAGTATTTACGATTTGGAGAACACTAACATACCAATCTACACACAGAAATCTGTGTACGACGAGTATATTGGCGTCAATGAACAGTTTAAGCACATGAAAGACAAATTCATTGTGGTGCCTGATGTAGGTTTCAGTCGCTATATCACATCCTTGAACGACACAAAGCACTTTATGGTAGCAAGAAGGTCACAATGGCATTTGCCAAGGGACCAACCGACAATTATAGAACAACATCTCACAGGGAAAGCACCAAATTTTTTTATGGATAAATCGCCGGGACTCCATCACAGTATGTGTTTTATAATGAGAAAAGGTAGTTACTTTCTTCCTAGTTTGAACAAAGTGATATCTTTTTTACACGAAGGTGGCATAGCCAGTAAACTTGATAAAAGCACTGATTACAGTCATTTGAATGGTGAAATGGATTACCATTTGCAGCCCCAATTTTTTCAAAACCCAGATGAGCCATATGTTTTAAGGGTAGGAGATAAAGAACACGATTTTTATACTGGATTGACACTTGTTCAACTCAGTGGGGCCTTTACTTTTCTAATTATAGGACTTACAATAGCTGTAATAGTTTTTATAATTGAACTCCTTACTTACCATTTAACATAATTCTTTTGTTTATTTTTTTGATTTGTTGGTAAGTAGTTGCGTATTAGGTGTGCTTGTTTGCAATCAAAATTTAATGCTAATTGGTTCGATTCGTAGAATCTATGTTTGCTAATATACGGGGGGGGGGGGGGACAGAAACGGTAACCTAATGGTTTATCTGACAGACAATTTTTGAATGTGTTGTACAAATGGTGTATTTTGTAGCTAAATTTAAAATAATTAGCGCACTCACAATTGGTCTGATTTTAAAACTAAATTTTGTCTCGTGCCTTACGGGTATAAAATCAAAAAATTATTGTCAATCATTTTAAGAAGGTACTAAAAGAAGATGTGAATATTAGTACTTATAATTCTTTTCAAAATATAAGAGCATCTACTCGGCCTGTGTTATGTATTAATTATTAATATTGCATTATTCGGCGAGTGGTAAAGATGTTAGACGTGCTGGAAACATTTTCTAAATAATTATAGAAGTGGATCCATTACGTTATTATTATAGATTACAGATATGCCTTGTATTATGAGCTGTATCAATGAATAGTAAGAAAGTAGCTGAAATCTGTCTCTTATTTTTAAGGAAAAACACAATAGTAGTAGCGGCCTAGTGGGCACTAAGTACTTACTTCAATAACATTCCTTTGTATTTCTGTATTCCATTACTGCATAATGGCAAATGTTATTTATAAGTTACTCGTATCTCCTGCAATACTTCACAGAAGTTAGGAAAAATGTTATTGATAATCTATTTCTTATTTATCTATCTATTTAATGTAATGCATCTTCTAATTTTTGTAAACAATTGTTTGACCTTGGTAAGGGGAGCTTATTTCCGCGTTTTCTTAATCTCCCTTATCTCGGAAAATTAGAAATAACCTTTATATTCACATTATGGGGTTTAATGCTCAAAGCTCGTATTGTGCAACATACAATTGTTATGTTTGTGTTAAGTGTACTTTACGTGTTACTGTGTTTATTGCAACAGTTACAATTTGATCAATATTCTGTAATCGCTCAAATAACACTAATGATACTTCTTTAGCATGTAGATATGCAGATATTTTTCGGTAAATTTGCCATATCTTAGAACATCTAAGGTAATAATTAGTTTGTTAGTTTGATCTCTTGCGATCCTTGCAACAGTTTGATGTATTTTAGTGTCTAATAAATTAATTAAATGTTCTGTTTTTGTTTTGTATTTGATTCGGTCAACATAATTTAAAGAGAACTACAGCTAGAGACCGAAAGAAGGTTCCTCAAAAATCACTAGATTAAACGAGGTCCGTGAAGTTGGAGTATCGACATCGACATATTCAATTTTAGGACTTACTACAATTTTGTGCTAATTTTGTGCCATATACCCCAAATCGACTATACTCGATGTTGTTAAATTTGAAATTTTAATATACCTAAATTTTGTGCTATTTTTTGCCGTATAGTAGAAATTTTGTGCTCAGATGGTTTGTTAGTTACTTACCAAATTTTTAGGATGGGACTCCAACTTCACGACTATACTCGATGTTGTTAAATTAAAAGCTTTATTATTTCTAAATTTTTTGCTCATTTTGTGCTATTTTTTTACCGTTTAGTAGAAATTATGTGCGCGTATGGTTTTTGAAATGTTTAAATTTTTAGTAGGTATAATACTCCTACTTGGTACTTGATATCGTAAAATTGCTAAGTATCTCGCTAAGTATATTTGGAAATATACTAGAAATGTTGTGCTCGATGCTTCTTAATTGAGATACATACATAAGTAATCGAATCATTTATGTCTATTTAGTATTTAAGCTTATCATATACTAGAGTTGGAATGGAATGTTAAGCATTGATACGATTTTAATAAGTAACACAGGACTTTTATGTACGAGGAGGCAATTATGAAAGATTGTTAAATTTAGCTAATGAAACGATTAAACTTTTGAAGCATTCAAAACGGCAATTTCAGTTTTTAAATTTTTTAATTTTGTAAAACGGGAATACTTGATAACGTTAAATTCAAAATTATTTTGTATCTGCATTTTGTGCTTTTTTTGCCATATAGCAGGAATGTTGTCATCGTATGATTTTATCACATTTTTATGATGGGACTATACTCAATACTGAACATGATTGGACAAGATACTGTAAAGGAATGAAGGTGCTCTAAGTGGTGCAAATTTTTAAATCGTATGTTTTATATTATATACTTAAATATATTAAGATAGGCATTATAAAATGAGAGGTACATTATGTTTTAACTAAAATATAAATGAATCGATGCTTTATAGAAAATAATAAGAAATAAACAAACTGTCATTTATTTAATACACAACGAATTTAAACTTACAATGAATAAATTAGTAAAAATGTGTTAACAGATGCATTAGTAGAAATACGCTTGACCTTATTTGGTACATTTTAATAAGTAACAAGTCCTCGTATACTTCCCATAACCCATCTGATCTCCTACAAATGGCAACAAAATGCCCGATTGCTCCAGGGAGTGCTGGTAACTTGTATTCTACGAGTGCTTATAAACGGACATAATAAAAAGCAAATCTTATCTGATACTTACATTTTAAGATTTCAGCATTACTTTCATTATAGAAAATTTTATTATATTCTAGTTTTTCTTGCACTCATGCCCAAAGGTTAAAATATTTCAACATCATGCCAAAAGGTGAACAAATTTCAACACGTTTTAAATCTATGCTACTCTTAATTATTATAAGTACTTATAACGGTGTCCACATTTCGGATGAATATAACAAATATTCTATTCAATAATGTAAACATAATGTACTAATACTTCACTAATACACAATATAAAGTAAGTATTTGAATTTTTGACTTTAATATTTTGTTACATGAAATAGTTTGAGTGCCATACAAAACTTTCAACATTTCAAAAACCATACGAGCACATAATTTCTACTAAACGGCAAAAAATAGCACAAAATGAGCACAAAATTTAGAAATAATAAAGCTTTTAAATGAACACTATAACGAGCACTTTGGCGCCGGCTAATTCTCAGTGGACAGGGGGGGGGGGGGGGTTATAACACTTAACAAAAGATCTACAATGGTTACAATATGGGCGCCACGCCGTTTGGGAGTGAAACGATGGAGCATCAACGGCGAATCTCCGAGGTGACCAATAAATATACAATTAGCCAGAAGACACTTCAGTAGGTAAGTACACAGATATATTTTTAACATAAATACTTAATTTGCGATAACACATTAATACAATAAATAATCACACAACTAACAAACTATCACGCAGCGCAATCATTCTCCATACACTCGCAACGCTCACCGTTACACGCTAGGTAGTACTGATGGAAAACAAGATGGTGCTGTTCCCGGTAGGTAAGGCGGAACTCCCAGGTGGTTTTGGAGCCCTTAGGTGCCGTGCCGCAAAAGGTCTGGACGAGACGGCCAGGTGGTCAGAACGAATCTCAACGTCGTTGTCCGTAGCGATGGTAAGCCAATGGGGTAGGCCACTTTCCAATCAGATTTTAATAATCTGCCGTAAACCGGACTATACAAGAAAAGCACGCGTATATGAGAATGCGATATCATTGCATTGATATTGAATTGACACAAAAGAAATAATACAACTGATACTCACGTCTAAATGAGACTCCGTACACCAACAGATATTAAATTAATCTGACCCAATCCTCCTCAGCTTAGGAATGCCAATGCTAATTAATTTTTCCTCCCAAATACAGTAGGGAACCAAAAGTGCCGTTTTTAATAAAAAGATTTACGGCTATCCGTCTGTTCGTATATGTACAATTGCTAAAAGCCAGTAATGCAATTACCTCCAAAATTTGCCGTGCTTGTACAACTCAAGTTCGCGTAAAAGTGACCGCACTGCGTGCATGCATTTTGTGATAAACAAGTAGGTATGCGATTAGCTCCGATGTTTTCTGGCCCACATACAGGCTGTTCAATAAAAATTAATAACGTCACAACACCATTGAGTAAAGTCGTGAAGTTGGAGTCCCATATCCTAAAAATTTGGTAACTAACAAACCATCTGAGCACAAAATTTCTACTATACGGCAATAAATAGCACAAAATGAGCACAAAATTTAGGTATATTAAAATTTCACATTTAACAACATCGAGTATAGTCGTGAAGTTAGAGTCCCATCCTAAAAATTTGAATAACTCAAAAACCATAAGAGCACAAAATTTGGGGTATACGGCAATAAATAGCACAAAATTAGCACAAAATTGTAGTAAGTCCTAAAATTGAATATGTCGATGTCGATACTCCAACTTCACGGACCTGATTAAACGAACTATACCTAGTGAAGTTCTAATCGACATTCACGCTCTCCAGTTTAACAATGTAATAGCCGAACCCGAAGCATTCAAAGCTTAATTCAAGGTGATCTAAAAAAAAACACGTGACAAAATTTGTTGCTATTAAAACTGACCGCTGACCTTAAAAAATGTTTAGATAGCCGGAATCAGCTTTGTTAAATAAAGTGATCTAAGAATCTAACGGATCAGAGCGACTCTTTTTAAGATAAAATTAGCTTATTAGCGTTTATTATCGCTTATCGGATAAAAAAGTGAGAGACTCTTTAACAGACAATGCTATAAAAGTAATAGCCATCGAAATTGAGTGGGTCAGAAGAGCACCACAACGACATTTATGGCAAAAAAGCTTAAATTGTACTAATTTATAGTGAAGACATCAACAGTAACTCCTAAGAGATGAAACATCGCTACTGCAAAACAAATAGGAGGCCAAAAACCTTAATTATCTTCTGGAAAACACGGTCAACTGGCGCGCACTCTGTTTCGCTAGACTTCTAGACTTCCGGTGGGCTAGTTGGTCCTCTGCGGAAGGCCGAAAGAGACTATTAAGTTCCCTGGTATGGCAGAGAAGTAAAAAAAACACGTGTTACCCGGAAACGAAACAAAGCGGAATCTTGAATCCTTTCGTGGCGGCAGAGACGGCTTAGGGAATATTTAAATCGAATTTTAGAGGGCAAATTCGGTTCCATTACAGTATTTAAAAAACTTAAAATTATTACAACACAAATCTTTTGTTTTAATTCGTTATTTTGAACTATATTATAATTGCTTAAAAAAAACTATAATTCTTCCCGTAAACTCTCAGCTCGTTTGTTTTCCATAAACTTCAAGCCTTCCCAAAACTCTTTTTGGCTCAATTCTGGTATTTCTACCATTTGGGCGTCATCAAAGTCGTTTAGAAGTAAATACTTGGGATTATCAGTGGTTAGCGGCTCCCAACTAACGCCAGATGATGTTGGTTTACTAAACATGCAAAATTGCCGATGATTGCTATTTAAAAACCGTCCTTACCCATTACTGGCAAATGATATAAGAAAATCAATTAACAAGTCTTTCATCAGAATTTCAGATTCGGAAAGTTCTATTTTAACTGCTGCGGGATGGTCAACTTCTGTGTCATGCAGAAGAACTGATTCAGCGCCATGAGCAACACCTACAATAATTATTAAACTGATTTTCCGATTTGTTGTTAAGCACCTTCTAAATTGCATCCCAGCAATTCCTTAAGTGCCGTAGATTTGTCGAAGGCGTATATGGCAGCATATACTGGAGAGTCGAATACATCTGATTGCATATGAACTGCGGTTTCAAAGCCAACATTGAACAGTCTGTCACTAAAGACCTACAACAGAGATAGTTTATGAAGTCCGAGTCAATATTCTCACCTTAACAAGTGTATTGAGATTGCTTTCGGACAGCTTCTCATTTTTGAAATAGTGCGATTTAATCTTGTGCGCGGTGTCGTGCTTGTTAGATTTAGTGTGCACATGTTTATAATCAAACATATGTTCTGACAATTCATTCCAATTTGTCTCTACATGGTCCAACATATTGGTTACAACTGTAACAAGGCATTACGTAACACTAACTCATGTACATTTAAAGTTTTACACATAGCTCCTAAAATTCCTTCGTCTTTAGCAATCCACGTTAACCATGGAACATCGATGGCATCTCCATCATTCAGCTGCGTGTACGGATGCTTCTTTAAGAATGAATACTCCGAGTCGACTTCTACAGTCGGTGCAAATGGTGCCAGAGGGAACATTGCAAAATGGTAGAAATTGTTTGTTTTCGCCAAGAGATCGTCTGCAGGTATCGCCTTTAGGCAATCAATAAGGGTTCGCGTATCAGAGTCCAGGCAGTTTAATGACTCGGCAAGTTCTCTCGTTTTTTGTAACCCGCTCTCTTGAATTGCCCACGGCATTAACACTGTCCCGCTTTGGGATATGGCCCTATGGAACAGTCCTAAAATGCTATGGTAATTATAAATCTGGCATAATGGTAGTTAACCCTTGGATTGTGGTGAAAAGAAATGGAAATGAACCGAAGCACCACCTGCTGATAATCCCATCAGCGTAACAGACTTGGGATTACCACCAAACTGCTTGATATGCGCTTGAACCCATTTCAGTGCCATCTGTTGGTCCTTAAGCCCATTATTACCAGGTACGACGCTGTCTTCGGTTGTGAGAAACCCTGTAATCGAACCCCCCTCATTACAAAGTGACAATTATCGAATTAGTCTCACCTAAAACACCGAGTCGATAATTCATACTTACGAAAATAACATCACGGTCCATTAAATACTTAGGACCGGCTTGTGAAGCAGCTCCAAACATAAATGCACCCCCATGTATGTAGACAATCACGTCGTAATTGTCACTTTCCGATGGCTGCTTTTTAGGCACGTAGACATTTAAATATAAACAATCTTCATTATCTACAAACCAAATGAGAAACGTAAAATGTCAAAGGGGTTATTACGGCCACTGTCCGGAGGCATAAACGGGTTGTCTGCTTGCTTACAAGTGTAACGGACGTTAGCATTTAACACTTCATCCCAAGGTGACACCGGCTGAGGTGCCTAATTAAAGAAAAATTCTGGAAGCTTAGTTGTGAATTAACGAAATACCTCAAAGCGTAGAGCTCCGACGGGTGGTTTTGCGTACGGAATGCCTTCAAACGCTGAAAATATCCGACCACCAAAAGAGGACTTGTGAAACCCTCTAATTTTGCCTAGGGAAGTTTGGACTAGCGGTAGATCGTCGGCAAAGGTACCTTTAAGCAAATGGTAAGTGTCAGATGACATACTTGAAGTACTCACCGTCGAAACCTAAGATAGTCCAAATCAGGCAACACACTTTCAAGAAATCCGCCCTCGGAGACATCTCTCTTGCAATTATGCTTATGGACAAACCGTTTGCTTGCAAAAAACTTCTTGCTGCGTGCAAATAAGCTGCTATGTCATACCAGTTAAGTAATAATTATGTAGGTACTTACAGAATTGTATATGAGTGCGATTTTTATTCACATGTATACCTAATGCTTTAAGTGTTTAAGTAATAAAGTAACCATGAACCTTGATTTTGTTAATATAGGAGTAACTAAAACGGTGGACATAGTTGGGCGTAAGTTAATTAAAGGTCATTTCGTGAATCGAGTTTATTTGTCCTTTTAGAAAATGTTTGCATTGTGTCTGTTATTTAATCCCTTTGTGTAATTGTAAATTGTAAACAGTTTATGATCTACACATGATGTCTCACCAAGATAAATTGGGTATTTTATTTGTGGTTAAGGTGCTAAATTTAAAACTGAATCAACCCGTACAATTTTTATTTAGAACCTTTAGGACCTACTGTTTATAAATGACGTAATGTAACTCCATACTTCCATCAAAGCAATAATAATCAAGGTATTCCCAATATAAGTGTACTAGAAAATGCCGATACGTATTAGTGCATGTGAGCCATGAGAAGCCCTTTCCTACACCTACTTACCACTTAGACCTTTATTTATAAAGATGTTAAAGACTGCGGTTGATTTGCATGTGTAACAACCACATCCATGTATAGAATAAAATACTTTGAGTGTATGGGTGCGTAGATTCAACGTTTTAAAAACTAAAGTACGTTGCACTACGGTCTTGTCTTGTCTGGTATACGTGCACACATATATCTCAAATGCGTATGATGAAGCGGAAAAGGTTAATCACAATAATCTACAAGGATACATTCAATTAGTATCAATGTAATTTTATCAGTTGTCATTCCATTAAGTACATTTTTATTCATAATTTCACTGCCAGAGGTTTTCACACAAAAATAAATTAGCGCCCACGTCTTTTGCAACTTGCAATACGGTACTCTCGGTGTAAAACCAACCCCTGAAACATTAAAAAATGATCAAAGTCCTCGTGTGAGATCGAAGGGACTTCAGCGCATTTTTGTGTGGCAGATCAGTGTTTTATGGGTTGTAATAAACTGAACAGTATTTAATTAAGTTTCTACAGTATAATATTACCTAAAGTCAGTAAAATATTGTAAAAAGCTCAGTATATTTATAAAATTTGATGAGTTAAAATGGAATTTTTGAGCAGTAACAAAACTATTTGGCCAGTATTATAGTGGTCAGTAAAAATTAATAAAACGTCAGTATGGATTAGCTGATAATAAATCAGCAAATCTACAGTAAAAATCAATAAATGGCCAGTATGCGATAGGCGGTAATAGAAATGAAGTCGTGGTTTACCTAATATTTTTAGGTCGGCTAATAAGCTTCTTTCGCGCTTAGTCAGCTTGTGAAATAAACGTGATTGTTGATGTAACGCTTTATATGCGCTCGGCGCGATATTATTATAGTTTCAGAGAAGTAAAAATATTAAGTGATTCGTGCTGTAGGTTTCCTTGCGACTGGAACGGTACGATATGGAAGATGTACCAGACTATGAAACAAGTTCCGAAAGTGAAAGTGAAGAGGCGATCACGAAAAGGAGGAAGAAGGTAGACAAGCAATGGGAAATGGAAAAAGTGTTCGAGAATAAGGCGTCTGCAGTAGCTGCAGTTCAGATGGAGCAGGTGTGGAGTTTTACTTATAAAAATGTGGACACAGAAGGAAATGTAAGTGAAATTTTTCGATGTAACAAAGTAAAAAAAAGAGCGGAGCAATGCGCTGCAGGTGTGTACCTACATTATCCCTCTACTACAAGTGAGGTCCATTTATACCGATCTCAACTAGCCCATACGTGTAATGTAATTGTTACAAGAGTAAAAAGTAAAATATCCAATGAGGTAAAAGAGGAAATCAAGTCTCTCTTTAATTTTGATTCAAAAATAAAACCAAAAAAGGTTCTTGATATATTAATTAAAAAGCAAATTGCATTACCAAGTAAGACTCAGCTCAATAATTACTTGTCTTCATTAAGAAAAGTAAAATATGGATCCAATGTTATGAGTCTTGGCGAATTGGAAAATTTTTGTTTAGAAAATGCAAAAGTTCCTGATGATGTTGATGCGGCGTTTGTTGTTTCCTACCAAGTGGGATATGAAGAACAGCCGTTCTTTCGATTTTTTGTTTCCACTAAAAACTTGTTGAAATTGTCCTGTGACGCTCACCACATACATGCTGATGCGACATATAAATTGGTGTGGCAAGGTTTCCCTGTATTATTATTGGGAACTACAGATCGAGACCGAATATTTCATATTTTTGGGCTAGCGGTTTGCAGCAAAGAACAAACCGAAAAGTTTGTATTTTTGTTTAAAGCAATAAAATCTGCCGACCAGGATATATTTCAAAAGTCAATTTGCCCAAAATACCTCGTTTGTGATTCCGCTAAAAGCATCCAGAATGCCTTCATAAATGTATTTGGATCGGATGTTACTATCATAATGTGTTAGGCACATATGAAAAAATGTGTCCAAAAGAAAGCCGAACAGGTTGTGCATCCGAAGGAGAAACGTAATGAAATATTAAAAGATATTGACTTATTGCAACTGAGCAATAGTAAGCATGTTTTTGAGAAGGCGTCTCATCAGTTTATTGCAAAATGGGAGGGCGAACAACAACAATTTATAGAATATTTCCAACACGAATGGTTAGACAGTAATCCAAACTGGTTTGAAGGCGTTTCAAAGTTGGTTCCGTCTACAAATAACGCCTTGGAGTAATTAAAGATGAGAACACTTTGCGCGAGAGATTGCCTTTATCTCGGTTCGTAGTGGTTCTCAAGGAATACATAAATACCTGGTCTCTTCAGTACACTGCAAATGCAAAAACAGTACATGCAGTTCCTACGCTAAACTTAGGTTTGTGGACCAAAGCTTATCAATGGGTTTGTGAAAAAAAGAAGATTGTCTCACATCGTATATCCGAAGGCTATGTTTATTTCATTCCTGCTGGCCAAAGTAATGAAGTCACAGATCTAGATTTAGATCTAGAGGAAACTCGAAATGTGAGTTTTTCCACTTTTGAAGAATTTAAAACGGCCGCGTTCAACATTTGGACTGCTACTCTTCCGAATGATTCAAACAAATGGATTGAAGGCACTTGCAATTGCCCAGGATTTTTCAAAAAATTAATTTGTAATCATGTAGTGGGTGTTGCAATAAGGCTGAAATACACAACACCACCCGCTGAAGCCAAATCTGTCCCCATTGGAGCTAAAAGGCGACGTGGCCGACCATCCAAAGCAAAGCAGGCACTACTTGTACAATAGGGTAGGTATTTTGCACGTAATTAGTGTATATGGTTCAGGATAATTATTTTCAGATTATCACCACGATCTACTCGTACTTCATCATTACTTAACGGCATAGCGTTTTTCTCTATTACGTTGTATTTTTCTTAATATGTTTTTGTTTTGTGTTTACTTACATGAAATAAATATGAGCATTTATTAGTTAACAGAGGGTTTATTAATTTGTACTGGCCGATTATTATTTTTATACAACATTTCATATTTTACTGATCATTTATTTATTTAATTAACTATTTTTTCTCTTACTAACCGTTTATTAATTTCACCGACCATTTATTAATTCAACTGACTGTTTTTTAAAACCTTACTGCCCATTTATTATTTTCAATGACCATTTATTAATTTAACTGACTATTTTGTATCTTACTGCCCGTTTATTACTTTCGTCTACCATTTATTAAGTTAATAGGCAATTTTTAATCTTACTGACCGTTTATTATTTTCACCGACCAGATATTACAATAATGACCATTTGAAAAAAATAATGGAAAACTGTACTGTTCATAAAATGGAAATACTGATCATTTAATTTGTACCGGTGTTTTATTAGCCAATATTGACTCCACCATCAATAAGATCTTGCCGAAAGCTACCACGTTCACTTTGTCGGTACCATTTTCTCACTTACCGTGCACTCGCAATTCGCGTTTGAAGTTTTGACTCCACCATCATTAAAATCCTTTGGGGGTTACCATATTCCCTTTGTCGACACCCACTTCTGATCACCCGCAACAATTCGGATTTGAAGTTTCGACTCCACCATCAGTAAGATCTCGTCGGGGGTTACCACATTCCCTTTGTCGATACACAGTTCCGACGTCCCGTTCATTCGTAATTCACATTTTGGTAGATTTCGCTAAAATCCCGGCATAAAATCGTATTCAACTTTTGGGTACTTCACATAGCTCGACCTTCTATTAGTGACACGAGAAAGAGAGACCGCGATTCGCGCTGTAAGAAACTTTTGGGCGCCCAAAGTCGACTACCCCTCGAAGCGCGCCGCGCAAAAGGTGGTTTATTTCGACCCTAGGAAAAAAAACAAAATTCCGCCACGCAGGAGTTGTGCGCGTTGACAAGATCTTCCCGACGACACCAATTTGAAAACAATCGGAGAAAAACTGTAGAAGAAGATAGATAAAAACTGAAAAATCTCCAGGTTAGTATAATACGCTCGGGGATGGCGTCCAGATGTCGTCGACTCCAAATCTTGTAGCCCCATCCCTAACGTTCTTAATTACACGGCCCCGATAGTTACATGTACACTCCTTGTCTTTTTACAAGCGTTTTTCTACGGGCGCGCATTTACTGCCAGCCAGCCAGCCAGCCAGCCAGCCGACCATCCAGCCAGCCAGCCAGCCAGCCAAAGTGAGATTAAAAGCTACTTTTTACAAAAAAAATTTTTTGCAAAAATGCGCTAAAAATTCAGAAGATCACACCCATACTTAGCTTACTGTAACGCAATACAAAAATGTTGAGTTTTATCGACTTCTAATGGGATTATCGGGGTTAAATCAACCCTTAAAGAGCATATTCTATAGCCACACCGTTCCGTATAAAAAGCGTTTACTGTAAAGTAAAACCCTATACGTAAATTATAATACTCATAAATGTCCGGCGGATATTGCTATAGGGAATATTATGCGTTTATTATTTCTCATTGATATACGATTTATGTGCTTATGCGCATATTAAAGTGGTGTTATAGACGTTTATCAAACGAATGCTAAAAAACGGTTATTTATGTAGGTACGTAATATCGCGTGCGTGAGGGTAGCCAGTGAAGGTACTTGGTTTATCTCACAAATAATAATCAACCGGGTTTTTCAGGTGAAATGATTAAAAATTGGAAAAAAATTAATTAAAACAGCTGATTTTTAGGCCAAAATGTTCAATGTTCAAAAAAATATACAACTTTTGTATCTGCACTATTTCCACATAACCTCCAATTTTCCTACAAAAACCGGAAAAATGGTTTTTTTCGTTTTTTATTCTTATTTTTGTCGTGGTCGTAGGGGAGGAAACATAGCTTGTTTTATGATAAAAAAGGAGATAATTTTTTGGGCCTGTAAATTTGAACCGTTTCCGAGATTTCTCACAATTTCTGAAAAAACCACCTCTTTTTCAAGGGGATGAAAAATCTACTTTTTTTAAAGTACAGAGGTACGCGGGGAGCAAAATTTTCGTAAGGACTTACATTTTAATAATCAAAAATAAAAAATATTATTCCAATAGAAAAATTTTAAGAAAAGCGGCAAAAACTTGGGGAATGAGTTAAGATATAGGTAGGTACCTACACTGTTTTTCACATAGTAGGTAAATAGCTTTTTTTGCAACTAAATTAACGTATTGGATCCGGGCTAATAAAAAGTGTCTTCTCTCTCCTCTTTAATGTTGCTAAAATATTTTCTTTTGTTTCGTAGTGCCCAACTGCCTTAATTAAAACATCTTTATTATTTGTTTTTCCTGCATTTTTACCGCAATAAAAGCAATTCGAAGTACAATCGAATTCTTTTGCTTCCTGAACGATTTGTTTTTGTTCACTAACTCTTCTTGTTGTCTGTTTTACAGCTGATGTGATTACGCTGGGCCTGTTGATCGTTAATTTACAGGAATCCTCACGAAGTTTATTCCAGGTTTTATATCTCAAATTATTTACTGCTTTGGCCGGTAAAACTAACGTTCTTATTGCAGATTTTGCAAGTTTATCAACAGGCCCAACGGAATTGCATCAACTATAAAAGAGGCAGTAAGAAGAGTCAGTGAACAAAAACAAATTGTTCAGGAATCAGGAAGCAAGATAATTCGATTTTATTTCGAATTGCTTTTATTGCGATAAAAATGCAGAAAAATAAATAAAGATGTTTTAACTAAAACAGTTGAGCATAAGATAACAAAAGAGAATATTTAAGCAAACATTAAAGAGAAGCAAGAAGACAGATTTCGAAAAAGTCTTTATTATCATCCAACACGTTGATTCATCATATCAAAAACCGTGTATACCTATCTTAAAACTGTTTTTTTTCTACAATCGATATCCAAAGTAGGCATTTGCGCTCGTATTTGACAACGCAAACGTCATCTTTTTCGAGGAATGTTACTTTGTCGCTTATAAGCGACAAAATAAAAAAAACGCTCACTCTCCCAATTATAAACTATAAATCAAATATGCATTGCTCAGAGTATCCAATGACAACCAGTAAATGACATCTTTAATTTGAGTGAAAGACGTACATTTTTGGAAATATGTGAACTGCTAGATTGTAGAAAAAAACTTGCGTGTAAATCGAGCGCAAATTGATTGTCGATTTCAATCTTTCAATCGACAATGTATCATTTTGCGCCCTTGCTACACAAATAGCGATTCCAGTTTTTGGCGATTTTCTCGAATTTTTGCTATAGGAATAATATTTTTTTATTTTTGATTATTAAAATATAAGTCCTCCCGAAAATTTTGCTACCCCGCTCACCTCTGTACGATGAAAAAAATAGATTTTTCATCTCCTTGTAAAAGAGGTGTTTTTTTCCGAAATCTCGGAAACGGTTCAACTTTACAGGCCAAAAGATTGTCTCTTTTTTTATCATAAAACAAGCTCAAACAATGTTTACTCCAAATTTTAAACCCCTACGACTTTTTTTCCGCAAAAATCGAAAAAAAAAAGATTTTTCCGGTTTTTCTAGGAAAATTCGAGGTTATGTGTAAATAGTGCAGATACAAAAGTTGTTCATTTTTCGCCTAACATTAATAGTTTTGCCACAAATTGCAAGATACCAGTTTCCACCCCTTTCAACCCCCGTGATTTCACCCGCGGAAAAATTCAGCTGTTTTAATTATTTTTACCCAATTTCTAATCATTCCACCACTATGAAAAATCCGCTTTAAACTGGTAACTAATTTTTTTTGTAAAAAAATATTATATAGCCTGAACTAGTTTGTCCTTTTTGATTTAGTAGTTCGTAAAGCGTTTTAAAAATTGCGCTACTGCGATCTCACTTTTAGGAAACTTTTTACTCCAATATTTTTTAGCTTTTTACACGTCGCACCATCATTAATTAATAATCATCTTAATATCTTCCGAAACTGTAGATTCTTGCGCAGTTTAGTATAAGTTTTAAGCAGCTGCTAATAAAAAAACAGTCCGCAGTAATTTTATAAAGCGCTTGCGTACTTATAAGTGAAAGGGAATATGTGAAAAATGGCACTGCCGATCATATTCAGCAAGCGTATGCGTTCATTATTATTATTTTTATAAAATTTCTTCTAGCTACTAGCTCAGTACTAAATAAATTTTTAATGACCCATACCTTGCGGAGAGTTGGTTCCTTATTTCCCCTCTCAGATAAATTCTCATGTAAATTAAATTGTTTGAATATAATGATGAAAATAATATCGTTTCAACTCCACTTTTCTTTACAATTTCCTGAATTAAAGTATTGATGTAATTCGTACAACAAATACAAAAAAAAAACGTTGCAAATCTAATTAATTATCTAGGTTTTTGAAATTTGTAATTAATCCAACGCCTGATGTTCCGTCCTGTATTTGGTGATTCACAGATCTTTCATTTTTATAATTGCTAATATTTTAGTCATTTCAAACGATTGTACAAATTTAGCAATCCCTAGTTCAATTTATGACTTTCGTGTCCCGTTTTATACATAAAATCTCACCTGGGCTGGTCACCCTAATGTTGAAACTTTATATCATACCTACGTGACTATTCAAAGGAGCCGCTTCGTTCGCGTTTTTTTTTGCCTACCATATAAACACATTAAAGGTTTTGTTTCACTTTAGCTATTAACATTGAATAAAAACACTATATAGTGTTTTTATTCAATGCTATTAATCAGTCTAGTTTTAATATTGAACCAGTAGCAATTTGAGGTATTTATCTATATATGTAAGTATTGTTCAGATTTTGGAATTTGAAGTAGAGGTATTACATAAACAAATGGCCACTAACATCGAATATTACAGTAGGAAATTATAGTAAAATATATATCTGTAAAAATCCATTTAATAGAAAGGTGTATTTAGGAAACTCAATTGAATTATCTTATCAATGTACCTACAGTTATCTGGCCCCTTATCACGTCAATGTAGCGAGCAAACAAAAAATTATTTTTTTTCTATTTAATACAACCAAAAGTACGTATTAAAAGGAACGTATCATTTAAACGATCAATAATAATTAACTAAAGCGGAACAGCGCTATCCGAACGAACACTAAATGCCATGAAAGACTATAAATAGTTATTTGCACAACTAGTTTCGAAAGTGATACTTTTTTTCGTGAATTTGCAGTTTGATTAATGAGGGCGAAGTCTGAGTTAATCAAGCAAATTCATGAAAAAACGACACTTTCAACACGTGTTGTACACGAAACTTTGTTGTATAGTGATCCTTAATAACACACAATTGACATTCGCGATTTACTGGACCCAAAAATTGATGCTACTGTTCATACAATATAGGACTAAACGCCATGGAAACGCATAGTATAAATCGTGAAAAAAAGTCACACTTTCCATACGATTTTTCGCCAAAAAAGTCCGGTAATTTGATAACTACTATGCAAAAAATGAAATTAAACTCTTTATTTTACATTTGAACAGTAAAGCAAAAGAAGGTACTTCCGTACTAATTTATGTGTAGTCCGATGCAAAAATTTGTAAAGTAATGATGAACGGGGAAATTGTAGCTAACCTGGAACTTACCTACCTCTTCCTGCCTGAACGTCTCCTCAAATCAACTGTGTCTAACGAATGCGGTGAAAGAAGGATTTAGTGAACCTGATGACAATTTCGTTGTATTTCGCAACTAATTCTTACTTTTTTCTTCCAGGGCTCAAAATCCAAACCAGACAAAAAACTAAAATATTGTAAACTAAATAGTTACGAGGAGTTTGAAATTAAAGTAAGAACTTACGGTACCATATATAACCTTTTTTCTTTGAAAAAATTTATCTTCGTTAGGTAACTCAAATAATAGCGCTCGGGCAACACTCGATCATTTTTTAAATTTGCGGTGGATTGCAACTTCTAAACGCTTCATTGATACGAATCCGATATCTAAGAAACCCGAGCCGTGCGCATTATTGTTCCTGAGTGTATACCTACTTGAGGTGAGGACATTCACAATTACCGCATGCAATCAACTTTAAAAAGGCAGATAAATTGCTCTAGGCAATACATTCGACTGGAGATTTTTCTTTTTTGACAGAATTTCTAAATAATTATTCCACTTGCTTCAAAATACCGTCGTAACAGTGGGAGTGGCGGATGCAGAGAAACTTCTTAGGGGGGGCACATTATTGTAAATATAAAAGCCTTAGTTGAAAATTGCTGATTGATTGATATATACAAGAGGAGATACATATAGGTGGGGTAGGTCTGGATTCCTTTTCAAACAATAAATTCAAGTCTTCGATGTCCACATGCAGTACCAGGGGATAGTACCGGAACCGAGAAGAACCGGTACCGGCACCAATTGCATTTGTAAGTCTTTCACTTTGAACCGGAACCGTTATTTAAGAAGTTATGAATACCGGAACCGATACCGGTACCGTTATTATTAGTGCTAAAGAACTGGTACTCTTCGGTTCTCTTTCTGTTGTAGGTAAAGTAGATACGTTGCGCTTTGTGAAAGGGAAATGCGTTTTCTTGCTCTTAAAATTTGGTTCTGACTTCTGACTTGCTCTACTTTTCCTTGTTTAAATCATTATTTAGTTCTGTAGTAGTATCAATAGAAACGCCTTGCTTATTAATATTCCTTATCGTCGACGACCGATCCGGTATCGCCTAGATGGCCAAGAATAAAATCATTCCTTCTGAATTACATTCGGCAAGAATTTACAACTTGCAAGAAATTTCAAAGCCAAACATTCAAATTCTCACTTTTATTCAGAGCTGCCCATTTCTAGCAACTTAACCCTAATACTAAACAATTATAAAATATTTTAGAGTGACCAAAAATGAATCAAAAACAGTAAGAGCGTTGAAGAGTTTATTTATGTTGGAACTCTTAAAAACAAAACAAAAAACTGGAACCGGAACCGAAAATTACTGAAGCCACAGAACCAGAACCGGTACCAGAACTAAAAAATAATTCTTTCTAAATAGTGCAGAAACGGAACTTATATACAGTGAATTTTTTTAAAATGCGAACATAGGAGTTTGCATGCAATGTAATTTCCCATGTTCGATTTTTAAAAAAAACATGTTCGATTTTTAAAAAAACACATCAATCTATTGAGTAGTTCAAATGAGTAGTAGATACAATTGACAGCTCTCACATTTTTAAAAATACCGCCGTCGAATTTAATTACGAAATCGGTTAGGTTATTGCTTAGAATGTCAAGGAGGACACTTCGAACATTTATTGTAATTGCTTGCGTTATTTATTTTCTTAATTTATGTATTGAATAAATCAAATTAGTAGAATACCAGGTGCACATGACCTACAAATAATTGAAGGTTGGTTCACAATGAATTGTGATGTCAGCGCGTGCCATATGAAGTCAAGTTATCGTAAGTTTAAGAAAAATTTACCCTAAAGTTGCTATGGCCTCACATGCCTTATTTAAAAAAATCTTACCGAGTGCTCTTCATCATAAAGACTATGAGTTGCTGTTCATAGTCACACAAGTTGCACGATTTGGGCATCTGAACCGCGCACACCTCATAGATTGATGTGTTTTTTTTTAAATCGAACATAGGGAAATTACATTGCATGCAAACTCCTATGTTCGCATTTAAAAAAAAACTCTCTGTATATTTCATATTAGAAATAATGTAAATGTAGTTGTTTAAAAGAGGTTTTTCGGCAAGCTTTTTTGGGTTTGTCGGAGGGGGCAATGGCCCCCCTGCTGTATCCGCCACTGCGTCGTAAGATGTTATAATAATCATTGTTGGCGCGTGCGTGAGTTACTTTAGCATGATAAGAGCGCGGCAGACATTTATCGAACTCATTGTAAGTCAAGTACTCAGTCTCTTCACAGTCAGTTGTTTAGTTCACAATCAATCGGAAATGTGACGAGAATCAGTGACGGACCTAGAGGGGGGCGGTGGGTGCATTCCGCACCGAGCGGCACATATTTCGGGGCGGCCTTTTTATACATATTTAGTTTTCATTGTGACGCTCAAAGATACCTGCAAATAAGAGGGTTAAATGTTCAAACCCCTTTCATAGAACAAAAAGTAGCCAAAACAATTTGTGAAGTGTTGGATATATCGACTGGACGACGAGTTAAAAGGAAAAAATGCGAGAGGGGAAAATTCACAGCCTTATTCATAATCATATGTATACTAATACAGTGCTATTTATTAAAAAGTAGACATAGGGACTTACGTATATTTCTTTTTCCGTATGTCTACTTTTAAATGACAAAATCACATCTGAAGGGCGCCTAATTTTATGCATCCAAAGTAACTTCTTAAAACAAATAAAGATCTGGCTGTCGTATTGCTGCTTTGGCTTCACAGAAAATAAACCTCTTACGCTTCTTAAACTCTTATTGAAACTGTACCTATTGACAATATGAACGTTTTCTTCCGTTGAATACATCACACACGAGCGAGAACAAAAATACGTAAGCCAAAACGACAATATTCAAATTAATCCTTTTATAATAGTTATTTGTGTACCAAGGCCGTAAAAGTGATCTTTTTTGGCCGAAGCTGCTGTTTCAGATGAGGCCGAACAAATCACTTTTGGCCAAGGTGCACACAACATTTTTTAGGCTATCATTAAAAAAGAATTCACAAATTTGCTCATAAATATATTTTTTCTGACAATCATAGTTATCTTAGACAATTCCTGTCGTATGTAATAATAATTAGCATCTTTGTGTGTGTTTTGTGCGTATCAAAAGGGGTAATAGCGACCATTCAGATACTCCAAATGAAATTTTGGAAGCTGCAAGCGTTGCGACCCTAAGTCATATATGCTCTAAGAGCAGGCGTTTGAGAGTAAAAATACAATCGCAACTTCCTCCGTTGCACAAGATTTTAATAATGTCATATGCAATAGGTCCTTCGTAACTGTGGGTTCCAAGACCTTACAGTTAACATGCTGTGCAATTATTAGAAACCTGATTAGTGATTACCTACTTTGATGGTAGGTATAGGTAGCTACTTGTATTCTCGGTTAATTGCTGGTGATTCTTCGTATAATAATGTAAGCAATAACATCTTCCTCATGTTTTGGTTCTACACTTCAAAAAGGTCTGCAAGCAGCAAAGATTGAAACGTCAAACTATAATGTTAAATGTGAACATTGTCCGAAAATGAAAAAAATGAACGTGGATGGCCCAATCCTTGATGGGGCTAGACCAGATAGACGCTTTGTATCAAACAGATTACTGTTTCTCACACATCAGTTTCAAATAAGTACAGTTTGACAGATGTGTACAATAAAGTAAAGTTTGACAGAAGCGTACAATAAAGTGAAACTTTATGGCCGCAAAAGAGACCATAAAATCAACGTTTTTGTGATGATAGCCTAAAATAGTTATTTGTGTACCAAGGCCGTAAAAGTGATCTTTTTTGGCCGAAGCTGCTGTTTGTGGCCGAGGCGGTAGCCGAGGCCGCAATTCAGATGAGGCCTAACAAATCACTTTTGGCCAAGGTGCACACAACATTTTTTAGGCGATCATCAAAAAAGAATTCAAAAATTTGCTCATAAACATATTTTTTCTGAAAATCATAGTTATCTTAGACAATTAAAAACAAAGCATTTCCTGTCATATGTAATAATAATTAGCATCTTTGCGTGTGTTTTGTGCGTATCAAAATGGGTGATAGCGACAGTTCAGATACCCCAAATGAAATTTTGGAAGCTGCAAGCGTTGCGACCCTAAGTCATAGACTCATATATGATATAAGAGCAGGCGTTTGAGAGTAAAAGTACAATCGCAACTTCCTCCGTTGTACAAAATTTTAATAATGCAATAGGTCTTTCGTAACTGTGGCTTCCAAGACCTTATAGTTAACATGCTGTACAATTATTAGAAACCTGATTACCTACTTTGATGGTAGGTATAGGCAGCTACTTGTGTTCTCGGTTAATTGCTGGTGATTCTTCGTATAATAATGTAAGCAATAACATCTTCCTCATGTTTTGGTTCAACACTTCAAAAAGGTCTGCAAGCAGCAAAGATTGAAACGTCAAACTATAATTTTAAATGTGAACATTGTGATTATGCAAAATAGTGTGAAACATTCCTACAAGTCCGAAAATGAAAAAAACGCACGTGGATGGCCCAATCCTTGATGGGGCTAGACCAGATAGACGCTTTGTATTAAACAGATTACTGTTTCTCACACATCAGTTTCAAATAAGTAGGTACAGTTTGACAGATGTGTACAATAAAGTAAAGTTTGACAGAAGCGTACAATAAAGTTAAACTTTATGGCCGCAAAAGCGACTACAAAATCAACGTTTTTGTGATGATAGCCTAAAAAGTTATTTTGGGTGCATAAAATTAGGTGCCCTTCAGGAAGATGTTGTCATTTAAAAGTAGACATAGGGAAACACAATATACGTAAATCCCTATGTCTACTTCTTATTAAATAGCACTGTATGCAAGTAGCTTTCCTGTTTCTTATTACTGTAAACATAATTTGCAAATTAAATAAATAATTAAAATTGAAATTGAAATTAATTGAAATTATGTACGTATAGTAGGTAGGTACTTAATCCCCATTAATCATCAGTTATAAACCACGATTAATATTCTCATCCCGTATGAATTAAACGACAAATCAACGAGGTTTTCGACAATCAAACATAATTACATAAATATGATATGTTTTCATATCATTTAGTCAGGTCAATCTGCTAAAAGTTTTCGTTAAAACATGTCGACTAAAGTTGTTAATGATTTCCAAGCAATGTACTATTTTTCAGCAACCGCCGGAACGATATCGTTTAAGAGAATTAATAAAAAGGAATACTCGAGAAGTACGGCCCTAACATTATTAAACGTGGTCTATTTGATAATTTTCGGAATATGTTCAGTTTTGTCGTGGCTAGAAGAAGTGTTTCCATTTTCGGGCATATACAAATCGGAAATAATACGACTAATCGGCAATATTTCGACGCAAACTGTTACTGTTTCCACCCTGGTGTCGTTAGTCACAAGTCAAACTTCGGTGAGGAATTTGATCAAGCAATTGACGAAGTTGAGAGAGATCGAGGAAGATTTGGTGAAAGTTTGCACTCGACGAGAGATATTGGGAAGGAATTCCACACTGAAGAAGAACTTAAACGCCAGTTTGTTGTTGTGGTCCTCGTATTTTTTGGGATTTAGCGTATTTTCGTTTATAATTTTCAAGTACTCGGTAGCCCAAATGGTTACAATTGTAATGTTCCACTTATCGCACACGTCACATTTGTTTCAATATTGGAGCTGGATGGCGGTCTTCCGGGACCGATTTCGGATACTCAATGATTTCATTTGGAAGAATACCCATTTGTTTAGGAGCAAACATACAATCGCCGATGTTATATTTGCGGATAAATTGCAGATAGTGATCGAGCTTCATCGTAAACTCACTGATACCGCTAGAAGTGTTAATAAAATATTCTACTTGGTCCTTCTTCTCGACGCCTTATTTTATTACACCATGATTGCGTGCCAGTCTTATATAACACTATACTTGATTGTCCTCTCCGATATGAGCGATTGGGAAAATATTATCACAGTTTTCAACTGTATACAATTCGGAATTTACATGACAGTTTTGCTGCTTATGACACTTACGACGTCTAGTAGATTGTGCTACGAGGTACCATTAACTTTCATTTATTATATCTTAGGAATTTTCTTTTAGGCCAATCGCACTGTTGAGGTTTTGCATGGTGTCGGTGTCTACCCAACCCGAGCTAACGCTCGAAGTTTGGTATAACACACTTGCGATTTACTTACCTACATAAGTAATTTCAGATTATCTCCAAGTCACTCATGCTAATGAATAATAAATTGGAAATATATGCATGTAAGGTGTTAAAAATAGACATGGTACTGTTTCAATCGGTAATTTCATTCTGCTAGGTTGGTGCCTTGGTGATTAACAAATGGATTTTTTTACAGATTGTAGAGTCTGTAACAGTATACTTGGTGATTATGTTACAGTTCGACCTCGAATATTCGAAAAAAGCTCAGCTTACCAATGCCACTTCTGTTGGACGGAACGGGGATAATTTGTTGAAAAATTAGTACCTGGTTTTATCTGAGAGCCCATAGAATTTTTTGAATAATCTTCCTGACGATACGAAGAAAATGCAGCCGATCGAATTAATTGTTTGATTTGGTTTACAGTTCGAGTTTTCAGTAGTTACAATATAGAAAAACTACTATTTTTCTTTGTTCAACTTATATTAGTTTAGAATGGTAAATAAATCGAATTGTGTTATAAGGTTTATTTTTTTAGATTCTGAACATAACGTTTTAATAATGGAGAATTTCATCCAAAAAAAATTATAGTAGTTTGTTTAAATGTGTCAACAAATGCTCTTGGGTATGGCTATGACTTGGCATTGCGTATTATATGGTTAAAGCTTGGGTTAAAGCTATGCTCATTTTGAATTTCATACAATTCAATTCATAACAAACGAATTCCGATCTACAAATTTGATAAAGGTTTTACTTACAAAATTCCATTGTAATCCATTCGTTTTCGAGATATAGTGCTAACAGATAGACGGACAAACATCGCAAAATTATGAACTCGCTATATAGGAGCTCGTTAATAAGGGTGAAAGGCATTTTATTGTTTTATTTTAACAATTATGTAAGTATGATTTCGTAGATACGGCATTTTATTTTGTCAAACTGCAATAGAATAATAACGTAAAACGCCGTATGTGCATTTTTTTATATAAATGGGTTCATTTTCCTTTTTGAAAATTAAAAAAATTGTCTTATGTCATTTTCTCAGTTTCGTGCGCTCTGTAGTTACTGTACCTGTTATTACGACGGCAGTAATTGATGTACCGTACATAAATAAGCAACATTACGATTTGGTACTAAGAGTCTTCTGTGCCCACTGCACCCAATGTAAATTTCCATAAGAGCGCCCGCCATAAAAACTTTATTTGTTTTTCCAAAAACAATTTTTTTAAAGAACTATTTTATAAATTTAGACCTTTATCTACAAAATTTTCGGCCTATTTTTTTTAAAAGTTTATAGCAACTGAATACCGATTGTTTGAAGATTAGATGTTTCGTACCGATTATTGCGCTAATCTGTTTTATTTTTTTACTCTCGATCAAGATGATTTATGGAAAAAGTAAACCGACAGTTTTTTAGATAAGTTACTTCTAAACATGACCCCAAAAAATGAAATCATAATTTTTGTAAATAAAGTCTGTATCTTCGCGGGCGTTAAATCAACAATTTGAGTGTAACAAGTGGCGCCGCTGCACAGTGTCGGTGGGAACCCTGGATGTAACTTTTGAACTAGTAACCCAATCTTGGAACTGTTTGAAATTATGGATTCTACAGGCCACATTCTATAAGAAAAATTGTTTTCCGGGTCGATCTGAGACAATTTTCTCTTCGGGGCTCAAAAAAAGGCAGTGTATAACCTTCCTTTTTTACCAAAAATCGACTACACCAAAATTTTTCGAGAAAACACTTTATGTTATTAATTTTGGAGCGTAGAATCCAAAACAATGGGGGTTTACAGTATAGCTGAATTCCGCAGTTCCAATTTAATAAGCGTGTACCTGAAACCATAAAACATTTTTTTGGACAGTAAAAGTTTATTTAAAAATAGAGGCTGATTAGCAAACAAATAATGAACATGTGCGGTTTTAAAGGTTTATTCAAAACGATATGGTTGTGGCGGGCTCTGTGACGTAATAAACCCGACCAATCAGCTCCTAGAACCATTCAGATGACATAACGACTTGGCAATATTGCAGGAGAATGGCATTTATAACTTGCGTCATCTGTCACAGGCACTTGTCACTTTCGTGCTAGATGCAGTTAAACATCCCTCTCAAAACGTCAAATGTGACAAACGTCAGACCCTCGCGTAAGGTTGCCAGCTCACTTCTACGTGATTGGTTGTAGGTTTGTGACGTATTTAGTCTGAAGCGTTTCAAATTCGGACTAAAAACACAGCTTTTCAATAATTTATTTTGGGTTTATTTGACTCGCAAATAAAAATTGAGGTCACACGGGTCTTTTTATTTTTACTGTACTTTGTGGATCAGAAATAAAAAATGAAGGCGGGATGACCCCATTCGTACTTTTTCGATTAGACTTCTCAATCAAAAGTTATAGACTAGAAACCAATTCGAAAGAAAATTCAAAGGGCTCTAACTTTTGAACTAGTAGCCCAATCTTCAAACTGTTTGAAATTATGGATTCTACAGGGCTCATTCTATACGAAAATTTTTTTCCCGGTCGATCTGAGACAATTTTTTCTTCGGGACCCAAAAAAGGCAGTGTATAACCTTCCTTTTTTACCAAAAATCGACTACACCAAAATTTCTCGAGAAAACACTTTATCTTATTAATTTTGGGGCGTAGAATCCAAAACAATTCGTACTTTTTCGATTAGACTTCTCAATCAAGAGTTATAGACTAGAAACCAATTCGAAAGAAAATTCAAAGGGCTCTAACTTTTGAACTAGTAGCCCAATCTTCAAACTGTTTGAAATTATGGATTCTACAGGGCTCATTCTATACGAAAATTTTTTTTCCGGTCGATCTGAGGCAATTTTTTCTTCGGGACCCAAAAAAGGCAGTGTATAACCTTCCTTTTTTACCAAAAATCGACTACACCAAAGTTTCTCGGGAAAACACTTTTTCTTATTAATTATTGTGCGAAGAATCCAAAACAATTCGTACTTTCTCGATCAGATTTCTCAATCAAAAGTTATAGACTGGAAACCAATTTCAAAATAAAATTCAAAGGGCTGTAACTTTTGAGCTAGTAGCCCAATCTTGGAACTGTTTGAAATTATGGATTCTACAGGCCACATTCTATAAGAAAATTTGTTTTTCCGGATCGATCTGAGACAATTTTTTTTCGGGGCTCAAAAAAAGGCAGTGTATAACCTTTTTTTTACCAAAAATTGACTACACCAAAATTTCTCGGGAAAACACTTTTTCTTATTAATTTGGGTGCGTAGAATTCGACCTTCCTTATCTGGATAATTTCCAAAACAGCTCAAATTTGTTTCTGAGGGGAAAAGAATTTATACATTACACACCGAAACTCCACCCCTGTGAGTATCACAACATTCCCCTTAAGAGGAGAGGGCCACATCAAATTAAATGAATTTTTATTCTCTATTCAAGCATATTTTTTTGTAATAAGTACATTTTCCCTATGTTGTACCTCTCCCTGTGTTGTTATAAGCACAACCGCGATCCGGCACCCCACAGGTCATCTAAAATTCTTGAGGAGGTTGCTGAAACATCCAAAGGGGTGGAGTTTCGGAGTGTATTGCCCTTCAAAAACAAATTTGAACTGTTTTGGAAATCCTCCAATAAAAATGCTTGATTTTCCAGATAAGGAGGGTTGAATTTTCGTTTTGACACCCTGTATACTCAAATAATTGATTAATATATGTTAGTATATGTTATAATGTATAATAAGTTATCACACAACTAATTGTATTAACGCATTTACCTAAGAAGTACAATTTTAGAAGGTACTAGTAATAATAATAATAATAATAATAACAGTCTTTATTAATATAAACTACAACATAAGTATATTTTATAATAGAAATGAAAGTTAATGTAAGAGACATACTCATGGTCATCATTATGACCGCCTGAGGGGTTGTTGCCTTATTCATTTTATGAAAAAGAAATTTAAAAAAAGAAAAAGAAGCACAACTCTTATAAACGTGAAATTAGAAGTTAAATTCCTGAACAAAAGAATATCTGTACTTCCATGCAAATGTACAATAAGTTGCGAGTGCTATCCAGTCTTTACCGTTTAAATACTCTTTGAACTCAACAAGTGTCAGCACATTTTTATGTAGGTATTTTTTACGAATTGTTTTCAATATTGGACAAACCCCAACAAAGTGAAATATGTCTTCATCTTCCTGAAAATTACATAGTGAGCATAATTTTATTTGTTCGTAATTGTATTTATTTAGATATATCAATTCCCCCCTGACTTTAAAAATCCAGCTAATATAATTGCCAACAAGATTAGAGTAAACATATTTGTTAAGTTGATCCAGTTCTTTGTATAGGGGATGTCTGATACTATTAACCGCTTTTAGTCTATATTGTTCTTTAACATCGTCTTTCAGCGCACTTAATATTACACTTGCCTCCATACTCCCACTTATAAGATCATTGGTGTTGAAGCCATATTTAACACATAGGATGTTCCAATCAGCGTACCAAAATAATTTCATTTTAATGATCTCCTTCGCCAGAATGTTGGGATAACGCGTACCTGGTAATTTTAGGCATCTTCTAATATAGTTGAAATGAAGATGGAGCGTGTACAAATACGTGGGGTAAAGATCGGTTTCCAAATAAATCATGTAGTCTGGCGTATTCCTAGGTAGCCTCAGGCATTTCTTTACGAAGAATTTAAGCGGTATCTCTACTGTTCTATGATTGAGGAAGCCCCATACCTGTGATGCGTAGCACACAATTGACCGACATGCAGCATTGAAGATGTCCAATTTTGATTGAAGAGGAATTTTGTTGTCCAAAATTAATTGGTTAAACGAATTTATAGCAAATTTTACACTTTCTACTTTCTCTTTAAAGTGATCTTCCAAAGACAATTTTGAGGTAAGCGTAATTCCCAGATACTTATAACTGTTGACCACCTGTATTTGTTCGGATTTATAAAACCATTTGTCCTCTTCGCTTCGTCGCCCGCCGTTCCGGAACACCACAATTTTTGATTTCGAAAGGTTTATTTTCAGATTCCACATGTTGCAATATCTATCTAGTTCATTGATCATTTTCTGTAAGTTATACTTGTCCGATGCCAAAAGTACCAGATCGTCTGCATACGCTAGTAGTTTGATTGTGGTGGAATTTATTCTGATAATTAATAAATAATTCAAATAATCATCAATATCGTTTATGAACAGTGAAAAAAGTAAGGGACTCAATAAACACCCCTGTTTTACACCCATAGCTGTTTCAAAAGCCTTGGTTAAACCTCCCTGACACCAGACTGACGCTGAAGTATTTCTGTACATATTTCTAATAACCGTGATTATTTTACTGGACATGCCCAGATTCATGAGCTTGTAAAATAATGCGAATCTGTCTATCCTATCGAAAGCAGCGGATAGGTCAACGAAAAAAGCAAACACTTTTTGCCTTTTCCTGCTTAAATGGATCTTGATTATACTCATCAAAGTAAAGATGTTGTCAATCGTAGAGTAAGATTTCCTAAATCCCGCTTGGAATTCTTTTAGTATGCTTTCCCGATTCGTCCACGACGTAATTCTGTCCAGCAATAAACCAGCAAATAATTTACTCCCTGTGTTTCCGAATGAGATTCCCCTATAGTTATTTGGATCATTCTTCGCTCCTTTTTTGTGAATTGGGAATATGATCGATTCTTTAAAGTTGTTCGGTATGATTCCAGATACATAAATTTCATTAAAACATTTAAGTAAAGTTTCTAAAAACGTCACTGAACTATTTTTGTAGAACTCATATGGGATTCTATCTTTTCCTGGAGCTTTATTGTCTTTGGCTCTTTTCAACACCGCTAATAGCTCATTCATTTGGAAAGGTGCATCCAATAAAACGTTCTTAATGAGCGGCTCGGCGTGGGCTATTCGTCTTGCAGTTAAGGATGGGTTTAGTCAGTTTTTAAAGTGGGTATTCCATTCCGCCGCGTTAATATCCTTGTGAAAGTTATACCTTGTGTTCTTGAACTGGCGCACTAAGCCCCAAAAATCTTTCGCATCCCTTACCCGACTAAATTTTGCAATTGCATCTTCATAAAAACTTTTTTTCTTTGAACTACATAAGTTTTTGTACTTATTTCTAGTTTTGTGGTAAGAAGGTACTAGTACAGTACTAGTGTAATCCTGAAGGTATCAGAAAACTGAACGTATATTTAATCAATCCTAGTAAATGGTACTGGTGTTTGCTTATATCCTGGTTATCAATTTCCATAAAGCGTTTCTCAAAGTGTACTTGTTTTACGAGCGAATTATTTATTTATTTATTTATTATCCCTCTCTTAGTTTTGGGCCGTCAACAGGCATGCGCCCAATTACAGAGTGACCCGCATAATGCTATTTAGATTTATTTATTATGTATGATAGTGCGTCGTCAATTATTATTCTTGTTTCTCAAAAGTTGTACAAAGAAATACCTAAAATGGGCCGATAGCTAGGTCCGAGGTACCAGACGAACAAACGCCTGGGGCTTCTAATGGCGGTTTTTCTGCATTTATAAAAAAGGGCCGCATTTGTGGGACTGCGATACTGAGTATTTGGATTTGAATTTTTCAAAATTTCATTGGGGGAGGACCCCCGGGCTCCCTCTATAATGGAGGGTCGAATACGCCTCACCCAACCAGAACCTCAAGGGATGCAGATCACCCTTATGGAATTCCTGGGGCCTTCGTCATCTTAGATTCCACTTAATAGGGGCTCCGGCGTGTTAAAAAAAAGTTTGAGAAACGCTTCCTTAAAGGTACCACTGAATTGATTGGATTTATGTTTGCTACCCAGGAAGTACGAAATCGAGCTATTGCTTGTTTATGCGCCGGACATCATAATCTCCTGTACTGGGTAGCGACTTTGACGGCGTCCAGTACTAGAGTAATCCTAAAGATATCAGAAAACTGAATTAGTCCTAAATGGTACTGCTACTGCTATTTATATCAATACATTTATTGACGAATAACTTGTCTGTGACTAAGAAAAGAACTTATTCAACTGTAAGCACAATGTCCACTACAAAGTTGGTAGTTTTTCCGAAAATAGTTTATTTTCCCGTAAATTCAAACCCTCCCAAAACCCCTTTGGGCTTAATTCGGGTATTTCTGACATACTAATATTATCGCTATTGTTAATGAGTAAATATTGGTAACTCTTAGAGGTTAACGGCTTCCACTCCACTCCCCTGCATTGTGGTTTGCTGAAAGTGTCTACTTAGTGACTGGAATTATCCTAGCTGTGGACTCACCCGTTGATTACAAATGATGTAAGAAGGTCAAGTAACGTATCCTTCATTAAAACGTCGTTTTTGGAAAATTGTATGTGTGGAAACATTGATTGAATTGCGTCTATGCCATGTAAAAGCAATGTGTCGTCACCATGCGTGGTCCCTACGAATGTTTTGATTGGTTATTAGTTTTTGAATCTAATGATATGCCTGCCTTCCAAGCCCACTCCAAAAATTGTACTGAGAGTAACACCCGCATTGTAACCGTAAATGGCTGCATATACGGATGAATTTGTAACTTTCACCTGCATTTGAACTGCAGTTTCAAAGCCGACATTAATTAATCTATCGCCAAAGCTCTAAAAATAATTTAGCATGGATAATTTTGCTGTAGAATTAGTACCTACCTTAAGCAATAAACTGGTGTAACGTTTAGGCATTTGTTCATTTTGAAAATAAAACGATTTAATCCGTTCAGACACGTCATGCTTTTTCGTTTCCAAGCAAACGTATTCATAATCAAATAAATGTTCAGCCCATGCTGCCCAGTGTGTTTCCACTTCATTTAGATTTTTGTTCAGAACTATAAATTAGCATTTTTAATATGATACTAATAAGCTGCACATTACTAATAGATACTAAATTTCCTTCGTCCTTTGTAACCCATGTCAACCAAGGGATATCGTTCACCTCACTGTCTTCCAGCTGCTTGTACGGATGTTTTGTTAGAAAAGATGACTCCGACTCTACTTCTACAACGGGCGCAAAGGGCGAAACTGGCAATCGCGCAACCTGGTAAAACAATTTCGTTTGTTTCACGAGTTTATCTGCAGGTACGCCTTTCAGGCACTTAATGAAAGTTTGTGTATTCGAATCTTCGCAGTTCAAAATCGTTGCCAGCTTTCTTGCTTTCTGCGCGGCACCGTCCTGAATGGCCCACGACATCAGGGCAGTTCCACTTTGAGATATACCTCTATGGAACAAACCTTTGGATTTCGGGGAGAAATAATGCAAATGGACCGCAGCTCCACCAGCTGACGCCCCCATGAGAGTTACTGATTTTGGATTACCACCAAATTGCTTTATATGCGTTTGTACCCATTTAAGGGCTTGTTGCTGGTCCTTCAATCCATTGTTTCCAGGTACGACATTATCTTCGGTGCTTAAAAACCCTGACGTACGTTATAGTGTTACTGCTGAACAGGGGGTAGATTCGAAACATACCTAGAAGACCTACGCGATAATTTATGTTCACATAAATTATTTCGCGGTCCATTAACGGACAGGGACCTGCGTATGATGTACTGGATCCAAACATAAACGCTCCTCCATGAATATTAACTATTACGTCATAATTGTCGTCGGTCGAAATTTGTGTTTTAGGTACGTAAACATTTAAGTACAGACAATCCTCGGTGCCTGTAGCCAGCTAATAGAAAAAATCAAAAAAATGTAGAACCCATACCTATGGTAGCATCATCGGTAATCATTGCGTTTTCCAATTGCATGCAGATGTACTGTTTATTGGCGTTTAATACACCATTCCAAGGCGACGCATTTTGAGGCGGCTAAAGAGACATTTTACATTGTATGGATGTACCAAAAACTGACCTCAAATCGTAAATCGCCGACCGGGGGTTTTGCATATGGAATTCCCTCAAATGCCGAAAATTTACGACCATGAAATGATGACTTATAGAATCCTCTTATTGGACCTAAAGAAGTCAGGACAAATGGCCCATTTTCAGCTACAAATCCTTGCAAAAGTAGAAGGAATGTATTTGTGAATACCTAGTAAGAATTATACTTACCTCTTGCGTACAGAACAACTAGCAAGAAACTGAACATGTTGAGTAAGCGCGTCTAGTTCCAAAAACGTATTTGAACAAATAATAAATTAGATGAATTAATGACTAATGGATGTTGTGTTCAATTAGTACAAAGAACTGTCTTACATAAAACAGTGGTGATATTCGTATCTGATCGTTATTTATAGAATTTGAATAATTACATCAATCAGTTCATGATTAGTGATGAATTACGTACACAATCAAGCTGCACTTGCATGGCATGAATTAATTAATGAATTCGGATCACAGGAAACGATACAAAACGGGTTGAGGATAAATATGAAGGTATCGGGCAAATATAGGAGTAGTTTTCCCGGCACCTAGATTTTTATGTAAGAATTATAAAACATTCGTTCCAGGGATATTATGGAGTAAGGTTCATTCTTCATATATGTTCAAAATGTTCAATGCAAATGGACTATCATGACCAGCAACAACCAATAGTTGTATAAAACAGTCCAAAGGGCATGTGTTTGTAAAAGTGTACAATTTTTTTTCAAACTGGATACCCTGCAACATAGTAGTACATTAATCTAAAACATAAACAAATACATTATAACAAAATCTGATTAAACATTTTAATATTATACAACTATATAAATAAATACGCAGTTTATCACAACTTGCATTTTTTATAATAGGCACTTTTCCCAGTTGCCTTAGACAGTTTGTCAAATGTTGCAGCATTCTTGTCGATGTATTTAGAAACTTTTCCGGATTTGCACCCGGTATCACTACTTTGGTTGTATGTTTTCTTTGATAGTTTCATCTCTTGGAGCAAATTGTCATAAAATTTTTGGCTTCGTTACTCTCTTTCTCTTCTTCGAAACCAATGCACTCCAGTTTTCTTCTTGCCTATTGGCTAGAATTGAACGTACACCGTTATTTTTTACATTCGCTACATATTTTTCCATAATTACTATCTAATCACGTATCACGACGTATGACGATTCTCCTTCTTTGTTAAAACGTTTGAACTTTTATGTACCTCATGTGAATAGACAACACAACACTTTTTATTGTAAAAAAGCTAGGTTAAATATTTCTCGCAATTCACCTATTAATAAAATTCATTCATTCATTCTTTATGGCCCTTTTCGCAGTATTGAATTTGCTTTAGATTCACTTTATTAGATATCTACTAAGCTAATCCAAATGCGTCTATATACTTTATAAGCTTATATTTTTTTTTTTTTTATTATTCATATTGTGTCCTGTAATTGGTGTAAACTTTTGAGCATTAAATTATCATATTTCTCGATATTGACATTGCATAAAGCACACATAGGTTTCTTGATACCCTGGAATAATTCAGTTCCGAATTTCAGTTTCCCCTTTTATACAGGGTGGCCATTTGAAAACGAAACAGAGCCTATTTTGGGGACCTCAAAACATTTACGAAAAAATCCTCGGACCCGTCAATTTTTGATTCAAGCGGGAACCATTTTTTGCTATATTCGCCCCCCTGATGCCAAAGCCATAGCGGGGGTGGCAAGCGCCCCCAAAATTTTAAATCGAATGGGGGGGGGTCGAGTGATACCTTATTTGGAAGGTATTTTTATGTGGATTATAACCCTTAAGTTTTAAATTAAGTAAATGTTGAAAATGTTGGCCTTCGACTTCCATAGAATAATACAGGTTTTGTTCAAACATTTCCCGTACATTTTGAAAAACTTCTGGGGCGATTTGACGACATTCGTCAATTATTTTTTGTCGCAAGTTGTCTAAAGATGTAGGCTGACTAGTATAAATTTTAGTTTTTAAATGGCCCCATAAGAAAAATCTAACGCACTTAAGTCCGGGGAATGAGGAGGCCATTCAATAGCACCTTTTCTTCCAATCCATTCTCCTGGAAACGTATGGTCCAAATATTGACGAACCCTTGCAGCATAGTGGGGTGGCACACCATCTTGCTGAAATACTAGACTATTTCCAAGTAGTCGTTGTTATTTTCTAGTATCTCCACTAATGCTGGACGAATCGTCTTTTCTAATACCTCCAGGTACATCTCTCCTGTTAAAGTTCCAGGTAAAAAGAAGGGGCCTACGATACGGTTACCAAAAATGGCAGCCCAAACATACGATGGACCTGTCGATTCTGGTGTTGTCGATTAAAGAGCTGGGCAGTTCTATTAGCATTTTCATTGTTTGCAAAAAAAGATAAATTATTCAGCAAGTGAATAAACCATTATTTATTTATTTATGTTATTATCCCTCTCTCGTTCTGACAACAGTAATTGACAATCACTATTAAACTTCAAAATGATGCTTTAGTAATGCTCTCAACAATAACCAAGATTTGCGTTGCAGAAAAGGCATATGTACTTACGAGTATTAAACAGAAAAAAAAACAACAAAAAGTACGGCTCAGAATGTAGGAGAACAACATTTTTTGTATTTACTGTTGTTTTTATTTTTGTTATTTAACTAATTCATTTACAAGAATATTTTTTCATAAAAAATGTTGACACATTTTTGTAACTTTTATTAGCCCCTGTATGGGCTAGGCAAATTAGTAGCGATTTAAAACTTAAGGGTTATAATCCACATAAAAATACCTTCAAAATCAGGTAACACTCGACCACCCATTCGATTTAAAATTTTGGGGGCGCTTGTCACCCCCGCTAGGGCTTTGCCCTCAGGGGGGCGAAACTAACGAAAAAATTGTTCCCTCTTGAATAAAAAATTGACGGGTCCGAGTATTTTTTCGTAGATGTTTTGAGGCCCCCAAAATAGGCTCTGTTTCGTTTTCAAATGGCCACCTTGTATAGCTGCATTTTAATTTTATTCCTTCGGTTGATTCTTTTTCATTTTCCGACCATTGAAAATTAACTTTATTTTCTTTAATGGGGTCATTATTGTGAGCGATAACAGATGCTTCAAAAGAAATACTATTAGCATCTAACTTAGTGTTGATTCAAATTAAATTATTAAAATAAAAAGTCACAAATATACATTAATTTAATTATTTACAGAAAAAATAGAATTATTTTTTAAACCCTGCAAGAAATAACAATACTTTTTTTAGAAAACAAATTACACATACAAAAATAACGAATACAATAGTTCGGGTCAAAAATTCAGTAAAGCGCATTGTAAAGGTTCCTAACGGCAAATCGTGAAACAAAGAATTTTACTATTAGTCTGGAAGCCAGACGAAAAAGCTGGAAGTAAGGTACGGTGAAAATGTTTTTGCGGTTTTAGGTCACTAAGTAGGTCTATTTTAAGAATCCGATTGGTGCCACTCTGTCACCCTTGAGCATTTTGAGAAATTCAAGATGGCGTCAAAAATATCTGCAAAAAATATAAAAATTAAATTTTTTAAAAATATGGACATGTAGCCCATCGATTTTAGGGTTTTCTGAATTTAAATTTTTAGTTAAAAATATTTTTGGGGGCGTTTTGGAGGAGTGGGGGGTGTTTTTAAGTGGGTGGTTTTTATGGTTTTAATATTGTTTCAATATTAACGTGTCGTCATATCAAAGTGGAAGTACACAGCAAGTTATTCAATGTTAAACAAGTAGAACGACGCCGACAGACGGCCCGAAAATAAAATAAAACGCGATGATTTTAATAAAAAGATAATAATTATAACAAGCGCGATACGTCTTTTTATAGGTTTTTTTGGGTGGAGATTACAATTTTGATGTCAAAATATGATTTTTGAATAAATCCTAGAAAGATATACAAGATAGCGTCAAAATTTAGAGTTAAAAAGTTTACCATTTACTCCAATACCCTTACTTAAATGTCCCCATCCCACATATCCCAATGTGTAATTGTGCAAATAACTACTAATATCAAACCAAAAGTTTTGGTTAGTAGTAATTTTCACAGTTACAATATTAACTTTTTTTCAGCATTTGTTTTTTCAGGAACGGGTTTTCTTTATTTCCGAAATTACTTTATATTACAATAATTTCGAAAATAAAAACACATTGTGTGAAGTGAACATAAAAAAAGTGCATATTTCAGTGTGAGAAATTTGAACAGTTAATGACAATCAGTGAACAAAAACTTCAAACAATAATTAGTGCGTGCTACCAACGTGAAGATGAAACGCTGAGAAATTGGATTGAGGACCAGCAGAGACTAGAGATTGTCAATGATAGAAATTTACATTTCAATTATTTTTATTTAATGAACAATGTGCACTATTAAATTGTTCACATTGAAGTAAACAACGTGACGGTATCATATCACCTTGTGCGCATACCTGGATCTACATATATTTGATAGAGGGGAAATTCAAATTACAATTTAGGGTTCTGACACCCCCTCTTAATTTTAATCACCGATCAGTTAAGCAAAAAAAAAATAATAATAATAAAAATGCACAAAATCTTAACGTGTTCAACAGTGGTCAGATCTAGATCGAATCCAAGCTGATCATATCATCATTCACCACAATACATTTGTGTAAGCCTAAACCAGATGACAATTTAAGATGTGCGGGTGAGGAAAGAGATTTGGTAAGAATATCAGCAATATTTTGGTCTGAGGGTACATAATCCAATTTGTACAAGTCACTCAGTATACAATCTCTCACAAAATGATGCTTTATGTCAATGTGCTTGGAACGATTGGTAACAATAGGATTGGTAGACAGCTTTAGGGCAGACTGACTGTCTGTGAATACTTTAACTACGGGGACTTGGCCTACGATTGAAGCATAGAGAGAGGCAAGAAATTTGCACTCCTTTGACATCTCTGCCATTGCCATATATTCGGCTTCACATGATGACAATGCCACAGTCTTCTGTTTTCTTGATTCCCAAGCAATGGAAGTGTTGGCGAGCATCAAGACGAATCCTGTAGTTGACTTGCGGTCTGAGCAGTCACCACCCCAGTCACTATCAACGTAGCCTGTAATTATGCCGTCTTTAGACTTGCTGAAGATAAGTCCCAAGTTAATAGTAGATTTGAGGTATCTCAGGATGCGTTTGGCGTGTTTCCAGTGGGTTTCGGATGGTTTGCTGCTATAGGCTGCAAGCTTGTTGACTGCGAACGAAATATCTGGTCGAGTACATGTCGCGAGCCAGATGAGCGATCCAATGAGTTGTCTGTAAGGTACATTAGCAACCTTATCAGGTGTGGTTTCTTCAAATTTGATGCCACATTCCATTGGTGTAGCGATGTTCTTGCAGTCTTGCATTTGAAATTTTTCAAGTAGGGAATGGATGTAGTGAGCTTGGTCTACTTTAAGTTGATTGTTTTCCCGTTGTACGTTTAGACCTAAAATGTGACTGACACTTCCAAGATCCTTTGTCTTGAACTTATTAGTTATTTCAATTCTGACAAATTTTTCAAGAAGTTGGTCATTACTTAATACAACAAGGTCATCAACCCAAATTCCAATTACTACTAAGCTATTTCCTTTCTTAAGAGTAAACACACAGGGGTCAATATCAGAGGATTTAAAATCTACTGATAGGAGAAAATCTGTAAGTTTCTGGTACCACCGACGCCCTGCGTTCTTCAAACCGTAGAGAGCTTTGTGCAATTTAAGCACTCGATCGGTTCCGTCTTCGAAAGTTTCGGGTTGCCGCATGTAGACAGGCGATTCCAGTTCCCCGTGTAGGAAAGCACAGGTGACATCCCAGTGACTCAGGCTCAGATTATTTTCAATGGCCAAAGCGAATAATAGTTTGAGTGTACTATATCGCATCACGGGGGAGTAGGTTTCCATTGATGTCGTATCCTGATTATAGCCTTGCGCTACTAGCCGTGATTTGTACCTCTCAATGGTACCATCTGAGTGTCTTTTTATTTTAAACACCCATCTACATCCAAGAACTTGCTGATCCTTGGGCTTTTCCACAAGACTCCACACTTCATTTTCATTCATTGCGTTGATTTCTGCTTTCATGGATTCATACCATTGATGTCTATCTCGGCGGTTGAGTGCGTTCCTCACTGTGGTTGGTTCATTCTCATTCAGCATAGAGGCCATCACGATGCTTTCAGTCACTAGGTTGACGTTGCCTCTGGTTTTGTAAGGAGAATCTTTGTCAGCTACATCTGAGTCTTCTGAATCTTCATCAGATGGCAGGTACTCACTTGAGTCGATTAGTGGACTATCTGAAGAACATGCTTTCCTTAGGGCAATTGTGACGGGCGATTCTTGCTCGTCCTCGAATTCTGATGACGCTTCCGAACGTACAGGCAGCGTAACTGCTCGACTGTTGCTCGGGCGATGCTCAGGTGACTGCAGCTGTGTCTGCGTGGGCTGAGCTTGATGTCCCCCCTTTCGCGTCTGAACGGTAGGCGGCGACGTCAGAGGAACACACACGAGACTCTTGCGATCTTCGTTGACTGGTGCGGTCTCTGGAATGGCGTGAAAGAAGTGGTCTTCCAGAAATACGACATTTCTGCCTACAGTTAACGATTTAGGACGATGGGGTCAATTAAGCGATAACCTCCCTTCTGTGTCTCAGAATATCCGACGAAAATCAATTTCTGTGATCGGGATTCTAGCTTCTTCCGATTAATATCCTTCCTCTCATAAGCAAGGCATCCGAATACACGGAGATGAGATAAATCTACAACAGTATCAGACCATACGCCATCTGGTGTATTGTTCGGAACAGCTCCCGACGGACTGCGGTTCTTAATATACACAGCCGTGCTGGCGGCTTCCGCCCAATAGGCATTTGGTAGATTTGCATGAAGCAACATGCAGCGTGCCTTTGTAAAAATTAAACGACAACATGCCTCGGCGACTCCATTCTGTTCTGGATGATACTTCACACTGGATTGATGCTTGATTCCATGCTGTTTCAGATAATCCTGGAAGTCATGGGCGAAGTACTCAGCCCCATTGTCGGAGCGAAGAGTTTTGATCCGCTTTCCGGTTTGGTTCTCGACGAATGCCTGAAATTCGCAGAATTTAGCAAAAGCTTCTGACTTCTTCTTCATAAAATAAATGAAGGTTTTTCGGCTATAATCATCGACAAACAGGATTGCGCTCGTCGCGCCGTTGAGTGAACTCACATTCACAATAGCAATATCAGTGTGTACAAGTTCGAGTAATTCTGTTGCCCTAGTACCTTTCTCGCGATGTATAGGTACTCTCTTTTGCTTTCCCTCAATACAAGGAATACAAGGGTCGTGTGGAGTATTAGGGTAGTTAACTCCTGTAGCGAGACCGTTGCGTAGCAATCTCATACTACGATGATTGAGGTGAGCTAGGCGTGAATGCCAAATATCATGAGAATGTTGGACAGCATTGGCACGAGCATTTGACTGCTGAGGCTTTGAAATAGCATGTATAGTCTCAGTAGGTTGTGATTGCTGCTCATTTGTAGCCTGACGTATCATGTGCTTAGTAGAAGGACGATCCAGTACGTAGATTCCATCTCTAAGAGTGGCGGTGGCGACTACAATACCTTCTGGTGAATGAATCTGGCAGCCATCACTTGTGAACGTGGCAGTGTGTCCTTTTGCTACAAGTTGGCTAACCGAAATGAGATTAGCTGAGAAACTAGGAGCAAAATATGCATCATGGACCGTGATACTAGAATTAGGACCCATGGGAATAGTGACATCACCCTTACCAGGACATTTGACTGTTTCATTATTAGGCAAAGTAATGTTTAGCATAGTACGAGATTCAAAATTTGTAAATAAATGTTTGTTAGATACAACATGAATGTTAGCGCCAGTATCAAAGATAAAATCAGTAGTAGTAACATTAGCAGCCATAACAGTAAAGAAGCTCACGTGCGTGTTACTATTGCCGACTTTGTTGGCCGACTTCTTCTTCTGATTGGACTGGTTGGTCTGGTTGGGGTGATTATACCGCGGAGAGGAACTGGCTGGCACAGACGACGTCCCTGACGTGGCTTGTGCTGTATTCTTCTTCCCTTTTCGCTTGCCTCGGTGTTGCTGAGTGCTGTGGCTCGTACGGTGGCAGATATCACAGCGGCGTTGGTCATATCGCGTGGAAAATGCCGTACCATCCGGGCTTTCAATATTAGATGCACTGCGGCGAGACGCTTCTTGTAGTAGCTTGTTCTTCACTATGTCGGTAGTGATTTTTGCAGAAGAACTTTCGAGAGCCATTACCATTGGATCAAATTCTTCAGTTAAACCATTTAGTAGAATGACTGCTACGAATTCATCGTCAAGTGGTTTGCCCATTGCAGATAGCTGTAGCGTGAGCGATAGAACTAGTGCTACATACTCATCAAGAGTGCGACCCTCCAGTGTTATACGAAATAGCTGACGCAACACACTGAGACGTGAGATGAGGCCGGTACTACCAAACGTGGTAGCCAGGACATCCCAAGCTTCCTTGGCATTATTGCAAGGTTGGATATATGGGTACAGAGAAGATTTAACAAGTAGCCCAATCTTTGCCATGGCACGTTCATTTGCTGCCCTCTCATCAGGTTTCACATCTTCTTTGGTGACGTGTTCCCACAATCCTTCATGAATAAGAAGTAATTTCATGGAAAAACTCCAATTATTATAGTTTGAGGAGCCCTCCAACTTCTCGGTTATTAATAATTGATTGCTCATATTCGTAGACATTGTTTTCAGTATTTAATTAAGTAGCAGTGAAAACATTGCGGCTCATAACCTGTCAATGATAGAAATTTACATTTCAATTATTTTTATTTAATGAACAATGTGCACTATAAAATTGTTCACATTGAAGTAAACAACGTGACGGTATCATATCACCTTGTGCGCATACCTGGATCTACATATATTTGATAGAGGGGAAATTCAAATTACAATTTAGGGTTCTGACAGAGATCCTATGAATTTTATTGTCATCGCTCTTGTGTGTAGACATACACATCCAAGACCCACATTGCCAGATTGTTCAAAAAAAGTAGGAGACAAGAAGAATCTAAACCAACAGAAGTGCGTAATCTGCGATCATTTAGTGCGTTCGATTTTAGAGAAGACTGCTTGTTGTGCACCGAAAAATGTCGTGAAAAAGATCCTAAAAACCCAAGCCGATTAAAACGAATTTTATATTGTACGAACATTGGACATAAATCAAAACATTCTGAAAGCCTGTGAAAAACTGATGTTACGCAATATGGATGGAAAAAGATGACGAAAACAAAATTTTAAACCCAATTTCTGTCCCCAAAATACTAAATTGACACCAGATTTTATTCTAGAGCTTGCTAAATGCTCTTGAAAAGCTAATGACCCCTGCAGCTCGAACAGATGTGGTTGTCTATCAAATGGGTTGTCATGTAGCCTGATGTGCAAATGCATGATGGATAAAAGGGACGAAAATAAATGTAAAAATCCACTAACAAATTTTGTGGAAACTGCGCAAAATGAATCAGAAAGCGAAGAATCGGACAACGAGTAAATTTATGTTTATCTGCAATATTTTTTTGTTTGCTTGTAATTTTTTTGTTTAAAAATGTATTATATCTGTAAGTAATGTATTTGAGTTTGAGTTAATAGATCTATTTTTTGTTTGTTTTTTATTTTATTCAGTAGTTCCAGCTTCCCCCCTCAAACAGCTTCCCCCCAAAAAAATAATTAACAAATAGGAGTTTCTGTTTTAGTACCTATTTTGATCTCAAATTCGAGATTCTTATTCATAAAAACAAATAAATCGATGTACGACTCGTTAATATTGAAAAAATATAAAAACCAACCCCCCAAAAACACCCCCCACTTCACCAAAACGCCCCCAAAACTATTTTTAACAGCAGATTTGAATTCAAAAGGCCCGAAAACCCTAAAATAAATGTGCTATATGCCCATATTTTTTATAACTTTAATTTTTGTATTTTTTTTGCTGACTTGGCAGTCATCTTGAATTTCTCAAAATGCTCAAGGGTGTCAAGGTGGCATCAAACGGATTCTCAAAGTAGACATCCTTACGAACTAAAAGCCGTCAAAAAACCTTCACCGTACCTCACTTCCAGGTTAAGCCAAAAATCCCAGTTTGGCATCCAGACTATATGTATTTAAGATAATTGAAGAGTTATATATCCGATTTTGCCTGTCACCACCTCGAATTCCGGCTGGTAAGGACTCAAATCAAGATGGAGGTCAAAATGACGAATAACTCACATTTTTAACAAGAAGAATTTTGGTAAAAGTGACTATTTACCGCCTTACATTCTACCCCAAATCCACTCACTCTCATACTGAGATAATAATTTAAGTTGTGTTTTTGGATTCAATTTCCAATGCCGAAGAGAAAAAAACTGCAAATGAAAATGACCTAAGTTACTACATGTTCCTAAAAGCCGCAAAAAATAAGTATAAACCCTTTGTAAACAACAACAAAAGCACGATCTTTTATTTCATTTATTTAATACATGTTCATAACTATCAGGAAAATTATCTTGCAACGGCTGTTTTGAAACGTTCAAAGTTCATCTCGTAATCGCTCAGCTTGTTTGTTTTCCATAAAATTCAAGTTTTCCCAAAAGCCTTTAGGACTCAATTCAGGTATTTTTACCATTTGTATAGCATCGCTGTCGTTAATAAATAAATATTTAGGATTTTCAGTAGACAATGGTTCCCAATTAACACCAATTGACTCCGGCTTACTAAAAGCATCTTAATGAGAAAACAACTGTTTGAAAAACGTCAATACCCATTCTTAGCGAAGGACGTAACAAAATCAATTAACACGTCCTTCATGAGGACTTCAGGTTCGGTAAGCTTTATGGGTGATTCGAGAAATTCCAGCTCATGTAAAAGAACGCCTTCCGCGCTGTGCGCTACACCTACGATTAGAAAAATAGTATTGCTCGAGTGAAATTATTTTGTCACCCTCCAGTTGAAATCCCATAACCTTCTTTGTTGCAGTAGATTTATTAAATGCGAATATAGCCGCGTATATCGGAGACTCGACGGCATCCGCTTGCATATGAACTGCTGTTTCAAAACCTACATTGAACAATCTGTCGCCAAATACCTAAACTAAGCATAATATTAATGGAATTAAGTCGAGGTTCCCACCTTAATTAGTGATTTAATGTTGCTTTCGCACACCGTTTCATTTTGGAAATAGAACTCTTTAATCTTCTGGGCAATATCTTGCTTCTTAGATTTTTCGCAGACATGTTTATAGTCGAACATATGTTCAGACCACTCATTCCAGTTTTTATCCGTTTCGTCCAAAATATTAACCAGAACTATCGATTAATATCAAATAACATCAATCGCTCAGTTATACTATTGTATTACACATTGCTCCTAAGATGCCTTCATCTGTTGTAATCCATGTCAACCATGGCACGTCCAAGACGTCACCGTCTTCCAACTGTTTGTATGGATGCTTTGTTAAAAAAGCAGATTCTGATTCTACTTCTACAGTTGGAGCAAACGGCGCTAAAGGAAATTTGTCTAAATCGTAGAAATCTCTTGTTTTAACAATGAGATCATCTGCGGATGACGCCTTTAGACAATTAATCAGAGTCCGTGTACTATTGGAAATTTGGCAATTTAGCGACTTCGCCAACTTTCTTGCTTTTTCTAGGCCGCTCTCTTGAGTAGCCCACGGCATTAGCACAGTCCCGCTTTGCGATATGCCCCTATGAAACAATCCTGCAACGTAGCGGTTACTATAAACCCCGCAGAGAGGTAGTTAACCTTTGGACTGTGGCGAAAAGAAATGGAAATGAACCGAAGCTCCACCTGCTGATAAGCCCATCAAGGTAACAGACCTGGGATTACCACCAAAATCTTTGATGTGCTCTTGAACCCATTTGAGTGCGAGCTGTTGATCTTTAAGTCCGTTGTTACCAGGTACAACACTGTCTTCGGTGGTCAGAAATCCTGCAACATGCCGCCTGATTACAAAGTGATAATTTTGAAGAAGTCTCACCGAAAACACCCAGCCGATAATTCATATTTACGAATATGATATCACGATCCATTAAGTACTTAGGACCGCCAAATGAAGGAGCCCCTACCATAAAGGCACCCCCATGCACGTAGACAATCACGTCGTAATTGTCACTTTCTGTTGGCTGCTTTTTAGGTACGTAAACATTTAAGTATAAACAGTCTTCACTAGCTACAAACTAAGTTAGAAACGTAGAGATTTTGCAGTCCTTAATTACCATTCGTATCATACCAGAAAAATGAGCGCACTTGCTTGCAAGTGTAGCGGGCGTTAGCGTTTAGCACATCCTTCCAAGGTAAAACAGGCTGTGGTGGCTAAATTAAAAAAAATTAAAGGTCCCGGAATATTTTCATTGAGAGTACCTCAAACCGTAAGTCGCCAACAGGTGGTTTTGCGTAGGGAATGCCCTCAAAAGCAGAAAATACACGCCCGCCAAAAGACGACATATAAAATCCACTAATTTTCCCTAGGGAAGTTTGAACTAGTGGTAAATCGTTGGCACCGGAACCTTTAAATAATACCTAACATCTTTTAGTCTTTAATAAAATACTTACCACTTATACCATGGACAATCCACATCATACACCAAATGTTCGCTAAAGTATCTACCCTCAAAAGCATTTTTATGTCGTTCATAAATTGCTGAAAATAAAAGGGTTGTAATTTATGTTCGCGGTGGTAAGCGAAATTATGAATTATGTGATCACTGTTTTAAACTAAATAATTTAAAAGATCTGGCTAGCAGAACGTAGCAAATTTTTATGGTTAGACTGTGAGGAAATGATGTGCGGATAAAACACTATCTACCATTATCATTTGTATAGTAAGATTAGTGTGAACTTGAACCACGCAGTGTGCGACTAGCATTCCAAACAAAAAAAAAGAAAATTTTTGTTTTCGGGTTTTCGAAAAAAACGCGAAATAGCAAAACATATCTAATGTATTACTTGTTTCGCATAACCTTTGTGTATGATTCATATAAATAAAGATTTTATAAGTACAATTTTACATAGGTACCTACCTGAACCTCGAGATCCGTCGTATCACGTGCACTCTGTTTGTCTTGTCACTCGTGTGTAACCTCTGCTTTTATGTCTAGAAGCCTGCAACAAGCAATACGTCATAAAAAAATGAAGAAGTACTACACCACAAAGTATTTTAATCTGTGCTACTAGTGGAAAGGGGAAAAAAGAGGACCGGTTTGTAACACGCGGGGTTCGGAAAGTAGATCCCACCACGGTATTCTATACTTACCGAAGAATATCGCCCCAGATTTTAGAATGAAATTCAGTTCAGAGCAGAGCAGTATAATGTGTTGCGTTATGCTATTTTAAGATACTGTGTGTTATTTATTCAACCTTGATAATAACTAATAAGTGTCGATTAAAGCCTGTGGCGGCAATACGAGTAGGAAACGTGTATTATGTTACCGGCTCGTGCATTCCAGCATAAATTTGATTCTATGCTTTTTAAAGTTATTATTGTGGTGTCATGCTACATCTACAGGAAAACCTTTCAAGCCACAGTCTCAGTTAATTAAATGGAAAACAATGGGTGTATTTTGGGCTCGATTTGAATAATGGCACTCGATATACCTGTCCACGATAAATAAACCACTCTGTATATTTTTATTCTTGATTTTATTACTTCATACGAAATATCAAACACTAATAAAGTAATAACAGTATACTTACACGACAAATTTTTGTAGTACAACATATACCTTATACCTAATCATATTGAATCCATTCATTTGGAGATGCTCTTTATTGAACATTGTAACGCTATTTCCTTACCGTTTGATATTACGCCATCTAGGTGTTCCCCTTGTAATCCACTAGTTTAGATGTAAATTATTGTTATAGTTGATTTCTCATTGCCTTAGTTCTTTATTTTCGCTGTACTTGATTTCTTATTACAATTAGCTATTTGTTTCGTCGCTTGAGGTCGTGCAGTGGTAAATTTATCCCTCGTTTTACAAAGAGGAGATTCGCTCATTACTTTCAAGAACGTACAGGCCATTACAGTTACTTGAAAATGTTTGTCTGACGTTTTTTGGGATTTTTTATTGGTGCTGTTTAAGTTTAGTGAAGCTTTTCTATTGTTATTTTGCTTTCAACACTTCGTTTGCCCATTTGCGAATATATTTTACAAGTTTTAAGGCCGTTTTCGGTATACAAAACAATTACGCATTACCATTGACTTTGAATAATCATTTTTTTAGACTTCTTACCTCTTACTTCTGGCTTACTCTTTTCTTTATTATTACCTACTTGATTGTGCTTTCTACAACGACATTCTTGAGTATTGTGTAAGGAAAATGCATTTGTAAAGGTACAATCTTAACAAGTCAAGAATGCCATAAAGGAGTTTTTACATTACCGGCTACAAAAATTTTGCTTCAATTCTACCTGTGACCTACTTGCACAAGAAGTTTGTTAAACCACTCTGTATATTTCATTCTTGATTTTATTACTTCATACGAAATATCAAACACTAATAACAGTATACTTACGGCAAATTTCTGCAGTACAAAATACACCTTATACCTAATCATATTGAATCCATTCATTTGCAGATGCTCTTTAGTTGACCTACACTTCGACATTATTTTGTGCCTGAAGTGCATCTGATTTTTAGTTAATTTAGTTATGAATTTATTTTGGATGCATCGTAAAATACCTACTTTTCTTGAATTTATACTTTCATATTCAATATTGTACAAGAAACCCGTAGTTTTTGTGCTAGTGTAAAATTATTAGAATTATTGATTCCTATTGAGTATTAATTACAGTTTTTACATACGATTGCCTCCGTGTCGGACGTTCGCATTGCCATTTCGGAATATTTTTTGTGTACCGCGATTCGCTACTCCTCTTATTTATTTATTTATTTAATTGTTTTTTGTGTTATTGTCTGTTACAGATTTGCAGGACGCGCCCTTTTGAGCTCACAAGGTGACGACCCGAAGTTAAATGGTAAACTTGGTTATTTTCGTCGGTTGGTTGATTGAATTGTAATTATTACATTTGTTTGATAGTCACTTTATAATTATAGCTCCGTTGTTTCTGCGGAAGCCTGTTTTGATTTCTCCGACTACGTGTTGATCCCTTCCTTATTAAGAATGAAATGAAGAACCTACATTTAAATATGTTTACAAGCAGCTTTTATTTAGTGCTCAAACGTAAATCAAGTGCTATGTATCTAAACTCTTTTCGTAACTTCAATTCTTTTTTTTTTTGCTTTATATTTTCTCTTCTTAGATCTTAGTATACGCAAAGTATTATTCACACATGATACTATTACTCAGTTCTTCAGGATTAGAACTTAGATCAGTTTTAACTGTTTTCTAATCCTTTTTTTGCGCGATTCTTTCTATAACTTTGACTTTGTTATTTTTTTACCAGCTTGCAAAAAAATAAAGCATACTATTATTTTAAAAAAAAATTTTAATTTAAATATTGGCATAGCAGATCCATATATTACAGTGACGTATTTGTAATATTTTTGCGATCATTGATTAAATTCCCTCTATTGTGACTCAATCATTGTTCATGTTCTATCCTTATTCAAGTATTATTCCTTTTGATTTTCATGACCAGAGCAAGGATCTTTTAACATACTTTGCCCCCCCCCCCTTTGGTAAGTAATCTATCTCTTTTGAAATTTACTGAAGACTAAGTGTCGCCTGTCCGGATTACTATTACTCTATTTCCTTTGTGCTTATTTTTACCTGTGTACCCCGATCCGCCTCTACTTTGCCTGAACTTACAGTGTGCTTATCTCAAGGTATTTTTTTTTACATTTGCCCAAAGTGAACGTACCAAAATGACACAAAACAAGTTTTAATGAAAAAATCTAATTTTCCCTATCAAATTCAATTGATAAAATTCATATAATACAAGCTGCTTGAATTTGCCCACAATTTGATATCTTTAAAAACAAGAATCAAATTTTCTTTGACCACCAAACGTAGTTTATAAAAATTTTTCTTAAAGATATGCAAATTTTACAGAAATAAAAGCACTGTACCTCATATAAAAATGTCCTTCCGCAGATGAGCCTGTTTAAATAAAATACAGTTGAGACAACCCTCCTAGTAGCAATTGACTTCCACACAAATATACATTCACTAAAATTTTGATAGACCAGTTAATTGCATACTTTAACAATATCGAAAGTGTTATAGTAACTGCAAAGACATTGGTGCAAACTTAACCAACCTATTGGTTAGACCTATCCCAGTTATTATTAACTCCATAATTAATTCTAGTAGTTTTATAATCAATTGTATTAATAGTGGAGTTAAATGTTGCATAATGTCAAAGTAATCTGTTAACTTACCTACCCAATTTAATTGTCTAGTGGGTAAGGCCTAATTTACATACATTTCTGTTAGATAATGTTGCTATTAAATCATTTAAAGCTTCTGCTAATTAACATTCACAAGTAATGAACTTTCATTAGTTAGGTGACAATGAGGTGTAATAGCAGAGTTCATTCGCATCAATGCCATATCGATTTTATTTTGAAATGTGGTAAACAAAGTTATGTACATATTGATAATTACTACGGTATACCTCGATATTACTTTGTCCTCAGGTAGATTATATGATAAGAAGTTAATATCTTTTCGAAAATAGGGCAATGGGTTATGCTATGAGATGGGAAGACGGAAAGAAACAATTGTTATTGCACCATCTATATCAGGATAACTAATAAACTATAAATTGGATTCTGATGCATTAAGGGAACGAAGTTCGAAATTTACAATTTAATAATATAAGCAACAACTCAGGATTGAGTACGTGGGACGTTATAGTGCCAAACTTACCTTAAGGGACCAACTTCTGATTTCCATCGACAGTATTCCGAAGGATGTCATTATTAAATATGTTGTGCATTTACAAATTTCGACGTTCTATGTTTTTGTGCACATCCTGGGTAAACTATACACCAGAAACAATTATTTAAGCATCCCCTTCGAACTGATTCCTTCTGCCAAAGGTAGTAGAAGTAAACATCCCCTACGGAGACTAGGAATAATCAATGGCATTGCGTGACAGAGGTTATTACGAGTTCAAGTTTATTTATAAGACAGAGTATATTACATATTCCCACCCCTCCACTTCTAGATCATTACTTCCACTACAAGCGCAATTGGTAACGATTGTTTTGTTGAAGACCATACTCTTCGAGTAGTGAACGTAGTTGCCTAAAAAAGTGCGAAATTATTTCAAGAATGTATTTACTACTAACGTTATATTATATTACTTGTAAACAATATTAATTTCGAATAGTTTTGCAGATTATAGACCTATTTTTTTTAGATTCACTGGCTGACCCACCAGCTGCACCTTTGGTCCGCATTTCTTTGGGAAACATTCGAGGATATCATAAGTATTCGCTGGAGGGTCGTAGATTTTCCGCATTTGAAGGTATTCCTTATGCAGAACCGCCCGTTGGAGAATTACGATTTGAGGTACCTACCTACGTGTTCTTTTAAACTTCATCAATCTAGCTAGATGCTTTTGATTTATTAGTTTGCCACCATGTTTTCATAATTGAAACAAGAACAGAATAATCCTCGAAAGATGCTACACTTTACCTTTAATGGCTTTAATTTTTAATTGTAAACAGATTTGGCACATGCATAAATGACAAAGGCAAGGTAACTGTTATACTGTTGAAGGTACTAAAGTATGCATTTAAAAAAAGATTTTAGAAATGAGCTTTTCAACCGAATGAGATATTAAATTGCGCAGACTTCATATCTTTAAATTCGCAAAGAAGGCTTAAAACTTGTGATATGATTCCAATTAAAGATTATTAAAAAACCGATTTCTAAAATTGTAAATGTACCTATAACGTAAAACATTAACTTCCAATTTTTAGTTTCTTAAGTTTTACGCTAAATGATCTTAAACTTTTAGAGCTTTGTCTAAACCCGAAAGTAAATCTTAAATATTTGTTATTTTAACAGCATAGATCTTGTGGTAGTTAGAATTCTGACTTCAAATTTATGATATCCTTAGCGCGTACTGGAATTTTCTAATTAAAAATCCGAGATACAACGACTAAGTTCGCTTAAAAGAAAGTTTGTAAACCGTGAAATTTCCGTTGAATCTGAATGACCACAAAATGCATTTAAAAAATCTAAAAATGTGCCAATTAGCCAACCTACCCTCATTTTATAAATAAAATGGTTAACTTTAAAAAATATTTTCGTATACCCAAAAGGTTTTAAAATTTCAAGATTCAGAATCTGAATATCAATATAAAAGGCTACTTAAAAACAGATTTGAAAGGCCACCAATTGTTAAGGAAATATAATTTTACGAACAACAAGGAATTACACAATTTAAGTATAACATTGTCAAGAATTAAAAATAAGGAAATGCAGGATATCAAGGAAATGCCAATACCAGAATGCAACGTGTTGACGATTCAGCAAGAAACATTTCCTACATAATAACGTAAATTGATTAGTTTGAGTTTAATTTTACTACATACAATTTCTGTAAATAAATAGTCAAACTGTCGGTAACTACCGCGTGTTTAAAACGAAGATAATCCCCGACTGAAATTACCTTGTGTAGTTTTGTTTGGGCCTTTACAACCCTAATGTTACAGTGCCATTAAGGTTTGGATGATTCTTATACAGGGTGTTACACTTTATCCAAATTAACCGAAGGTCCAACGTGTTTCGTTTGAGTAACCCTCACAAGAGTGGTGAAATTTGTATTTCTGCTTGAATTTCTTTTCTCAGCAACCATAAGAGTTACACAGACTATTGTGGCACGTCTTTGAATAGATTTTGGGATATGCCCTTTCCAATTTTAAATAAATCATTAAAAATATTTAGGCTTAGTAGATAAACAAGTTGTAAATCAGCATATGCATGATGAAATCGCATTTTTGGTAATGCAGATCAGTATTTCATTAGCAGAGATTAAAATTATCGATCTCACGAGTAATCTAACTCAAAATAGACTAGAGCCTGCACATCTACACTATAACAGAAAGCTTTTAGTGAAAATTTAAAGTCCCTATCTATTGTAATTGCTGAGATCTCAGTCGGACAGTCAGTCAGCCAGCCATAACGAATATTATGGCGAATTTTTTTTCCAAAAATGAACTAAAAATTTGTCCCATCCCAATGCATCGCGGCAGTGTTCCCAAAACGCTTGTTTTGGTTTGTCGAACGGGAATCCCACTTAATTATTATTTATCATTCTCTATTTATAGCATAACTCAAGCGCTTCGATGTTGGAAGTGACTTAAAACACAATTAGAATTACTTATATAGCAAACAACAATCTATTTGGAATATTCTCGAGAGCTCAAGAACGCTTCAGAATGTTCTAGAACAAACACGCCATATTTCCCGGAAAGAATGCGTCATATCCGTCTTAGTTTCTTATCTCCAATTACTCATCTCTCATTGGCGCCTCGATGTCTATCGGGGTTTCTAGATTATTCGCTACAGTATTAAATAAAATTGGCACTCTTCGCATTTTAAGCATATTTTTCTAGACGTCCGTCCGACGACTTGAGATCGCAGCACTTAGAATCTAGAGGTTGAATGAAAAATTATGTACTTACACGGTTCTTCTGCAAGTGTAGCCATATTAAATGCTAGGGGTCGCGAGTAAAAAAACATCATAGATGACACGAGTGAGGCGTTATCTTTTTAAATTCTTTGGAACAAAAAATTAACTGACCAGCAGCTAGCTGAAATAATTCTTAGTATCTCCGAATTCAAAACTTCCTTTTCATTTTTACTTGATACTTGAATTTTTTTGTTCCATTTCTAATTTCCTGCTGTACTGATAAATAAAACAAATCTCGCGTCGCTTAGAGTTTTCTCCTTATTTATCTGGATTAATTCATCTGTCCTTTAAACTTTATTATAATGAAGAAATGAAAGCTATTCTTAAATTTCCCTATTAGAAATTCCTATTTTAGATTAATAAATTCGATCTCATTTACAATGGGCAATTTGACTGAATAAAAAACGACTTACAAGAGATAGTTTTCGGTTTGCTGTAAGTGTAAGTGAGCACGCGTGCTGTTTTACAAGAGAAAAGTTTTGTACCCGAGCTGCCACTATTCGACCATGTCTATCGTTTTGAAATTGTTCTATCTATCTCGCATCTGTACAAGTGCTGACAGTTCAAAACCTGAATTTTCACAACAAGTAGTGAGGACTTTTAAGATTTATTTTTCTCTGTATTCGTCCATTTTTAATTAATAAATATTTTAGTAAGGCACGCCATATCCTTAAGTGTATTTGTTTTGTAAAAATATTAATTTTTTTTGTATGTCTTTGTATTCTTATAATGTTTAAATTGTTCACTGTAAGAAGTGTGATACAACGCCAACGTATCGATTAAATTAATAAAGTAGACACTCTATTTAGTACACAATTCCCTAATAAAAGAATTTCTTTGTTGCACTTAAAAAATCGCTGCCGATTGCAAAGATTAGGTACTTCTTAAATAACAAACTCAAAGAACAAGTGCATTTCCGACTAACGTTTTTACACATATCACAACAGAGATAATAACTTATGAGAAATCCTTGATAGGCACCTCGAAGTGCACGTCCATGGAATAAAACCCTGGATGCCAATACCTTATTCGTATGCTCTCAAACCAGGCATCCGCTTTTGGAAGAGAAAAAAGGTCGGTATACTTGGTAGTGTAACATTCATTATTAGCACTGCATCTTTTCAGCCCAAGAAGACTGCTTATATCTTAATGTCTACGTCCCCAAAGATCAACCATCTGAAAACGATAGCTTTGACGTTGTCGTTAATATACATGGAGGCGCGTTTATGAATGGAGACGGTAACCTGGCTCCACCCGGTATCATTATGGATCGCGACTTTGTATACGTCAACTTGAACTACAGGGTTGGAGCATTGGGTAATATACCATTGATACCTTAATTCTTCTATTCTGTGTGTTACAGGATTTCTAAGTGTCGAAGACACAACCGTACCGGGTAATAATGGGCTTAAAGATCAGCAACTGGCACTTCAATGGATCCAAACGCATATTAAACAATTCGGAGGCAATCCTAACTCAGTTACGCTGATGGGCCAATCGGCAGGCGGTGCGTCTGTTCATTTTCACTACTTTTCTCCAAAATCTAGAGGTAGTGCAACTACGAGTTTTGGGTAATGGTTTAAAACTATTGTACACAGGTTTATTCCACAAGGGTATATCACAAAGTGGCAATGTACTAATGCCTTGGGCAATCCAGGAGGGTGCCTTAAAGGAGGCCAAAAAACTAGCTGCTTTGTTAAATTGTGAAGATGCCAACATACGAAATATGATTTACTGTTTGAAACAGGTTCCCGTTGAAGAGCTTGTTTTAAAAACCAGAGACATTTACCGATTTAATATTTATCCATTGTCTCCGTTTGCACCTGTAGTGGAGGTCGACACAGATACCTCCTTCATGACGAAACATCCATACCAACAATTGTTAAGCGGAGAAGTTAATAACGTCCCATGGTTAACCTGGATAACATCGGAAGAAGGAATCATATTTAGCGCATTACGTATTGAAATGCTGCCAGTTTAGGGGTCCGTTAACTTGGCCCCCCCACCGAGAGATTTGATAGTCGTATTATTTTAAAATGAATGCGCTCGTTATGCGCTCATATGCGCCACCGATAATAACTCCTGCGCCATTATCGTTTTTTAGAAATCCGAAAAAACCCCAGTACGTATTTTGTCGCTTGCAACTAGGTCACCTGATACATTTGGTTATGCGCTCAATTGCGCCACTTGAATTAAAGCTAGCGCCATTACGGTTAAGCCGTGACAAATTTTCAAAAAGTGGGAGGGCCAACGTTTTTAAAAGTTACTTTTTTTTAACATCTTTTCATACGAAATTGTACTCTCAGGTATGCGTTGAAATGCGCCGTAAAAAGATATCTTTGCGCCATTCTTGTTTTTTGGTTATCCTTAAATATATTTGAGAGGGGCCAAGTGAACGGAACCACCCATAACGCATTTTGCTACCGGTATTTGTGCCACTCAATACATCTGGTTATGCGCTCAATTGCGCCACTTGAATTACAGCTAGCGCCATTACGGTTAAGCCATAAAAAATTTTTAAAAAGTGGGGGGGGGCTAACTTAACGTTTTCAAAAGTTACGTTTTTTAACATGTTTTTTCTACTACGTCGTACCTTTCATCATGCGCTAAAATGCGCCGTAAACTAAAAAACCTTTGCGCCATTATAGTGCTTCAGAAGAACTATACAGGGTGTTTTTTTGGGAGCTTTAGTTAAACGTTTCTGGGAAAGTAAAATAGGTAGGTTTCTAAAAATTTGTACTTAGGAGTTACTCCGAAGACCGAATCGATGTAAAATATTTTCAAAATGGGCGCAACTTCGTTATTTTAAATGGCAACCCCTATTTTTATTACATTTTTGGATTCTACGTGAAATTTCAGTTCTTTTGATATCTACCATTTATGGTTTTTAAGTTATTTTGACTTTAAGAAAAGAAATGGCGGATGCAGATTATTATAAAAGATACCATTCTTTGAAGGTTCGAGCAGTTTTTGGGCTGTAACTGTTTGGCCCGTTTGTCTACGGAACTAAAAAACAATAGCGACCTTTCTTATATCCTTAAGAACATGTGTACCAATTTTGAAAGCGACCGGACGTTTCTAAACAAAGTTATCGTGCACAGGCAGACGGGCAGACATACAGCAATACAAAATTATAAACTATCACGAGGATCGTTAATACATGAACTACATTGCGGCATAATGCATCGACTCCAAACCAACTTTTAACCAATCACAGTGAAGGTTAAACTGTCCCTATGCTTTCTACCGCTACCTTCTTAAAATGAATAGCGTTATAGTTCTATGGGTACTAAAAAATGTTCTCAAAACTATAATGCGGAAAGATTTATGTTTACGGCTCATTTTAGCGCATGGTGAAAGGTACGATGTAGTACAAAAAAAACATGTTAAAAAACGTAACTTTTGAAAACGTTAAATTAGCCCCCCCCCCACTTTTAAAAAAATTTTTATGCCTTAACCGTAATGGCGCTAGCTTTAATTCAAGTGGCGCAATTGAGCGCATAACCAGATGTATTGAGTGGCACAAATACCGGTAGCAAAATGCGTTAAGGGTGGTTCCGTTCACTTGGCCCCTCCCAAATATATTTAAGGATAACCAAAAAACAAGACTGGCGCAAAGATATCTTTTTACGGCGCATTTCAGCGCATACCTGAGAGTACAATTTCGTATAAAAAAATGTTAAAAAAAAGTAACTTTTAAAAACGTTAAGTTGGCCCCCCCGCTTTTTGAAAATTTGTCACGGCTTAACCGTAATGGCGCTAGCTTTAATTCAAGTGGCGCAATTGAGCTCATAACCAAATGTATCAGGTGACCTAGTTACAAGGGACAAAATACGTACTGGGGGGGGCTACGTTCACTTGGCCCCCCCAAATGTTTTTTCGGATTTCTAAAAAACGATAATGGCGCAAGAGTTATTATCGGTGGCGCATATGAGCGCATAACGAGCGCATTCATTTTAAAATAATACGACTATCAAATCTCTCAGTGGGGGGGGGCCAAGTTAACGGACCCTTTAGAGTTTATGAACAAGTTGCTCTTGTAGAACCGCCTGCATCTTACGCTGAAATTGAGAAGCACTGGGATGAATGGTCGCCCTACATGTTCGACTACCAATATGCTGTGGCTGAAAGCCAGAAAAAGGCGGTCGCCCGAAGAATTAAGTCTTACTACTTCCAGGACGAGAAACTTTGCCAAGATAATATCAACAAATTCACTGATGTACGTAAATACTATCGCTTAACGCACTTACTATCGGTTGATTGTAGCTGATGAGTGACCGATATTTTAATGTGGGATTTGAGCGGGCTGTAATAATGCAGGCGAAGTTTGGAAAATCACCAGTGTACGCCGGGTTATACAAATTCAACAAAACTGAGGGTTTAGTCAAATTGTTTGGTTTAGCTGTTGAGGGTAATTACCTATAGTACCTATCCCGTAATGCAATCATAATTATGTTTTTATAGGAGTCATGCATGGGGACGATGTCGCTTTGTTACACGATCTGAAACCTATACGAGATATCAAGCTATCAAAACCTGAAACGGAGATGAAGAACCTGCTGCTGGACTTTCTTGTGTCGTACGCGAAGAATGGGTGAGAATATCTTGATTAAAAATGACGATAATCTGTAAGAGTAAATTTAGTAAACCAGGGGCGGATGGGGTACATTGGGAGCCTGTGACGCCAGGAAAGTTGAATTGCTTATTGATGCATGACGCCGATGACTGTAATATGGTGGAAAATGTCGAAATTAGTGCCAAAGCTTTTTGGGACAGTTTGGAATTGAAGGAAAACGGTAACATTGTACGAAATGGCACAACCATACCTATAATCTAGAACAGCAGTGAAATTACCGGTTAGATGTTCGGCCGGAAAAATGATAAGGTATTAAAAAATAACATTTTTACACAATAAACTTTGAGGTGAATAATCGCCTACAACTGTCAGCACTATATTATGTCATAGCATTGAATAAAAAATAAGTATTCAATGGTCATAGCCAGTATCGTCTCCACTAATGATATAATTTTTCAGGACAAAATTTGGCAGCGATATTATGAAAAACAATTCCGCTGCCAAACGCTATTATGTGAAACTTACATTTTGTTATGTTTTATTTCATTGTTATGTATACTGTTACAATAAATATTTTTACAAATCTACGCCTTTGTTATAGGGAAACGATCAGTAACCGCACCCAAATTTTCTTTTCAAATAATACTGACATATAACGCAAAGATCTGATGATACGTTTATAACAGAATATTCGATTTTATTTATTCGTAACCCCATGCGATATTGATCGATATGGCGAATTGTTGAGATCAGGCTTTCATTTCTCATCCCCATATAGGGTTTGGCTATTTTGCATGGCAACAGAATGCCCAAAAACTTTCCTCCTCATTCGTGTTATAGTTGCTTTGAGTTTTTATCTCCCACACGGTTTATTTGCAAAAAAATGCTTATTAGAGTTCAGAAATTTTTGCATTAAAGCCTATTGCACACTATTCGCTACTTGTATACACACACAATCTGTAGCTAGGAACTCTTACGGCCAATTGCACCGTTCAAATTAAGTATCGCTTAAAGTTAAGTATAATTGGGCATTAGTGATGGCACAAACATAATGCAAGATCCGGTCTAACCTTCCTACCACTTCTTGATATGGTATTTTGCTCAGTTCGATCTTTTTAACTTCACTCTTAGGACAAATATCAAGTGAAAGTGCTAAACCTGGTTTAGATACAGATTGGCAATTCGACATGCCAAATCGTTGAAGTACTTCCACAGCATAATCTTGATTGGTCAAGACATATCCCATCATCTTGATACGTAATTTGAAATCCAATACCATTGGTTGCAACACCGATAACTATCATTTTAAATTTCGAATTTAATGCCGATTTTAACTCATTTTTTGCATTTTCATTCCTCAAAAATGAGAATGTCATTCACATAAGTGGACACAATCAATCGCTTATCTCTTGGAACAAAAACACACGTGTCCATATTTGATTTTAATAAACCAAATGATTGAAGTGCATTTACTAATTAATTAATTAATTAATGGTTTAGGTGCATGCTTGTTGCAAAACTCACAACCTGTAACATTTGCATCTCGATCTCTTAATAAAAGTGAGCAGGCCTATGTCCAGATTGAAAAGGAAATGCTTGCCATTGTATTTGCTTGTGAAAAATTTCACTACTACATTTATGGTAGGGCAGTAATTATTAATTCAGACCATTAACCCTTAGAACGTATTTTCAAGAAAGGAATTAATCAAATTTCTGCAAGGTTACAAAGAATGCGATTGGGTTTATTGAAATATGATGTTACAATTAAATATTTAAAAGGAAAATATATGTATATAGCTGACTATTTATCACGATCATACATAAAAGAAATTGACCCATACATTCATAATCAGTTAAATTTTGTTGTTCACGGTTTGACCAAATATATTCCCATTTCAGATAGAAAAAAAGCATAATTTCAAAAAGAAACTGCAAATGACTAAGGCAAATTTTATACATGTGTGAAAATAAATGGTCTGATAACTGTTAATTTAACAAAGACTGTAAAACATTATTGGATACTGAGGCATGATATAACCACATATGAACGAATTCTATTTTTGAATGAAAAAATTATGGTACCAAACAAATTAAAATTGTATATTTTAAAATTGTTACATGAACAACATTTAGGTATTGAGAAAATTAAAACAAAAGCTAGGGAATTACTTTATTGGTGCGGAATGTCGAAAGACATTTATGAATATATACGTAATTGCAAAATTTGTGAAAAGAATCAAAGATATAATCAAAAAGAAACATTATTACCTTATCAGTGCCCTGAAAGGCCTTGGTCTAGAATTGCTGCTGATATTTTGTATTATGGAGGTTCGGAATACCTAGTAGTAATTGATTCATTTAGTAAGTGGATTGAGTTAAAGAAATTGAGGTATAAAGATTCCAAAGAAGCAATTGATCATTTCAAAGAAATATTTTCTAGATTAGGTATACCCTTGTCTGTAACTTTTGAACTAGTAGCCCAATCTTGGAACTGTTTGAAATTATACAGGCCACAGTCTATAAGAAAATTTTTTTTCGGGTCGATCTGAGACAATTTTTTCTCGGGGCAAAAAAAGGCAGTGTACAACCTTCCTTTTTACAAAAAATCGACTACACCAAAATTTCTCGGGAAAACACTTTTTTATTATACCTGAATCACAATCTCCGTTTTAAACACTCAAATGCGTGCGAAAAAGGGCCTTTAAAACACACGTGCTTTAAAGTTGCTAAGTAACGATACTTCAAGTATGACTTTTGAAACTGTCATGTGGATGAAATAAAAAATCCTCTTAGGTCGCTTTCTGTAAATGCAGAACATTTCTTTGGCTTTTGTACCTATCCTTTGGTTGAAACTTTCACAACCGCGCGTAATTTAGGGTATGCTTCCAAATCTGTTCCACTTTTTAATCACAGCATTGCTTTAAAGTTTTGAATGAATGCACCAGAATATAGGAGATTTAAATACCTTTGACATTTCCTTCATATATGCCAGCATTATGGATGCATTTAAGACTGTATTCGTAAGTAACTTCCTATTCATCCATGGAAACAACTTTTCATATTCTTTATAATAGGCTTTACTGGATTTGGATTTTACACCTACCAACGTTTGTTTAGATTTTATAACAATCGATTTAATGGACGGTGTATTATCTTTTTCAACGGAAATCGTTTAATTCACAAAGACGATGATTTTTATAAGCAAACGTCAAGTGACATTTCCATGGCAATCGTGAAATTACGAACACCCAGCCCACTTAATTAGACATGTATTCGAGTATAACGTCAATATGACTTCATTGTATTTCCTATTTTTAAATTATACTGCAGGTATAATAAAAAATACTATAAGATACACGTGTATAATTGGTCTTTAAAGCACTTGCAACGTTAAAGGCACTCCGCTTTGCGTCGTGCCCTTAAACTCGTTGCGCGTGCTTTAAAGACTTGATTATACACTTGTATCTTAATATACTATTTCTTATTAATTTTGGGGCGTAGAATCCAAAGCAAATTCGTACTTTTTCGATTAAACTTCTCAATCAAAAGTTATAGACTAGAAACTAATTTCGAAAGAAAATTCAAAGGGCTGTAACTTTTGAACTAGTAACCCAATCTGGGAACTGTTTGAAATTATGGATTCTACAGGCCACAGTCCATAGGAAAAATTTTTTTCGGGTCGATCTGAGATATTTTTTTCTTCGGGTCAAAAAAAAGGCAGTGTACAAACCTTCCTTTTTTACAAAAAAATCGACTACACCAAAATTTCTCGGGAAAACACTTTTTCTTATTAATTTTGGGGCGTAGAATCCAAAACGATTCGTACTTTTTCGATTAGACTTCTCAATCAAAAGTTATGGGCAAAAAACAAAATTCGAGAAAAAATTCAAAGGGCTGTAACCTTTGAACTAGTAGCCCAATCTTGGAAGTTACCAGCAAAATATTCCGATTATGTTATGTAATATTAAATTTGTATTATTTACTAACCTTTACTGTCAAATTAGCTTAAGTGAAAGGGTGTAACAATATAACTAAGGTTGGTATCAGTTGGTGGACCTGATAGTTACTATGTATAGTCATGGAGGTATTGTCATGTTAAGTTGTAACGTTGTAATCATCCTTAAATAAAGATCTTATAAATAATAGTGTTTAATAAATACAAACATGAAACAGCTTTAAACCGTATATCGTTTTCTTTAGCTTACACACCTTACTAATACCATTTTCAAAATTCTCAGGTTGTTCCATGTATATTTCTTCGGATAAATCTCCTTGAAGGAACGCAGTTACTGCATCCATATGATCGATTTTCATGTCATTTCTTGCAGCTAATGCTACCAAGTATCGGATAGAAGAGTACCTCACTACTGGTGAATAACCTCATTATAATCCAAACCATACTTTTGCGATAAGAGAATCCCTTAGCCACAAGACGAGCTTTATATTTACCAATTTTCCCATTATTGTCACCTCTTCTCTTATTGCTTCAGACCATAATCCTTTGTATGCTCTTGAGTTCATGTCTGTTACATTTTGTGGGTCTTCGGAATTAGAGATACAAAACGAATAGATCATATTTTTATCTACCTTTTCTTTTCTTTCTCTTAAAGGATGTCTCCGTTCCTTAAATTCCTCATCAATTAAATTTTCCGTTGGAATTTCTTCGAACGTCTCATCTTGTAACTCATCATCAGCGATATCACGACGTTCTTGAATATTTTGTATTTCAACGTTTATTGGTTCATCAACAATGATATCCTGGCATTCTTGAACGTTTTCCTTGTTTTCTTTTACATGTTCAATAAAAACCGCATCTCTCGCTATAATAATATTCCTTGGATTTTCTACATCTAATAAACGATAACCCTTTGTATTTTTTATGAAACCTTTTAATCTGGGATATGAACAAAAGCTTTACTTCCAAAAACTTTTAAATGATATAAATGTATCTCTTGACAGGTACAGCTCCTTGTAGGGCCGCAGTTGTTGGAGAACGATTTTTTAAGTATATTGCAGTACTCATTGCTTCAGCCCAATATTTTTTGCTCAAATTGGAATCAAATAGTATACATAATGCCTTGTCAGCCAGTACCATTAGTGATGATGAATGATTGACATATACCGGATTGTCAATCATTTCTAGACATGCCGTCTGCATGATCTCGAAGTTACACTTACTTAAATAATTTAAATATGTAGTCAGCTCAATAGTTTTCAAAACTTTTATAAGTTTAATTTTTCCCCCGGTTCTTTTGAAATGTGTTAAATTCAACTTTCAACTTTTAATGTAATAATTCAACCCTCCGGTTGGTTGTCTTACTCTTAACAAGGCTTGATAATAATTCGTTTTGAAACTTAGGACAACCTTTCCGGTTTAACCACCCTTCAGGATTTTTCACTTGGCTTCGGCCAGTTAATAATTAAAAAACAACATGTTCGTCTTATTCGTCTTCAACGTTTGTAACTTACCGTTTTCCTGTTAAATTTCACATCGCCTGATGATGGCAGTACGCCGAAGCTATAGTCGCTTTTATTTTTAAAAACTTCAACGAATAAAAACTATATGGGGAAGGTTTAGAGAGTTTTGATCACACAATATATTTCAACCCCCATTTCGAGGAACGATGGATCCAACCCAAAAAAAAAAAAAAACCTAAACATCTTTCTTTATTTTGAAATTTACATTGTAAATTTTCACTAAAAAAATGTTGTGGGAGAAAAGTAAATTTGAACCCGCTTTTTTTCAGTACCTACATGCGAAATTCTATCATAATTGGGCGTTTAATTAGGCAAGCAGCAGTTTTCAGAAAATCAAAGTTTAAAATCAATTTTCAGAGGAAGGGAAGGAGACATTTCTAACAAGTATTATAACCATAAATTTATCTCAGGGACAAAATGTATGGAATATTTCAAGGGGAGTTCTACCCCCCTGTACGTAAAGCCTGTTGCATTTTTTAATAAATTACCAAATCTCTACATCTTTTAACACAAATCCTGTAAGATAATACAAGAATAGAAAAAAATTGTTTTTTGAGGATCGAATTTTGGAACGCATCGGATGGTGGAAGGATTTTCAATTGGTAATAATCATTTTGTCAAAGGTTCCCTTTAACAGCGCTTTTCTAATTGTCTTTTAAAGTAATTTAAACTTGTACGCATTATTGTTTTATTTATTTCATTGTTACATTCTATAATTGTAATGCGAAACCGTGAAGGTTAAATCCATCCCATTTCACAGTATTCTAACCGCAACTCTTTTGTTGTTGATTCCAATGAATAGTTTAGTTATAAATGACCTACCTAGCCTATATTATTTTGCGTTGCCCATTGTACAAAAATTATACCACACAAAATTGTTATTCCAACAAATTCAACTATTCTTATTGTTAGATAAATGCAGGGATAAATGTATTATCTACTATTCTACACTTGTAATATACATTGGTGTTAATTTGCTTTTCGGGAAATATACTCAAACAATTCAAGAAATTGTGATAAGTGTCTTAATTGTATCTTATAGTATATTTCCGACATTACACGGCTAATCTAAAAAGCTGTGAATTAATATACACAATCCTTATAAATAGCAATCCAATTTTGTTTTTAAATTAGAAAGGTCCTAGATTGTACGATGCATAACTTAGATGATATTGCAAGTATTTACTCATTAGTTTAAGGGGTACATCATTGATTATATCATAATAAGGTCTGTTACTTCGTAACTACTTTTTGAGTTTCTGGTTTAGTAAAATTAATATAGCTCAATTAAATTTAATTCGTTCCATGTTAAAAAATAAATAAGAACCAAATATTAGTCTTCATTTCATCTAAGGGGCGTTTGTTAAAATAGATGTCTGATAGTAAAATGGTATTTTGGAACTGAAAAATTGTTGAAATGCATTGCATTTAAGAGAGCCAGTGATGCATCCACTACTTACTTAACTGTATAACACACCTCAAACCTTTAAAAAGTCTGCCAGAAGAATTTATCTATAAAAGGCACCCTTGTTTTTGGCAGTAATTGACCTCAATTTCCAGTATAGAGATATATTGAAAGCGTCTTTCAAGAGCAACCAGCCCGGGGTGGTACATAAACTTGCTGATAGGTCCAAAATTTGGGTAGATATCGTCTACCAAAAACAGTACAAAAGAGTAGGGGTTGATAATTCATTAAGCTCTTAAAACTTAAAACATGATATCACAATTGCATACATTTTTTTAAATTATTGACTTGATTTGCCTACCCATTTGTACGTTTTTTTACATATACCTAAGTCAATAATGGAATAAATAGAACTTTCGTTGATGTAGCGCAAAGCATAGTAATACCACTGAATTTAGTTATAAATTCAATGATAATACAAACAAGTACAAAGGATTTCGCCCTAAGACGAGGAACTTTAGCGCTGTTTTCATGTATTTATCAGTACTTCCCAAAAGACTATGGCTATGTTTCTTTTACTAAAAGTATCTATGGATAAATTTCAAAAAATACCTCAATAAATAAGAAAGTTGGCATTGCGCAATCTACGCATTCGCGCATCTTATTTTTACATTATCCGATATGTTTGCCTTTCTAGACACATCTGTGGTTTAAATTTCAAATTAAAATCATCTATGGTTAAAATTTCAAAGAAATATCTTCATAAATAAGGAAGTTAGCATTTATGCACACATCTAAAGTTTACAATATGAGGTATGTTTGCGTTTATCGGAAGCACCTGTGATAAATTTTATCAAAAAGACATCTCGAGAAATAATTGATATAGTGAATTTCAAAAAAGATGCGTTTAATTAATCTTATTTTATTACGAAGACTATCGAAGAGTGAAATCCATTTGAAAAAAATAGTTAGGACACTAGGAAATTTTGAAAATTTACAATTTCATTGTGAACACCCTGTATCACTAAATCGAACACGGGTTAACATTATTGCTCAAATTTATTTCTTAACTTCAAAAAACAAAGTCGCTACGATTAAAGCTTGCTTATGGGGAATTATTCTAAAAACATTATAATAGGATCAAAAAGTGAAAGTAGTTTCAATGTAGAGGTTAAAGGGGCGGACTGGGTACTTACGGGCCAGGTGGAATTGCATAGGTTACGGGCCATTAAAGTATTAGTGTAGTAATGAAGGTGGCGGGGGGGTAGCTCTGCGGTGCACCACAAAAACATTTTTTGCTTCATTTTAAGGTACTTCGGAAATCAATTACAATACAGTTTTTTTTTAATTGCAGCTGATAATTAAAACTTCTGTTTGAAACGTCCGATCTAAAAAGTACGATTTGTTTTGGATTCCACGCACCAAAATTAATAAGGAAAAGTTTTTTCACGAGAAATTTTGGTGCAGTCGATTTTTGGTAAAGAAAGAAGGTTCCAAAATTGGGCTACTAGTTCAAAAGTTACAGCCCTTTGAATTTTCTTTCGAAATTGGTTTCTAGTCCATAACTTTTGATTGAGAAGTCCGATCGAAAAAGTACGAATTGTTTTAGATTCTACGCACCAAAATTAATAAGAAAAAGTGTTTTCCCGAGAAATTTTGGTGCAGTTGATTTTTGGTAAAAAAGGAAGGTTATACACTGCCTTTTTTTGAGGCCCGAAAAAAAAAAATTGTCTCAGATCGACCCGGAAAAAAATTTTCTTATAGAATGTGGCCTGTAGAATCCATAATTTCAAACAGTTCCAAGATTGGGCTTCTAGTTCAAAAGTTACAGCCCTTTGAATTTTCTTACGAAATTGGTTTCTAGTCCATAACTTTTGATTGAGAAGTCCGATCGAAAAAGTGCGAATTGTTTTAGATTCTACGCACCAAAATTAATAAGAAAAAGTGTTTTCCTGAGAAATTTTGGTGCAGTCAATTTTTGGTAAAAAAGGAAGGTTATACACTGCCTTTTTTTGAGCCCCGAAAAAAAAAATTGTCTCAGATCGACCCGGAAAAAAAATTTTCTTATAGAATGTGGCCTGTAGAATCCATAATTTCAAACAGTTTCAAGATTGGGCTACTAGTTCAAAAGTTACAGCCCTTTGAATTTTCTTTCGAAATTGGTTTCTAGTCTATAACTATTGATTGAGAAGTCTGATCGAAAAAGTACGAATTGTTTTGGATTCTACGCACCAAAATTAATAAGAAAAAGTGTTTTCCCGAAAAATTTTGGTGTAGTCGATTTTTGGTAAAAAAGGAAGGTTATACACTGCCTTTTTTTGAGGCCCGCAAAAAAAATTGTCTCAGATCGACCCGGAAAAAAAAATTTCTTATAGAATGTGGCCTGTAGAATCCATAATTTCAAACAGTTCCAAGATTGGGCTACTAGTTCAAAAGTTACAGCCCTTGAATTTTCTTTCGAAATTGGTTTCTAGTCAGGGGCGGGCCAGGTGGAATTGCATAGGTTACGGGCCATTAAAGTATTAGTGTAGTAATGAAGGTGGCGGGGGAGTAGCTCTGCGGTGCACCACAATAGTTATTTACATTATTAGTGCGGGAACAGTTATTTTGAAGATGAGCGCGAAGTTTGGCGGCGCGAGCGACGCATTTCGCGCGAATCAAGCAAATACTGTTCACGCACGTAACATGTATTCTATTTTTTGCACGGATTAGTTAAATCGAATTTATATAAATTCAAATCCTTTTCGCGAGATTTTTGCGACATTATAATTCTTTTGAAAAAATCAAGTCCTCTATGCCGATAAAGTAGAAATCTAGAAATTTAAAATGTCAATTTATTGTTCAAAACTTCTGGTTTAAGCTTATTTCTGCCCCTGTACTACAGGGAATGATGTAAAGTGTATTTATATTTTCTTTTCTACTCTTCCATCATACTACTTACTAGTTTATGATCCGCACTAAATAGATAATTTCGTTGAATTTTTAGGCACTAGTGCGCGAAAGTAGATAGTCAATTGTAAAATTGACGTTCCCGACGTTCGTGTTTTATTGGGAAACGCGATTTAGAACGAAGGAGTGCAAAAAAACATTTTTTGCTTCATTTTAAAGTACTCCTTTTTCGGAAATCAATTACAATACAGGTTTTTTTTAAATTGCAGCTGATAATTAAAAGTAACAAAATATACAATCCAAACGAGGCGCGTCGCCTATCATTGTAGGTATTTCATCACTTTCATGCTACGACAAAAAATGATAAATTCATTGTAAAACACTTCAATTAAAACAGAATTTTTTAATTTTTTAACAACCTAACATCAACCCCAATTAGAGAAACGTGCAGTGCCGTTTTTAACTTTTTCGGGGCCCTGGGCCATTTGTTCGTGGAGGCCCCCCTTACCCTCAATAAAAACGGCACAATGTTTGCATTTTGTGACGAAAATGACCGGACTTATTTGATTGAACTTTAAAGTCTATGTCTTACCCATGGGCAAAACCTCAGTGTAATACCCACTTCAGGCTTTTTATCACTTATTAGGACTTTTTAACTTTCTAAATGGTAACCTTATATACCTACGCGATCTGCAGGATTTTAGAATTTCCGGTATCCCTTACTCTATGCATTAATTTTGTTTAAATCTGCATTTACTTTAAGGCGGCAGATTTTGCACTAACATTTTTTTTCACACAAACTTTTGGGGGCCCCTCAGGACTTCGGGGCCCTGGGCCCGGGCCCAGGTGGCCCATGCCTAAAAGCGGCACTGGAAACGTGTCAATAACTTATTAATAGTGCAAGAAACTAAATACAGCACATACTTATAAATTTCCAACGGGCCATTATGACGTACAGGCCAGGGGCAATCGCCACCCGCCCCTGTAGAGGTTGTTTCAAAATCTAACCAATCAGATGATTTTTAAAGTGATCTCCCTAAAATACACTCGATCTTGATTCTAATCAGTATAATTTTATTTTTAATTCGCTCATTGTTGTCTCCTGGAAAAAGCTCTCGATTAAACTCATATATAAAATCGCTTCAACCTCCCAATTTTTAGATTTAACAAGACATATTTTAGGACCCCAGTCTCTTTAGTAAGACCATTGAACATCCACGGCAATAGGCACACATTACCATTACCTCCCTAGACTATATCAAAAGAACGGAGAGTAAAGTACCTACCATTAGAGCATTTTTTAAAAAAATCTATTACAATTACACTACCTACATATTACATTTGCATCTGTGACTTTACATAACTTCTGGGAAATTGCATTGAAATGCGGTACAGGAAGCTGTGAATGATGTGATCACTTTACAAGGTCTTGTATCTTGCCTTGAGATGCTTGTTTAAAATTAATCCCGTAGTCCTATTTAACTTAATAGACTCAAAATAAATTGTGTCGAAAAAGTTTCGGTTACGTTCCAAAGTACACTATGCGAGATGAAGAAAAAGACGCAAATTCTGGAACTTTTTCCAAAAAGATTCGAATGTATTATTTCCCAATTTTAGTTTCAGCTTCCTGTAGATCAATTAACTCAATATAAAACTGCATTCTAAAGTAGGTATTAACGGCAGTCCCTACGTAGACGTAAGATTAATGGTGTGACGCGACAGCGTTATTCAGTTTATCTAGTTTATTTATAGGAGTACTTTATCCCTCTCGTCGCTACAATTATTGCCAATTCAAACGAACAGTATTCGCAAAATTTCAGTAAATGATGGTTGCGAAAGTGGAAGATAGTGAACGTTTTCCTTTATCCCTGTGACTTTTTTACGTGTTGTACTTGACAAAGTGATTTTGGCAGCTTTAAAATGCAGTTAATACTAACGTTATTTTATATTACGTGTAAGCTACGATATTATTAAATAATTCAGTAAAAATTGGCACGCATTCGCTTTGTAGATTCATTGGCTTATGAACCACCAGCACCTGTAGTTCACACTTCCCTTGGAAACATTCGAGGATACCACACATTTTCGCTTGAGGGTCGCAGATTTTCGGCATTTGAAGGTATTCCTTATGCACAGCCGCCTATAGGACATCTCCGATTTGAGGTATCCATTCATGGGCTTCAACTTGATTGAGGCTTCTAATTTTTTTACAATTAATATCTCACGTTGGTGAACAGTAATAGAAATGGGAACTGAAATTGATGTTGATTCATGATTCAAATATAGATATACAGGGCTATTTATTAAGAAGTAGACATTGAGATTTACGTGTTTTGTTTTCCCTATGTCTAATTTTAAATGACAAAAGCTCTTCTAAAGGGCGCCTAATTTTATGCAACCAAAATAACTTCTTAAAACAAAAATCTGGCTGTCATATTAGTTAATTAATTAATTAATATCATGGCAATTAGGCCTAGGCCCTCGAGCTTTTTAACTCCCCGCCCTCGAGAATATAA
>NW_022170510.1:12175476-12178016 GCF_008802855.1 Photinus pyralis | reverse complement strand
AGTGCAGGTAAGGACGCTGATGGATTCCAAAAAATCAGTTTGACCAACTTCTTCCTAATAGAGTGAATTTCGACGTATTCTTTATCCTCACAAGAAATACTGCTTCTCTTATGTTTGCCTTTAATGAAAATTAAAACAGAAGGACGCAAAAGGAAAACGAAGTGCAGCATGTGACAAAAAAATGGTGTATTGAAGAAAGAAATTTTTTTTCTTTTTTTTTAATGTGTGACGAGACTCACAGATGTGCATAATTACCACTTGGCAGAGAACGGAATACAATTGGCTATAAGCGACCCCATTTATGGGAGATGAGCGAATTTGCTGACAAAATTTTTGAAAAATCTACTGGCTAAATTCTTTTTAAACAAGCACAGAGTTATGTTAATTGTTAAAATGATAGAAAACTCATGTATTCTGTAATTGCCATAGAAGTCATTCGAACCAAACGAAAATGAAAGTTTTTTTAATTAATTAGAAGCTGCGAGAAAGCCTACGTGATTTGAATCGGTAAAGGATTTACGACAAAGGGAATAGAAATCTTCCATAATGAAAATACATTAAGGATTAAAATTTAAATACGTAATTAAACTTGCGCAAAGAGGAAAAAATGCAAGAAAAATTTCATTAAAATTGAATTACGAAACGCCTTAAGGAAGCGTGCAGTCCTTCAGTGAGCTTATAATTACCGAGTTCCTCCAGATAAACTTTTCAAGTCAAAATTTAATAAATAAGAAAATTAATCAAGTTTATGGAGTACGCGCAAGTCGGTAGAGACATTGAAGCTTTGTATTTTATCGGCTTGGTGTCTATGTAAATTCAATTGGTTTTATTTGTAAATTTAATTAGTAGGCACGAGAAGCCCAATGAGCGATTCGGGAAATTAAATTGAAACTGTTCTCCAAACGATTGTTGTGCCATTGATTATATTGTCAATGCAAACCATCTTTGCAGAATAAAATGAGACAAAATTAGCACAAATTTTCTTGTACCATATAACTTCATCAATATTAAAATTGTTTGCGTTTTTACCCGGAGGTCGCCAAAACTCAAGGGCTGTGTGTAGATTCTAAAACTGACAAAGGGTCAATAAGGATGTATGTTTTAAACAAATTGGATAATAAGAGTAGTGGAAGGCCTAGACTGGAAGAGATGTAAAACATATATTTACAATGGTTTTTTTAAAATATGGGTTGCGAATGTCACTTTGTGTCAATCAAAGTACTTATACACGAAGATCCTTTACACAACTAGTTTTCTCTAAACCCGATCCTTCGCTCGACAAATACAACGAATTCAATCGGCTTTTGAAAAAAAGGGGTAACTTAATTACAAGGCCCCATTTAGAAAGAGACATTAATTAATCAATACAAAGAGATACTAATCCGGGAACAATTTTAGAAAGAAATTGCAGTAGTAGTGAAAAGATCGTCTGACCTATGTAATAAATAACGTTTTTTCACCGAACTTTCAATTTTAAAGAAAATCTCGAAATCGAAGGGAGCTGTTTTCCCCCAGATCCAATTTTTTGTTTTCTCTAGATTAAGTCCGAGGCACCACCTCTATTAGAAGAGTAATATCAAGAGTGCATTGTATGAAAAAACCCTCATCTCCAAAGGATATTCTAGAGGTGTTACTGCCCATTTTTCGTTATATAAAAAATAAAAGATTCATGCTAGAGAAATTTTATTCATATGAATGGGTTTACCTTTTGGTAGTCCTAACAAACGTATTTTTGTGTTCCGTAAGAGTACTCGAAACAATTAATAGAAAACGTGGCCTCGAAGTAGGACGTAGGTTATAAATTGTGGAAAAGTGCCAAATGAAGTGTAAATTGGATTGGAAAAAGAAATTTTCAGTTCGGATTTTCACGAGGTAATGAAGAAGGAAAAATATTCAGCAATAACTAGCCGAGGACCAATTAATTTTTCAAACAGGAAAACATGAAATGTTACCATATTGTACTCAGATTGTTTAAACTATGAAAAGGATGGTCAAACACTTTTTAAGGAAATTCGACCTTATCCAGTTGCTTCCCCTTGATCTTAGAAGAAACTAAAAAAATACATTAAATGTACTCCGCATGGGATACGAATAAATTACCATTTAAGAATAATGTAACGCAGGTAAAACGAAGCAAAACACACAAGCGACAATTCGATTAGGCAAATAAAAAATTCATGGCACGGATTAAGGCATGAGAGTACTATCGCGCTTAACTAAAATATTAATTGGCAGGAATTTGTGTGCATGGCCTTTTGTGAATTCAGAATTTCTCTCTTAATAGCATACATGGCTTACACACACAAATTGGGGGATTAGCTCTTCGAGTGTGCACGATTAGTAGGATAATGTGCAAGTTAAATAAGGTAGCGTGCCTCTACGATTGTTGACGCTCATTTATGCTAATACTGATGCATAGACAAAGCTGTTTAACGAATGGATCAAACTTATTTTTTTAGAAAAGGAGCTTTTAAAATGTATATTCGCGTAGGTATATATTGTGGAAAGCAGAAAAGCGTAATAGAAAAGTCGACATATCT
>NW_022170510.1:12070998-12175376 GCF_008802855.1 Photinus pyralis | reverse complement strand
AATTCCGTATTTTTCCAGCTTGAAGAGAAGTTCCTTATGGCTTACTGAGTCAAACGCTTTAGAAATGTCTAAAAAAATTCCAATCATAGGAATTTTATTATCTAAAGCTTCGTATATTCTTGAAGTAACTTCATAAATAGCATCTTCAGTTGATCTGCCTGTTCTAAATCCGTATTGGTGGTCCGACAATATTTTATATTTATTAAGAAATGCACATAGTCTTTTGTTTATCACTTTTTCAAAAACTTTAGCTAGGTTAGATATTAAGGAGATGGGACGGTAGTTATTGACATCAGATCTGTCCCCACTTTTATAGAGCGGTTTAACAATGGCTTTTTTTAACACTTTCGGAAAATGTCCGATATTTAAGCACATGTTTATTAGGTACGTCAAAGGGGTCACAATTTCTACCGCGATCTGTTTTAAAGTTTCATTCTGGTCCTGGAGATTTGTTATTGTTTAATTTATTTATAATTCCCAATATTTCTACCTCATCAGATGGGTACATGTACATTGTGTTAGGTATTATATCAATGTTATCTTTATAGTCGCCAATGTGAAGCATATTATTGTGCAGATTTGCACCCACTGTACTGAAATGATGATTTAAGTGGTTTGCGATTTTATTCTTACATGCAGTTTTTATTCCATTATTTAGTGTGATTTCTTCTATAGTAGATTTAGATCGTCGTTTGCCACAAATCTCATTAACGGATTGCCAAAGACCAGAATTGGAATTACTGCTATTGGAAATGTAATTACAGTAGTACGTTTGTTTGGTTTTTTTTATTAAGTTAGCTAGCTTGTTGTTATATTGCCTGTATTTACTCATCAGATTAATGTCTTCGGGATTACTTTTAACTTGTCTATACAGCTCTTCCTTTCTTTTAATGGATTTAAACAATCCTTGTGTTATCCATGGTTTTTTGCATTTTACATCCTTTTGTTTATATTTTATGTTTGTATTTTTTTTTACATAGTATACAAGCTTATTGACAAAGTACTCACACATATTGTCTACGTTTTTATTGTCGTAAAATTCCTCGTAAAATTCTAACCAGCTCTCCTTAAGTAGATCTTGTTTTAAACGTAAATAATTAATATATTTCTTTAACGTTACCGGCTGGGCTTGTTCGTTATTATTTTTGATTGCAATATGAACTTTTAGTCATAAAATAAGCCAAAGAATGAGCCCCTTCCATATTTACATCATATTTAGGAACACCCTGTAAATGAGCCATTCAACTGGAAGCTATTTGTTTTTGAATAATAATCTTACTGTATACAGGGTGTTTCATTTATCTCAGGATTTATCTAGAGACCGAAACTAGCGGGAATATCAACAAACGATAAATATTTTCAAAATGACGGCACTTTCGGAAATACCTAAGCATTCTTTATTCTACGTGAAATTTCAGTTTTTTGATACCCACATATCTATATCTACAATTTATGGCTTTTAAGTTATTGTGACTTTTAAAAACCAATGGCGGATGCAGACAGTACCATGAAAATTGATTACTTGAAAACGGTTGTAGTTATGGCAACTCGTTTTTGCCAGTCCACAACAGAGAAAGAATAGGAGTTTCCTTTAGTGTACTTAAAAAAGTTAAGTTGCGTGCGACCGCACCTATGAAGATCCAAATTTAAGAAACTTCAAAGACTAAATTATATTTTTGATCAAATTGGCCACTACAAAGGGGAAAATATAGACAATATAGAAAAAATTATACAAAAGTTCATACACATTTTCACAATACCCAAATTCGACACAAAATTAGACTTTTTATCCGAACAACAAAACAAAACTTGGCTTGATTTGACTTTTTAGCGCATTTCCACAAAAATAAAAAAAAATGCGCTATTGTGGCCACTTTGTTCGTCCGTCCGTCCTCTCGTTTTGCGACGCTACTAGTTCTTTATCTTAAGAGCTATTGTTCTACTTTTTTCGCTATTTGGTTCGTTATGGTGTCGAGTCTTGTACCAAGGAAGGAATTTTTTCTGTAACGCTTACAAAAAAAGTTATTGTAAAAAAAACAAAAAACCGTTTTTTACATGTTCCATAATTTTACACTTTTGCCGTTTATTAACGATCCTAGAGATCGTTTATAATTTTGTATTGCTGTCTGTCGTCTGTCTGTTGGTCTGTCCGTCTGTCCCTGTATCTGTCCGTGTGAACGATAACTTTGTTTAGAAATGTCCGATCGCTTTTACATCTCCGGTAGTTAATAATTGAATTGCATGAAATTCAACATGGGCATAGCTTTAGCCATATAATACGCAATGCCAAAAGTTGAGTCGAATCGATTCAAAATTCACAGTGCCCTTTTCGCATCTCGACCATTTATAAACCGAATTGCAAACTTTTTACTTATAAAAGTATTTGAATGAAATTTGATACATAGGCACTTGGAATAAAGGAAAATCAAACGCCAATTTCAAAATTTGGTTTTGCGCGTGCGCAGTGCCAACTTTTCTATTTATGGAAGAATTTAAATGAAATTTGATACATAGGCACATGGAATAAAGGAAAATCAAACGCCAGTTTCAAAATTTGGTTTTGCGCATGCGCAGTGCCAACTTTTTTATTTATGGAAGAATTTAAGCGAAATTTGATACATAGGCACTTGGGATAAAGGAAAATCAAACGCCAATTTCAAAATTTGGTTTTGCGCATGCGCAATGCCAACTTTTTTATTTATGGAAGAATTTAAACGAAATTTGATACATAGGCACTTGGAATAAAGGAAAATCAAACGCCAATTTCAAAATTTGGTTTTGCGCATGCGCAGTGCAAACTTTTTTATTTATGGAAGAATTTAAACGAAATTTGATACATAGGCACTTGGGATAAAGGAAAATCAAACGCCAATTTCAAAATTTGGTTTTGCGCATGCGCAGTGCCAACTTTTTTTATTTATGGAAGAATTTAAACGAAATTTGATACATAAGCACTTCAAATAAAGGAAAATCAAACGCCAATTTCAAAATTTGGTTTTGCGCATGCGCAGTGCCAACTTTTTTATTTAATGGAAGAATTTAAACGAAATTTGATACATAGGCACTTGGGATAAAGGAAAATCAAACGCCAATTTCAAAATTTGGTTTTGCGCATGCGCAGTGCCAACTTTTTTATCTATGGAAGCATTTAAGTGAAATTTGATATTTAGGCGCTTGGAACAAAGGAAAATCTAACATTAGTTTTAAAATTTAGGTTTGCGCATGCGCAGTTCCAACTTTCTTATTTAGAAAAGCATTGAAATAAAATTCTTCTCATAAACTGAAATTGAAGTAGCACGTCAAAAATGGATTGCCCATGTGCAACGCTATCTTTCATATTTGTGGGCGGATTTTTACGATTTTAACAGAAGTTGCATCTTACAAATGGGAAATGAATGCAAGTGGAAATGCGCTTTATGTAAATCGTTTACGATTACTTTTTAACTTGTTATATAAAGTGTCGACCAGCTTGTAGGTAACACTTTCTTAAATGTTATGAGCACACGAACTAGAACTAAGTCCGATTTTTCTCCATATTAAAGTGGTTAAAATTTCTTATGCAATGTGATTATGTGTATCTAAATGAGTAATTGACAACTTTACGATTGTTTATTTGCTCAGATAAAAGCCGTTCGTTGCGCGCGTGTATATGGAAATTAAAGAAGAATCTCAAACGATTTTCAGTAGGGGAATTGCTTGCCACTCAGCTCGCATTCGGAAACCAGACTTTTAATCCGGCTCATAATCAATAGCACCGATCCTTGCACTCGTTGGTGAAAGTTTGACATCGCTATCTCTTTTCGTTCTCGAGTTACAAGACGAACAGACCGAGAAACAGACGGACTAAACCATCAAATAGAGTTTTTTTAAGGCTTTTAGATATGCGGTTTTTTAAACCTTTGTTTAGTAAAAAAAATTATTTGGTCCCTCTACTCAACATTTTTAGATAGTAGGTACTATGTCAAAAATAACGTTTACTCACAATCGGTTAGTATTATCTGAATTCCTAACCTTCAAAGCGGTTGCGAAGCGACTCATTACTCACCTTAGCCGGGAAAATTACTTTCCCGGCTAGCTGTCACTTTCCCGGCTAGCATCTATCACTTTCCTTTCCTGCAAATGCCATTCAAATTGTCCTTATAAGAATCAATTGAGTATGTATTTAATTCCTAGTCGTTTCAACTGCAGAATATCTCCACCTGTATCTGCTAGTAACGTTGCTGAAGTGCGTCTAAAGCAATGCCTTGTAAACCCATTGACATTTTCCAATTTTAAGAAAGCTGCTATCTTTTTGGGGAAATTTGTTATGAAAAATGCGCTTGACTGACAAATTTAAACAAAATTGTTAAGTTGCCTAGTAACGATGTCACAGATACCTATATTCCTTACAATAATTACGAACTATTACAAATTCTGCTACATATTTTACCTTAAATGATCGATCGTGAGTAAAATAGTATACAAACTTCGCTGGTCAGTGGTTCATAACCAACGCCTCGCGATTATACCTCACCACCTTAAGCCCTCGGGGTAGGTAATGAACCACCTCCCAGCTCGGTATGTAATCTACTATTACAGCCCAAATTATCATTACTTACCTACCAATTTTTTTCTATATGAGACCTGTTATTATTTGAGTAGGGGTAGCGTTCTGGTCATCGCTTACCTCAAACTAAGTGGTACATAAATAAAGATTTTAGGCAAGGATACAATGGACGGTAAAATTAATTCTTGCTCTGTAGTACATTTGTTAAATGTCAATCTTTCTGTAAATCAACGAGATTGAAAGAACCTATGTAACTATTACAGAAAATAAACATTATTATAAATAAACAAAATACGTATTTTACCAAACAAGAAAAATACATCCATAATGCGCCACGAGTGTGATGGTTTGTATTTTTAACACAATAGATGCAAATCACAATTGAAGTACAGTTTCCCACAAATAGCAATGGAATTAATGGAAAATATTTTAATATAAACCTTGACATGTTTACCGCTTGTCTGAAAAACGACTTTTCCGTAAGTAGGTACAGCTCAGAATTGCTATTTTTACGAGTTAGACATTATTTAAAACTATTACGATTAAATAGATGTTTAATGAAATTGTTCCTTTAATTAAATTTTTACACGAGTAAATTTTGTAACAGTGTAGATAGAGGATAGTAACAAATAGGTATTCAAATCAAAACGGAACAAATGGAAATATATCGACACCTTATTTCTACATACTACTCGGAGCTAAACTCGGTAACAGTAGGTAGGTACTTTTTTTTAGCGCATTTTCCAAGGAAGTTGGGTGCGCTATTGCAGCCACTTTCTCTGTCCGTCCGTCTGACCGAGGTCTTTACTACTCCTACAGTTTTCAAGATATTAAGTTCGTTCTTTTTGCATTCGGTAGCGTATAGCTATAGCACCTGAGCCAAGGAAAATCTTGACAATTAAACTGCCCAATGTCAACTTCCTTATTTATTAATATATTTTGTTGAAATTTTAACCACAGATAGGTGAAGGCAAATATACCGCATATACTAAAAATCAGTTGTGCAGAGTGCGCAATCGCAACTTTCTTATTTATGGGATATTTCTTTGAAACTTTAACCAAAGTTGCTTTTAGTGTAAGCAAACGTATCGCATATTGTAAACATCAGATTAATGCGCGCATGCGCAGTATCATCTGTTATTTATCGTTGATATCTTTTTGAAATTTTAATCACACATGCTTTTGTTAAAGGCAAACATAACTGATATTGCAAAAATTAGGTGTGCGAATGTGCAGTCAGTATCGAGGTCAGTACCAACTTCTTTATTTTAAAGATATTTCTTTGAAATTTTAACCATATATTCCTCTAGTAAAAAATCACCAGCGCACATAACTATGGCCTTTTGGGAAGTACTGATCATTCATGGAAAATGCGCTGATGTTACTCAGGGCGAAAACCGTTTTACTTGTTTGTATTTTTATACACCCCACTATTTTTCATTAAACTGTATAGACTTCGACGATAGGCGATCCATTTGAAAAAGAATGGGTAAGGATCTCGTGCCTACCGGTATTTTTTCCTGGTCCTAGCATTAATATTATTATAGGAGGAAAATACGCTCTCGTCATTTATGTTTGCATAATGACTTTTTAAACTTGTTACTTGTTTTATTCATTCTGGAAGCCGTTTCAGGTGATGCAAAAATGTTCCCATTCGCACTTCAAAATTAGTTTAAATAACCTTTAAACCGAGCTTTAAACAATTCGTTGAGTGATCGTTGAATAATCGCTATTGCAACAGCATGTAATTTTTGCATACTGGCAAACATTAAACTTTATTACAGCATAAATGTTAATTTCAATTTGTCGTAGTAATGACGTTAATTGGCTGAAAGTATATTATTATATTATTTTACATGTTCACAGAATCGCACGGGAATCGCAAAGGAGAATAAGAAATTTTCATAAATAAAGAAGTTTTCTTGTTTCATTGGCAGTCTTTTAGAAACCGCTAGAAACATGTCTGCAAAATGGTTCTCCAAATGATTGTAGAAATTTGAAAATAACTTTTTCGGAATCTTGAAAAACCTCTAAGATCTCCCTATAAAAAGTGCAGAATAATTAATTTTGGGTCCCAAATACCCTCTTTAGAAACCCTTTTGGAAATATTGTTAAAAATAAATATTTTGTATAAAATTTTTATTGAACATTCTTCTAAAATTTAAAAAAAACTTCCTTGGACCTTGGAGTTTGACGGAATATGACTTTAAACTTTTTTTGAAATTTCTCAAGAACAAGTATTCCTTTGTACTCCGATGTTCTGTGCGTCAATATTTAAAAAAATTTTGTTCAGGGGGTTGTAACCAAATTTTGAGTACCTTATCAATGAGGCTGATTTCTGCGTCCATTCACATATTTTGTGCCTTCATACAACGGAAGATACACATTTACTACTAATGACGAAGGTTTCCGTTTGAAATCAAAGCTGCATTTGATCTGAACTCCTTCTGTGACTTACTTTCATGTTTGTTTTTTATATGTACCTACTTACGCTCGCCTAAATATGGAAATTTCGAGGGAAATTTTAATTTGAGATTACCACTTAAATGTTAAGTTCCCGATCAAATATCTTACATTACAATTCATTTAAAATTGAGGTTAGGTCCGATAAATGTTTATTTCCCCCCGTATCTCTTAAGCGAGCGAATATTTCAAAATCTTGTTACCATTTTAAATTTGACCCACATGACGCCTATAGATATTACTTTTTTGATAAATTACCGAGATTACCCTATAAAAGTGTCGAAAATGGGACACCCTGTACAGTGTCGAATTACGAATTACTTAGTAGGTAGCCCAAAATTATGACTACAAAGAATTAGCTAGTTAGAGATTTTGCTGCTATTAAAGGACGCAACGGGAAGCAAAGACCGGTTTTAAGATATGAACTTGTAACATTAACACATAGTCATAGAGTCTGGCGTCACATAAAAGAGTAAACCAAACTAGGCTCGCCCGGCAACTTTGGAATTGGCGGTGTGGGTTTAAAAGTTTAGTATGTGATTTAAGAATAAAAACGAATAAATACCGCGATATATTTTTTGAATGTTTTCAACCACTTCTATTGAAAAAAATGAACTTTTTAATAATAATAATAATTTAATCGTAAAATCGCGATAACAATCGACACGTCACAAGTATAAATTTAACAAATAATATAACGAATAGGACAACCAAATGTATATTATAGTAATCATAGCCTTAAGCCTACCTTACGGCTAGCCTACAAAACTTAACGGTATAAAACTAATTTTGATATACATTTTATACAATCCCTGTCATTGGATAAAAAGGCAAACTCGTATAAATTATCGACAACGGATCGGGTGTAGAATGAAAAATTTTAAAATATACCGGAAGGAACAATCTCACTTTCACATTTCAAGTTCTTACTTATGTACTGTAATGGCCATTTCTCACATTTTTCTCGAAAATCCTCTACCTAGGTAAGTTTTGAAAAATAATCTTTTATTCTTTTCGTCCCAAAAAAAATTTCCTTCAGAAGTACCCATGGAAGGAAACCGTGACCACGTAGTCAGAGATGAATTTCCGTTCCCTAAAAAATTTCGGTTGTTTCTTCTCCATGGGCGACGATTTTAATACGTTCGTGTTACAACATAAATATAACGTTTATTTCTGACTCCGTTTACGGTTCCAATAAAATTTTTACTTTACGTGAATCCCCAATTAAGCCGATCGTGCTCAAAAAGAGAATCTATTAATATTCCATTAAAACCTAAATAAGAGCACGTGTCGTGGACACTCTGTAAAGCGTCTAAATATGTCACTCTTATCTCCCAAATATTATGGCGCTAATCTGTGCAATAGTAATTGGTTAGGTACTGTAGAAGTAAACGCACGTGGCACTGGCTTCCCTAAAAAAACGACTTTGTTTCTCAACACATTTTACCATCAATGAAAATGAGACATAATGAACTTGGGATCTAAAATAGATACCAGTATTTACAAATTAGGTATCGAATGACTAAGAACATTATAAACAAGTGAATCTGCGAATAAATGTCAAAATAGAAATATTTTTTTTCTTTGTCACCTAATTAGGTATATCATGATGGTTGTACGCAAAGATCGTCCAAATATTGATTTTTCAAGTTTAAACGTACTTCGCGTGGGTAACAGAAAGTTAAATGTATTCTATGCGAGATGTTCGTAGTGTGGCTATCCACGTGGTTCTCATGCACCTGTAAACCGGCCGGCGAGAGTAGGTGCGAGCAGCGTTGCACGGGATGTAGCGCTACTCTGGCGCCCCGCCGAGCTATAACCATCCCCCTATAGTATATACTTCGCTCGTTGCGTCGAGTCCATTCCCCGTTAGGACAGATTTTTTTTCTAACTTTAACTAAACTTACGCTCTATTTTGTACGTTAACGTCTCACACTGTTGAAAACCTAATACCGTTTTTAGGTAACGAGTCGATTCCTGAGGAATTTTCTTACGCAATATTTTCAAGTTGTAGGAACAAATTAAAGCAGATTCAACAATGAATTTTTTTTCTTGATGTGTACACTAAGGTGGCATATACGAAGTCTCAATCTCGTCCACTACGTACTAATTTTTTTTAAATATATAAAGAATTCTCTAATGACTACAGCAACATACGTAATTGTTAACTGTGAGGTGTCGAAATCGGATTTGAAACGGTACCTAGTCACGTGCCCATAATTAACTACAAACTACTCAAGTCGCGTTTTGGGAACTTTTTTCAGATGCACACTTACTTGTCAATTTTACACATAAAATTCAAATTCCGAAAAAAACAACAAAAATTTGAGGTTGTGACTCATGCACAAAATTGTTTATACCAATCTCAGAAATATTGGTACCACTTACAACACATTTTTTTTCGTATTACCAAAATTCATTGTAGTTCAGTACAAATTTGCAAACGCGTACACAAAAACAAAAAAATTGCATAGTCGTTATACATATTCGATCAAACCAAGGAAATTAAAAAAATACAAAAATTTGAAAGACCGAAAAATAAAAAAACATTCGCGATGTCCAACTATACCTCCGCCACGACCACAGAAAATAGCTAAAAATTAAAATTCAAAATTTCCACAAATTTACCCTCAAAAATCCATAAAAACGATCCAAAATTGATGTTCCACCTTCCACGTAAACCATCACTATACACTTATACAAAATGTAACTATGTCAATAAATATACATTGTAGAACATGGTAGTAGTCGGTAGGAGCCGAGGTAAGAGCCTAATTTTTGAGTCTGGTGGCTACGTACTCCAAACATTTTCCGTTTCTTTTTTTATTCTTTCCTTTGGCAATAGTTTCTAGGTAGCTAGGTGTTATCCGACAAAACTATTACAGTACTATTATACAGTGTGTCCAACATAAGGATGTCATGGGGATCTCCGAAACCATAGAAGATAGGAAAATGGTTAAGATGCTGTAAAGAAAACCCGAAAATTCCGATTACGATATGCAAAAAAAAACGAAACTTGCCGATTTCGATTTTATTTTGATGTTAGAAAAAATAAAAAACACTTTCTCATGGCCACTTTTTGAGCTCTACAAGACAGCGTTGAGAAATTTTCAATCCACCGTTTCGTTTCGAAAAAATCATCATTAACTTTACTTTTGATATAGCCCGTAAAAAGAAACACCTGCTGTATTGGGTAGCAATTTTATATTACGAATACAACGACGTACGGCACGGGAAAACCAAAAGTTGGAAACAGTTGGTTTCAACAGGATGGTGCCCTAATCGTGCGAAAATACCTATCGTACAAATTTCCTAGAAAATGGAAAATATATCCGATAGGTATTCTCGATTCTCGATACACGATTAGGACGCCCCTATCCTGTTGAAACCAACAGTTTCCCACTTTCGTTATTTTTCCCGTGCCGTACATCGTTGTATAATTGTATTAGTAATTTAAAAAATGCTATTCGATACGATATGTACTTTTTGTACGGGCCATATAAACAAATAAAGTTGATGATGATGTCTCCGAAACGAAACCTATTGAAAATCTCTCTCTGTCAAATAGTGGTACTGAAATAGTTATTTATATAACAAGAGCGCGAAGTTCAATTTCGCGCATTGAGACTGAAGGTATTTTGACGAGGCGAAGCCGAGTTAAAATATCAGTCAAATGCGCGAAATAACTTCGCGCTAGCGTTATATACAATATTTTTTCTACAACTGAACCGATTGTTAATTAAATTTGCTGTTTAAGTTCAACTTTGTCACGTGCGCGAAATACTTTTTTTCACTGTTGACGATTTCGCGCACGTTGTCAATAGCAACCTTACTTATTAATTAACCGTTTAAAAATCTAGTACTTCGCGTTTCGAAATCCGTCAGAAAATGACAGGTTTTTTTGACAGTTGTAGAAAAAAGTGTTTTTTTTGTATCTGTTCAAATAACATCAGGAAAAAATTCATAGATTTGGCAATTCATTTAACCATCGGAGACATTGGAAATGACCAGAGAAATGATAACCGTATAACGTCATATGTAAAACTTTTATTCACTTGAATCACTCGCAAATTCCCTCGTGTCGCAAACGTCAATCTTCTGAATAATAAACGTCACAACGTGCTCGTAATACTATCGAAGGAGATTTGCGAGAATTTTAGATTGGAATTAACAAAAGAATTGAGCACTATTAAGTAAGTACCGTATCGACAGTATTCGCAACTTTTCCTTAACTTTTCGATCGCGGCAGAGTACGGTACAATCGTCACTTGATGAGACACCGTTGTCTTTTGGCCTTGAACGAAACTCGTAACTTTGTACACATATGCGAAAACATAAACATTTCCAATGTTCGGAAGCAATCGGAATTTTCTGGTTTTCTTTGCAGCATGATAATAACTCGCAACTTGCGCGACTTTTTCCTAATGTGACTACCTTCATCTTCTATGGTTTCAGAGATTTCCATGACAAAACATCCTTATCTTGGCCACAGTGTATGTATTGAAAAGCTTTAAAAAAATGAAATCGATATAAAACATAAAAAATATACGTTATTTTTATCTTAACGTTGATAAAAAATCTACATACACCCATGAAAAACACGTAAAAAATCTATTAATCCATTTTTACATTTTTAAATAAATTTAATATAGTCGAGATCCTTTTGATCGAGCCATACAAGAATCTCATTTCTGCATCAATCGGATGCACAATATTTTAAACGTAAGCCTGTTGAGGGCCTAGAACAAGAGGGACAATAAATAAATAAATAAATAAATAGATATAAAAAAATTGCAATTTTTGAAACAAAAAAGGACTATACTTAAACTCGTACTTAAATGTGCATTTAAAGGTGGGTATGTCAGTATGTGTGGATCGTTTACCGATAACATAAAAATATAAAAAAAATAAAAAAATATTTTAAAAAATAGAAATTTATATTTATTTTGAGTAATAATCTGATGATCTTTCTTTTTCGCAAAGTGAGCACCTACGAGATTTTTTTATTTTAAAAATTTCGATTCTTGCAAATGCACATTAACGAGATTCATTGCTGATATCTGATACAAGATGAGTAATTTTTTTATTTTTATTTTTAAATTAATTTTTAACACATTAGGAAAGTACTAGTTTCAAGAATCGCACATATGCATTAAATTTTTTCTTAAAAAGAATTTTTTATTCATAAAATAAAATATGAATGTCTTTAAAAAAAATAGTAGGTCTTTGTTGATTGTCTCTTAAAATTATCGATAGCGCGATTCCAGTAAAACACTATTGATAAAATTTAATATCCCCTACGTTAGCACAGTCACATACAATATAAAATAACGAATGACTTATTTATCCAGGATGCCTCGGCTAACATTTTCACCATCGAAAAAATTCATAGAAATTCACAAAAAATGCTCGAAATTTGCAGAGGCACTAAACGTTAGATCTGATTAGAGAATGAAATAAACTTTCAACTCGACTTTCAAACTCGCTTTCAAATAATCAGATATTTTTTTAAGGGGATGTTTCCAGCAATTTTTCCAGAGGTTTAGTAGTGGGGTGCAAATTTTACATGTAGTATGAAATTTAAAAAAAATAAATCCGAATTAAATAAAACTTTTTCAAAAATCAGGATTTTTATCAACACTGCTTTTAGGTACAAACCGAGGTAGAAACAGATGTTTTCCATTTTACAAACACCATTCATTAACATTGAATTAAAATAGTTTTTATAATACAATTTGTGAAGATTGAAAAACTCCATTACTTACCTACTTTTAAATCATAGGTATAGTTTATACTAACATTAAGCAAATACCTAATCGATTTAATAACGTTGTTTTTGGTAGTTTTTATCGTGTAGCAATTTCCTAAATTTTCCATTCAAAAAACTGAACGCAATCAGAATTGTTAAGATTTTTACCCGAAGAATAGGCCGAATTGGGAATACCTACCTACCAAATACCTAATTTGGGTGACCACAATGATAACAGCATAACGTTCCCTAGGAAAACTAACGAAACGTAAGTTTATTTGTTTTTATAGAAACGTGATAATCTGCCGGTAGCAAATCTTATCACATGCTGCGATTTGCGGTACTTTGTTTATTTCCCGCAAAAAATCGATAGAGGTGTGACAAAAATTAGGTCCGGTTGTATCTATGCGTGGGATTTACGCGAGGTATTTAAATAAGTAAAAAATGGCGAGTAGATATTTGCAAACGAGAAAAAATAAAGATGGGACTTGACGCGACGACTATCGTATACACTTATTGAGCTAGCAGCGTTGTACCTCCTGAACGGCCCACACCAACCCCCGACTAGGGTAGAGGGTGGAGGGAGCCGTACAGGCGCCGACAAAAATATTTACATATCCTACTAATATTAAACTCTCTTATTTTATTGATTAATTAGCGATAATCCAAGTGGCAATTAAAAAAATTACAAAAATTATTGTACAAAAAAGTATCTTGGACGTAACGGTGCGCAACGTAAATACAGGGTGTACGCGTGATGTTAAAAGTTAGACGTTGAGTTTGCGATTATTTTGAGCTAGACTGGCAGAAACAGAGACATGCTGAAATATTATAAATACGTAAACTCACCCTGGATCCAGCCTGTCGACGGGAGATGGGCCGGTCATTTGTCCAGGCATCATACCATGACCAGGACCCATTGGCCCAGACATAGGATGACCCGGTCCTGGACCGAAAGGCGATCCCGGTGGCATTCCGAATCCGGGCGCTCCAAAAGGTTGCCCTGGTGATGCGAAATGGGGGTTACCACCGGGTCCCGGCCCTGGACCACCAACGAACGGTGGTCCAGATGATCCTGGTCTTCCAAAGGGTGGACCCCCGGCCGACGGCGAACCGAAGGGTCCCGGTCCAGGTCCGTTATAAGGTGGTCCGCCGCTGTTTGGAGGTGGTGGAAACCCTGCATTGCCTACGGACTGCGGCGGTCCGGGTCCGGGGGTTGAGGAACCCGACGGTGCCGGTGACGCGGTATATTGTGGAGTCGTCGAACCTGGTGGTGGGCCTTGGTACGGCGGTGCGCCCGCTGGAGAACCTGCCCCCGCCGGCGGGCCTTGAAACGGTGATGGCCCCTGGAAGCCCGCCGGCGGCCCGGAAAATGAATTGGAGTTTGGGGCAAAGTTTTGGGGTTCTGAGCCGGGCGGCGGTCCCTTCCAGGTAGTGGCGGGGTCCTCCAGGGCGACAGGCAGCGTGATGGGGGGCGCTACGCGGCGGCTAAGGCCTACAACAAACGAATTCCGTAACATAGAACCGCTGCCAGATAGACGTTCGAACGAATTTTACAACGTGAGGTTAAGTACGTGCTGTTTCTAACCTCTACAGCCACGTAATTAAGTCAATATTCTAGTAAATAATACACAAATTCATAGAGAAAAATTGTTTACATTTTGTTTTACGTTGTGCCACTCGCCCCTGTCTCATTCTTCGAGCTTTTTCGAGTCAAATTTAAGAATAATCCGCACTCTACTTTTACGAACTGATGTATAGCTGTTGTAACTTTGTTGGTTTCGCACTAAACTTATATCGAACACGCATTCTTCCACAAACGAAGTCACTCGTGTATATCGCGGCATTTTAAAATTACGTCGAATTTTTCTATAACAATTTCTCGCTTCTCGTAAATTCGTAAATCACAAAATCTAAATACAACATCTCAAGAAACACCTCAAGTAAACACTGTTAAACTCGAACCAGGGCGCATGTTTACGCTACCGCCATTTTTGTTACTACGTAAGATAGGCACCGGCATTACCGACTCTTTTTTAAAAGACACCGCGAAGCAACCGGAATTTTGAATTCGAACAACAAATCAGAAAATTTGAACGAAACGACGAACGTGATTTAATTTGTGTAATGTGTGAGCTTACTGCTGAAATTGAAAAATGTTAGCGCGAGCGTTACGATAATCTTTCACTTTTTTTACAGTAATTTGTCACGTGAAAAGTTTTGCGGTGAATTACTGCCAAAACCTTTTCATTTGGGTTTATGAAAAGTCAGAAACGCCCACCTCCATCCACGACGTCGCGTTATCCCTTTCTTATCAGGTTGTTACGAAAATGGGGTCAACTTTCTTTTTTCTTCGGCCTTCTGCAGAAATTATCTTGGGAGAATCCACGAAGTGCTGCCATTTTTAACGCCGCACGACGCAGTCATACCGAGTTGCAGCTGGGACATGCACTTCCATTGCCAACATCGCTTCCGTGAAACGAAGATACATCCTCGCCGCCGGTTTGAATTCAAACACTCGTAAAAATCACTCATAGCAAACGATCAAACTTGTGCACTAAGTCTCGAATAATATTATGAGAATAATTATCGATTAAATTTTTTTCAGCGGTATGATACGTAAGTAAACTTTTTTTTGTTGCACATCTTCTTTCAAGAACCAAGTCAACGGCGGTTGACAGTGTCACCCTAAAAATCAATAAGTTCACCGCCCCTTTATCCCTTCCCCACCCTCTGTTCATTCAGCAACATCACTATTATCATTACTACACATCGCGTCAAAATATCGCACGGGTCGAACTGTTCGCAATTTTTTTCCTTACGTTTTAGGGGACAAATCTCTCCTATATCTCATATATTCAAAAGGTTACTGTAGAGAATCGTATTGCCACGTTTGAAGTGAATTTAATAAGTGGAGCAACTTCTACACCGGTAGCTGCTAATCGGAATAAGTATGAACTGCCGCGCGCTTATAGCGTGACTTTACACTGTTGGTCGCTTGATGGCATAAAAAAGCATAGAGTAGAAAAGTGCGAGCGACCGCACACGGGCTGATTGAACAATAGAGGGGATGTTTGGAGCTGGTGACAATTTGACATCAATGCTCATTACCATGCACGCTACAGTCCCTTTTGTACATCACAACCCAACTAATTACTTACTCGAAGTCGATATAGTAAACTGGCACCGTTATTCGGCAATTTAAAATCTTGCAGTCTAATTGAGAAATTTAAGCCTCGCTCTTTGCTAGAAGATTCTGTATAATTTTATGTTTTTATTTAAAAAAAAAAGCCTTCCTGACGTGAATATGTGACCAAAGCATGTCAGGTTAGAGAACCCTCCTTGGATATATATCATTCAAGGTTTACTACAATGAGACCGGGAGGCCTTGAGACGAACTGAATTTATTGTGTATGCCATGTTTATCAGAGAGCGGACAAGTTTCACTTCCCGATTTTTTTCTACCAACAATGAATAGAAGAATTTTCAAATAAGTAACCGTCTTTGCCACTTGTTTACAAGCACAATTCTCAAACGAAATAATTCTGTTTACCTAACTTACAGGTGTAAAATATTTTTCTGAGTAATTTGTAGGTATAACAAATATTATTTCATATTTCTTTTATTTGATATTTAGGAACAGTTATTAAAGTGCATAAATTAGTTTCATAAGATAAGTAAGATTATTCTATCATAATACCTGCATATCTTTTTAATTGATGATCTTTTGCGTGAACGTTGCTTTGTGCTACGGCGCCGACCAGTCTCCTTGATCGTAAGCTACTGAGACCCACAGTATTCGTCTTGTCCACAGTATTTGTTTTTCAAAAAACGGCTCCGTAGGAAATGGTACTACCTATAAGCTACCTACAACACAAAAATTCGCTTGTTTCTTTAATCTTGTAGTCGTAATAATTACAGTAGTCAGTAGACTCGCGTTTATGTGAACATTCGCATATATGAACATTCAGTCAAAACATTCCTATTGATTACTCTGTAGTATACTCTCAGAGTAATGTGAACAGTTATTATTGCAGGTTCAGACTTGCTTGCAATGCAACTGTTTATTAGCCATTTTTGTAGCAAGTGCAGAGGCACATACTGTACTATGCGATCAAGAATGAGTTGCTGTAGAGTCGCCAGTCACCTTTGGAATTTTTGTTTGCATGGGAAATCGTACCAAAGGCGTCGCGACCGCCACTCATTTTTGATCGCTCGTTATATTATAAAAATAAATATTTTACATGCCTTTGGTAGTGTGAGCAATCTTGAAAACATGAACTATGGAATTTTTTGAATTCCTATTAACGAGAGCCTACGGTATAATTTAATTTTCCTCTGCAGTCAATGCATATTTCTGCATACGCGAAAACCAATCTGAAAAACATTCTCTCCAACCTTGCCGCGTTAGGTTCTGTACTAACGAGCGACGAAAAGGATTTTGGACTTTCTGACCGTCCGTCCGTTCGTCCATCCGTCCGTCCGTCTGTGGACACGATAACCCGCTAACGATTTCAAATTTTCCAATTCTCCTTTCAGCAATAGGTAGACAATGGTCAAGGGTCAAGGAACTACTTAATTAAATTTTGGTCAATATTCGTCAATCGGAAGTGACTTTGTCGCTCGATTGTCTATATTGGTGCAGTTTATTTTAATTTTAAAATTAGCAAAGATTGCACGCTATGCGAAGTGCGAACAGTGGCAGGGATAGAGTAACCGACTAACCGTTGAGAGAAGGAAAGGAATTATTTACTCAATGGTGAATGGAGTAACTGAAATTCTGTGTAAAAAGGTTCAGAAAGAAAGCTCAAAAGAGTTTGAATTCAGGTAAGCCGTTTTTTTAAACTCGGCCTTAAACTTAACTTAACACAAAGTAACTGTCTTTTACAGTTATTTTCACTTACAAATTCACTGAGTGCCCTGAAAAAATTGATTAAAGTTTGTTGTTTGTTGAATTGAATTGAATAGTAATGGGAATGGTGCCATATAGCTAAAGCAACCCTCAATTTTTTAGCGCATTTTTTAAAAGTTAAAAAAAATGTGCTATTGTTTGCGTTTTGTCCGTCCGGACCCATTTCTGCCGTTTGAACTACTTCTAGGGGAATGGTTCTAGAGTCCTGGAATTTGTTGCATTAGGTAAGCCTATACCTTGAAGGTGTGCCAGACGGCCATCAAATTTCGCTGTCAAAAAGGGCCCCCCACCCCCACGAATTATTTCCGGAGATGCTGTTTTTGGAAGTAAAACGTGCATAACTTTTACATATGACAACCAATTGGTCTCACATTTTGCATACGCATGCCTTTAGTGGGGGGGGGGGCACATTTTCTACCCTTCATTGTATTCTAATGAAAAGTCTCATCGAAATAAATTGGTTTGTGCAAACTATAACTTTACCGTGCGACTCTTTTTCGAGATTATAATTTTATCTCTCATTGTATTGTATTCTAATTAAAGGTCTCAACGAAAGGAACCGTTTTTTACCTACTACTGCCCTTGTTTCTGTCTTCTTATCAAAGTACGGGGGAGAAGGAGGGGGGTAGTGGAATTAGTTTTTCCTTCATGGTACTCTAATGAAAGGTCTCAACGAAAGGAATTAATTTCTACCAACCACAGCCCTCCTCCTCGACCTCTTATCGTGATCGGGTATATTCCCTTAGGTATACCTCAAGAACGGATTGTCGGAGGAGGGTACTCACAAAGGGCGATTGAGACGTCTGCAAGAAATATATCCATTGGTGATGTCAAAACAAAAGCTATTTCGGTAAACAAAATGCGCTTTATCTGCACAAGAGTTGTGCACAATTTATAGGTACTTGTTTTGTTTTGTGTTGCGGTGTACCCGTAAGTTTAATTAGGCTATGAATAGCAAAAGTTTTAAAGTTTAAATAAATATCAGATACGGTGGTATTCTAGATTGTAGCAATTTGCATTAAAATACAACATATAAATAATTCCATCGACAACTAATTTCAAATTCTTAATAAGCTTGATAGTTTTCGTTCAACGTAAATTTTAAATGATAAATTGACTATTGATTTGTACGATGTTCTTCCCATATTCATTAAAACTTAAACCGCTGTCTAGAATAAGTTCTAAATTTTTAACTGACCTAAACCAAGATATGTTGTCATTCATGCCAGATAACTGAAACTGCACACAACGTCACAACATGAGACTTGGGTTTCGGACCAACACAAACCGCTGTAGATTTTGAAGGGTTAAGTTTCAAACCATTGTTCTCACACCATTTTTGTCCACTAATTAGAGTTAATGTTGTCTAATCAGTGGACAAAAATGACATCTTTATGCGGACGACTTACAGTTTTATATAAACTATAAAGCACAGCGTAGCAAACATCATAAGATACTGTTGAGTTAATGTTGATGTCAGTATCTTATGATGTTTGCTACGCTGTGCTTTATGTAAAACTGTAAGTGGTCCGCATAAAGATGTTATTGCAAGTGAAGGATACATGCAGATTTCAAAAGTCAAAAGTGAAAACCAAGAAGAGTAGAGGACCCAGTACGCTCCCCTGAGGAACACCACTTTCAAGATTTATACTTTCAGATGTCACCCCCGACAATCTTTGTCTTTGAGATCTGTTAGTTAGATGAGCTCTGAACCAATTCAAGCTATCGTTATCGCAACATACGTACTTTAATTTAGCAACTAGCAGGCGACATGATTAACTAAATCAAATGCTTTATGCATTATGTGAGGAGAGCAGTAGTAGGTAGTACCTACTATATTTGTTTCTTTAAGCTGATTGATAGGTACTGGAATAATATTGGGGATCTTCCAAATATTCGGAACAGTTCTATTACGCAAAGAATCATTCAATAACTGACGTACCTACTGTATCCACGCAATGCAGCATGAGTAATATTAAGTGTGTAAGAGCGTCTTACGAATGGTACCTACACCCACCTTACAGTTTATCATCCCTATACCTTGGGATAGGGAAGGAGGGTAGGAATATAGGATCGTGATCTTCGTTTATTCAGTGATCGAGTTTGTTTGTACCCACTGTGACCAGACGTGATTGACGTTTGTGAAAGAGCGCACGCAGAGGGCTGAAGGGTCTTGGACAGGTGGTGCAGTATAGCCATGACTTTTTCGTAAACCCGGAAAAGACCGAGGTATTGTTTCATTTATGAATAGAAAGAGAGCGGACCATGATGGACTTACTCTTCGAGGACGTCAACTGGTTCTGAGGACTCGGTGCGTACTGTACCGTGCATATGTATGGTGATCTGCCATACTCAGGGCAACCTACAGGAAGTAGTTAGGTAAGGTACAGAGACTCGCCTGTTTGCGAGTTACTGCATGAACCCATGAAAACCACACCAACTTTGGCCATTGATGCACTTCTGGTACTAGAGGCTTTACACTTACACAGCTGTGGAGGTAAAGGCTTTGAAGGCTTCCATACGGCTAAACCATTGGGACGAGGGGAAGGATCGAGGCAGCATTGGGTACGGGCGGATCTGGAAGGATACCTTCAGGTCCGATCGGACCCTCGCAAAAAGGGATGTGATCCGGCCGGGCTGTCTTACTAAGACCCAAGGGTTATAAAGTCACTTTCCCGGATAGGGAGCAGTGGCTGAACCCCGTTGCCCGTTCCTCAAACCTGAGGGGCTCGTGCGGTTTGTAGACGGGCCCCTAACGGGCACGGGGTGATTTCAAACACTTCAACATCCGAGCCGCCTCGACGCGTATTGCTCGAGCAAAATTCCCGTGTACCTTCCCCGCAATGCTACGTGTCACTATCCTCAAGGGGCAGAAGAAACTACAAGGAGACTGACAAAGTGGGTCCGTCATACGAGCCAAATATATGCCTTAAAAGTTAAACGGAGAATCTCTACTACTCGAGCAGGTGTAACATCCTGATGATGGATGGAGTGAAAGATGAAAGACTGGATAGTCTGAAAAAGGTACGTGCGCACTCTATATCTATTTTGTTAGCAAACCTCAGATTCGGTTTCAGCACCCCAAAAAATATATGGAATCAAAGAAATCAAAACTACCCCTGGTAAAAATACAATTTAACTGGATTAATTACAACCTACATCGGGTTGATAACCGCCACTAGCAAAAAATTTCAGGGCTGCTAGCACCTAAATTAATGATTTCATTTCATGGTAGGTATACACCAAGCCCACCGTAATATTACGGAAACGCATTCGAATACCAAATTACGCCAGCTATCGCTCGCAAAAAAGCGAACGACATTTTAAGAGCGCGCAAAGAAACGTGCTGTCAAAACTTGAAACAAAAAGTACTATTCGTATTGCTCCTACGTTTCCTATTTGCGAGTTCTCAAAAATTGACCCCCAGGTGTATTTCTCACTATTTTATCAAAAATTCGGCAATAAATCCACGACTAGTACAAGACAAAAAGCAGATTCAAACGTCGAAATCAATATCAGTTTATGACAACTGGCATTAATTTTTTTGTAAATGCGGTTCACTGAGGACAAAGTAGCTATTTATAATAAACAACGTTTACTGCGGAAATATTTACTCTAGTACGCGATACTTATTTGATTCCCGTGTATTTTAATTAGCGTCCCATTCCGTCTGTGTGAAAACCTATTTCAATTTTTTAGGAAATTTCCATTTGCTAATTGGATTTATTGCCGAATTTTTGATAAAATAATGAGAAATACACCTGAAAATAAACTAAGTAATTCGTGAATCATTACATGAGAAAAAAAATCTTTTGATTGGTGTCATTATAAACCCTTTAAGTTAACATGGGGAGCAACGATCTGCAAAAAACGTTTTTCCATGTTAATTGCCTATATTCGGCTTTAAAATATTCACTCGGTATAGAAAAAGGATAGGGTATTTTTGTACCCCGCTTGAACGTACCTTTTCCATTTTGGTATTAGAGTGGTTAAGGCCGCTTGACATGGAGCAATACAACGCGCAAGAACTTGCAGAAAGAAATTGCAAGGTCAAATCCTTGCATGCAATAAGCATTGCATGGTATTTGACATGGTGCAATTCTATTTATTTCAATTGCCACATGTCTGCCAACAGAAGAAAAATATGGACTTGTCAACAAAGTTGCTAACCTCCAATAAAAATTAAATTTTGATTGCTTGAAGAAACATGAAAATTACAAGAATAAATACGATCAATAAAAACAAGTCTCTCAGCATCATAGTTGCTGCCGCTGTATTTTACTAGGTTGGTGACACAAAAACAACTAGATTTATCCCTAGAATTGCACGATTCATGCAAGAAAAATAGCACCGGTTTATAAAAATTGCATGCAAGTCTCTTGCAGCAATTGATCTGCTGGCTTTGAACTGCGCATGCCTTTCGCAATTTTTCTTGCAACTTGCATGCAATTGCAATTTTTATTTATTAAAGCCCGCTTGACATGGAGCAATAAAAATTGCAATTGCATGCAAGTTGCAAGAAAAATTGCGAAAGGCATGCGCAGTTCAAAGCCAGCTGATCAATTGCTGCAAGAGACTTGCATGCAATTTTTATAGGACCGGTGCTATTTTTCTTGCATGAATCGTGCAATTCTAGGGATAAATCTAGTTGTTTTTGTGTCACCAACCTAGTAAAATACAGCGGCGGCAACTATGATGCTGAGAGACGCACTCATTACTTGTTTTTATTAATCTTATTTATTCTTGTAATTTTCACGTTTCTTCAAGCAATCAAAATTTAATTTTCATTTGAGGTTAACTACTTTGTTGACAAATCCATATGTTTCTTCTGTTGGCAGACATGTGGCAATTGAAATAGAATTGCACCATGTCAAATACCATGCAATGCTTATTGCATGCAAGGATTTGACCTTGCAATTTCTTTCTGCAAGTTCTTGCGCGTTGTATTGCTCCATGTCATAACAAAAACAATTCTCGTTTGCCGAGTGTAAGGTTGGTTGCTTACAGCCATTCCATGCATTGACATGTTTTTGGTGTTACATGACCGCTCACGCATGTGAAAAAAATTGGAGATAGAGGGGATCAAGAAAACAAGCACTTTTTCCAAATAAACCGAGGGTCCAACGTGTTTCATTTGGGAACCACCCCACTCCCAAAGAAGTGATGAAATTTCGATTTCTTCTTTAATTTTTTTCTCAGCAAGAGTTACAAGGATGGGCGGCGCGTCTTTGGAGTTACAAGGATGGGCGGCGCGTCTTTGAATAGGTTTTCGGGTATGCCCTATCCGATTTTGAATTTTTTTTTCAAAATTCCTACCACGAAAGGGCGTATCTCTACTTGGGGATGCGAAAAAAAAGTCCACGAAATTTGTTCTGTAAGTACATACTTGATGAGTTAAGGAACAAAATTGTCAAAGAGTTTTTTAAAATCACATTTCAAACAAAAGTTATACTGATTTGAAAATAGGGCTTTCAGGTTACAAAGTGTCCCCTGCCTACTGGTGAGTGGTCTAATTTCGAATGTAGTTGTCGCAAATAACAAAAAAATAACGATTTGTCGATATTATGATTAAATGATCACAAAAAATTCTCTATGTCGATCTTGGTATTCAAGTCTGCAAATTCTGCTCCTGAGGTTACATATCGTAGTAACACTAACACCTAATATTAATATTATCAAAAAAAGGGTAATCGTGTTACATTCCTCCGACATTTCTGACTACAGCCACGCTGGAGGCGGGCTGCTCAGGCTTGCCAGAGAACGGGAATGTAAGATTGTAAGGATAGGAACGGAGTTAGGGTGCTGAGGGGGAAGAGTACTGCTCCAGTATTCGCCTGTATGTCTGAGGAACAAGAGAATAGAGCGCAATCAAACACGGAGAGATTGCTGATAGGATGTCAACTATTCGCTTAGTTTCTGAGCCCAAAATGTTTGTGGCCTTTGTTTTTCAGCAAATGTACCTTCCACATATTTTAGAGTTCCCAAACACTTTAGAAAATAATTTTCTTTGGCAGTCGCAGGATACATTACTGAGACTGTGGTTCGCGTGGAACACTTCAGCCACATCAAGTCTTTTTGTTCATGATCACCCTTATCCTGCGTAAAAAATGACTTTTACTACCTGAAGCTTTAGAAATGTTTCTCTGTTTTCATGGTTTGTTTCGTCATTTTCGGCACCATGACTGATAGAAAACTCACTAAGACACAAGGTACACTTTCCATAATTTTTACTTTACGTTCCAAGAGCCATTCATAAGTTTTTCTCCATTGCACATTAAACTAAACGTCATGTTTCTTTTAAATTTAATTCTGTGCAAAGAAAGCACCTACATACTTCAGAAGAGTCCGATTCATATTCGTACAAGTTATCTGCGTTGTGATCACGTTTTCTTTGATTTGCCATAATTGTGTAACAAATTATGGATAGCTGACAGAATCCGGCCCTATTTACCTGCCACACCTATAACTTGGAAGAAAGGGGACTGATACTATCCTATCAAGAGCAATGCTGCACTAACCTTAAATAAAACACCTTGTTTTATTTATGCAAACTAACTTTGCTTCACTTTACGATCATTATTATCACTCCTCTTCCTCTTTCCTTCTCCAAGTTTGTTTAATATCTAACTGCCATGGCATCATAGATTATCAAAAAAGCCCCAATTTTTTTGGTTTTAAAATTCAAAAAATTAAAAGCTATAGTAAAGCTGCACTCTTAATTTTTTTCTCTACAAAAAGCCTAGATGAACTTTATCTCTAAACCATAGAGGAAACACAATTCTTTAAACTAATTAGAGAAGACAATCAAACTTGGACTACAATTTGTCAACTTCACAGAGTTCAACTATGACTCGTCACTCGATGGTCCCTTGTTCAAGTATGCGTACCATAATTCAAATCATGTTGTCTAAATAAAAAAAACCAAAATATTTCAAAAATTATGTTCTCAGGAAAACTTACATGCAAAAATATTTTGTGTTTAATGTTAGAAATTACTACATTTACATGATGATTTATGTACTTTTTAAATGATGCAAACATTAAAATATACGAAAAAATGAGAATGATCCATAAAAATAAATGGGTGTTGAAATATTTCCTTAATCCTTAATCTCTAGTACAATAAAAAAAACAAACAGGAATTATGTCCACGTAAATTCATTGTAAAAAACAGAGTAGCTTAAGATAATAGGTAATAGCTGTGCTAACATTTCGCTAATCTTGATTGAATTCCTCTTAAGATGCTAATTAATTCATCTGTGTTAGGTTTACTATATAAGCTGGATAATAACTTTGCTACAGTATCTTCACAAGGTGCCTTAATCCGGGACCTGTGAAGGACAATATCACATTTTTGTTAAAGATAAAAAGACAATACCTCGTAGAATGATCGTACGAATTTTTGTTGGATAGAAAAACATCAACTAGTTCAGCAAAAGATTGGGCCAAGTAAAATTCATTTTCTTCTAATGACCAAAAACGATCACCACCTGTTGCACCAACAAGACTGAAAAAAAAAGTACTATCTACTGTGGTAAATCACAAAATAATAATATACTCATTAAAACACTGAACCATTGTTTCCATAGGCACTTCGGATGACATCAGTCTTGGTACTATGGCAGGGTCGGCTTTTTGTCTAACGCTTAATGCTTCTAATTTTTCTATGATATAATCTGTAAGAACGGCATGACTAATGTAGCAAGATTAAATAACTACTTACTAAGAGGAATTGTACTTGTTGAGGTATTGTAACGACGTATTAAACCTAAAACATTATTTAAAACTACTGTGACTTTATCGTCGCCCGATCCAGGCACCATTTTATATTCATCAATAAGATGTTGCCACACATTTTCTATTACTGAACTATCGGAGTATCCAGCACAATCGATAATTGATAATTTACATTCCCATAAGTTAAAAGGATCACAGAATTCCTCGTACAGCTGTAAATATTTTTTATATATCACATTAGATCCTTAACTTTAGTTCACCTCGGTGAGATCAAATAGGTGATTGTTAAGCGCATTTATTGCTTCTTCCGCTGTACTGCTTCCACTTTGAAGACTGAAGATGGCATTTAAAACTTGCTCTTGAACTTTCGCTATTAATAATTTATCTTCTAGGTCCCTCAGCATAATTCCGAGATGAGGTGCGTATCCTATTTTGTCGCTTCTCATGCACATTACTCCTCTGGATAGGTGTTCCACGCGCTGTTTTAATGTTAACGAGTTGCTGAAATGAAAATTTCGTTTGATTTTATGGTAATTTCGCAAGTATGAATACGAAAGTTTTGTAAACGTGGGCGTAATCATTGTGGACCCCAGATTAAGAGATTGTAACTGTGTAACTGCTCAGTGCTGGACTGTAGCCAATTTTGGTCTAGTCTTAAGGTACCTTTACACTATAATATTCCTCACATGATTTTTTATATGATATGTTATATGATTTTTACACGAACATATTTTTCGTATGAGTTTTAATGTTTTACTTTACACAGGTTTTTCATATGACTTTTACTACAAGAAGTTACAAAACCTATAACTTCTCTGAATTAAAATTAAAAATGGAAAATATACAATACTAAATCTCCATCTTATAATATTGTTTTGAATCGAAGACAATTGCAGAAAAGAAAAATAATCAAGAAAATGATTAGAGGCGATATGAAGGGCTTGGAAGAACTACAATGCTATTTAAACAATTGGAGATCCCGCTAGCTTTAAAAATTTGACACGAATGAGTGTGACCTTATTTGAAAGATTACCCCAAAATTTTGAAGGGTTAATTACCAAGCAAGATACTATTTGACAATGTGTGTCTGAAAACACCACTACAACCAGACAACCATATACCAATATACAGTGAATTTTTTTTTAATGCGAACATAGGAGTTTGCATGTAATGTAATTTCCCTATGTTCGATTTAAAAAAAAACACATCAATCTATTGAGTAGTTCAAATGAGTAGTATACAATTGACAGCTCTCACATTTTCAAAAATACCGCCGTCCAATTTAATTACGAAATCGGTTAAGTTATTGCTTAGAATGTCAAGGAGGACACTTCGAACATTTATTGTAATTGTTTTCAGTATTTATTTTCTTAATTTATGTATTGAATAGATCAAATTAGTAGAATACCAGGTGCACATGACCTACAAATAATTGAAGGTTGGTTCACAATGAGTTGTGGTGTCAGTGCGTGGCCTGTGAGGTCAAGTTATCGTAAGTTTAAGAAAAATTGATCCTAAAGTTGCTATGGCCTCACATGGCTTCTTTAAAAAAATCTTACCGAGTGCTCTTCATCATAAAGTCTATAGAGTTGCTGTTCAAAGTCACACAAGTTGCGCGATTTGGGACTGTGAACCGCGCACACCGCATAGATTGATGTGTTTGTTTAAAAATCGAACATAGGGAAATTACATTGCATGCCAACTCCTATGTTCGCATTTAAAAAAAAACTCACTGTAAATATTTATTGTTTATGTAATTTATTATAATCATTGATTATACACACCTATAAATAATGAATGATATAATCAATGGTTTACTCAAGTATTCAGCTTTTACACATGAGGTACAACAGCAAAATGTGAAAAGTAACCATAAAAGTGAGGCAGGTTCGTCTACTCCTAGTGATGATATTAAATCATAGAACGATTCTATTTAAATTGTAAAGATGCCGTTGAACGGAATTCTTGTAGTATAAGTTTTTTCTTGAAAACATTATTTGGTACAGTAGACTAAAACACACATTTTTTCCAAATACATATATTGATTGTCTAAAACACTAAATGTTTAATTTGGAAACTACAGTCCCAACTGTTGAGTATGCCCCTTTTGTTTTTACAAAATGTGTTCAAATTTACTATTTCAAGATGGTAAACCCCTTCAGGGCTCGAAACAAATTCTCATACTCGGTATGACAATGAAAAAAACTGTTCGATTTTCAATAAATCTGATGCACAAGTCATAAGAAAATTGGAGAAGATTCAATGAACTGCTAGATATTCTTTACTAAAGAATCGGCAATAATCTTATATTAGATTTGCGCATGCGTGATTACTTTTTGGTGAGCCACACGCGATTTTCAATTCTTGTTTTAAAGTCATATCCAAAAAATCTTCGACGTTTTTGTTCTAAAATGCATAGAGTATGTCTGCCAAATTGCAAGAAATTCTCATAATTTGTGTGATTGACCAAGAATTGTAACTGATATTTTCTACGTATTTTAAAAACTAATTCTACTCTGTTACTTCCATGTTTAAAACACCCATGACTAAGTATTGTCAAGATCAAAAGGTTGGGAACTTTTTTGTAAAATCAGAAAGGGCATTAGGGTCAAGTGGTGTAAAAATGAGACGTTTAACGTAACTTTTGATTTTTCGAGTGGTTCTTGTTTCTCTAAATTTTCAGAAAAATGGCCATTTCATATAGAATTTGATGAGGAATAACATTTAATTAATACTTTAATACTATAATTTTTACCCATAATTTTGGTTGTCTCATTTTTACACCACTTCACCCTACTCAAAAATTTAAAAAAACCCAAACTTTTAGAGGCGCAGCTCCAAAATGAAACATTTTGAGATCTCAGTTTATTTGGAAAAACGGTTGTTTATTTAAATGGCATTCTTAATAGTTGCACCCTGTATAATTAACACAAGGAAAAATCTCAAAATCAAATGGCCTTGTGAACAGAGCTGATTTTTTTACCAAGACCATCCTGGAGTCTTACAATAGTCAATAGGCCAGTCAAAATCGACAAAAAAATCGCCAAATTCGCAAAACATGATGCATCTCTGATTTTTAACGCATTTTTAAGAATTAAAAAAAATGTGCTATTGTTTGAGGTTTGTCCGTCCGTCCGGACCATTGAGTTAGAAAACTAATGGAGGGAATATAATGGTAGAGGGGGTAAGAATTTTTGTAGACGGAACTTGCCACAGATAGAGGCCACTCGCGTGGATAGGTTCCCGTGAAGGTACATTTTGGCCGACATTATTTGACATATGAAAACGCGGGTCCTATCACTGTCAGTTTTCCACCAAATTCAAATTTTATTAAATTTGCCATTTTAAAGTACCTAATAATTTCTGATCGGTTTATGCTCTGGTTTATATAAATAACTAATTGCCGCATAGTGTTTTTATCACACGCAATTTTGTGAATTGAGAATGATTAGCTGCGTATCATGCAAAATGTCTCATAAAGGGAAGAAACAGGGCATTTCCTTTCATCGGTAAGACATGCCATTTATCATGTTGTAGGCGAGGTTGTAGGTACCTAGTTAATGTTTCTTAGTTTTCTAAACGAACCAGTACTTCGAGCAAAATGGTTACCTAACATTTGTAAATATATCTCAAGAACAGCTCTCGAAATTTGCTTTTGTGCTCACAACGCTTCATTGACTGTGATTTCGACCAAAGGTTGCACTGGAAAATGTTCATCAAATATGCAGACTGCAGTAGGTACTATCAAAACTTGTTTTTACAGCTAAACGTGTGAGTTTATAATATGGATATCAGGTGTAAGTTTTTTACGAGTGCGGATACATTTTGAGGCCAATAAACAATAAATCATTATTGAATCTGTCGGCCGTTGTAATGAACCTGAGACCAACCAGTCAATTGTAGCTATTGATCAACACAGTGAATTTAATGGGAGTTGTCAAGTTGTAGTGGCTATATAGTAAACTGGCCTTAATTATACTACTGAAACACATCGATGTATATATAGATTTGTAATCCATGATTATATTAAATCTGCATTCCCATCTTTGTCTATTTTGTTTACTTTACCACGAGCATGTATTTTACTCCTTCTATACGTTTTTTTTGTTATTATTCCTATTAGTGGAAAGAAAATTATATCTCTACGCCACTGAAGTGAGACGCTAATGATAACGGAAGTGGTGTGGTACTTTAATCACAGCTAGAGGCCACTTTTGGTTCCCGTGGTCTACGTCTGGCCAAGCATTTGATTCCCTCCATTAGTTTTCTAACTCAATGGTCCGGACCCACGTCTACCGTTTTGAACTACTTCTATTTATTATTTATTTACGTTTATTGATCTCATACACGAAAACAAAAAAAAGAGATACGTCGATTAAAATAGAAGGAATGGTCCTAAAGTCCCGGAAAGGGCGATTGGGACGTTTGGAAGAAATGGGCATTTAAATAAAATTTGATACATAGGCACTTGGAATAAAGGAAAATCAAATGCCAGTTTCAAAATTTCGTTTTGCGCATGCGCAGTGCCAACATCCTTATTTATTTATTTATTTATTTATTTATTATCCCTCTCTTATTCGGGCCCTCAACAGGCTTGCGCCCAATTACAGAGTGACCCGCATAATGCTTTTAGAGGTGCCTCTGCAGAAGGTCTTAAGTTGTTCTATACTACTCCGGTATTTACATTACGAATTAGGAAAACTGCAGGAAAACCTAATTCGGAGTAGCTGGCAGAATGCTCGAAACTGGTCTAAGGTAATTCCCATCTCTGCCACAGATGAAAAATTCACCTCAACCCAGGTTCGAACACCTGACCTTCGGATTTATAACTCAACGCTTTACCATTTATTTATAGAGGCATTTAAAAAAAATTTGATATATGGCCACTTGAAATAAAAGCAAATGTAGCGCCATTTTCCAAATTTGGTTTTGTGCATGCGCAGTGCCAACATTCTTATTTATGGAGACATTCAAATGAAATTTGATACACAGCCACTTGGATTAAAAGCAAATGTGGAGCCATTTTCCAAATTTGGTTTTGTGTAGGATGTGCAGAGCCAACTTTCTTATTTATGGAAGAAATTTCGTAGGGGTGTTTAAAAAAAATGCGCTTTACCTGCACAAGAGTTGTGCACAATTTGTACTTGTTAGTATGTTGTTTGGACCCACTATGGTTGTGTATACCCAAGTTTTTATCTCTGTAAACATTGTGGAAAAAGCGTAACACAAAACATGCAACAAATTCATAGATTTAGGCAGAAATTCAAGTTGAATAAATTGTAGGTAGGTACCAATGTTATTAGTCAACGAGCTAATGTGTGCAGAAATGGTAGTAGAGTGGCACGTGACCTTGACGATCGTAGCGATTCTTTATTGTGTGTAGTCCCCTTGGGCCGGCAGGTGTTCTTTGTTTTCTCCCTCTCTCTTTCTCCCCATTCCATTTGCATCCTTCCGAGCTCACAGTATTTGTTCCTTTGTTGTGAGTAACTGTTACTTCAATCTGTAGGCTTGAGTTCAACCTGAATATTCAGACGCATTTTTCGTTGAACTCATAATAAATGTTTTTTATAAAAAATTTTATCCATCTTCTTATCATATGACGGTAATTATAAAATCAGTTCAATGTTACATTATATATACATTTACAAATATTTTTAGCTACGCCTGATGATGGCCTAAAGGCCGAAATCGATTGCGATAAACAGAAAATAAAGTGTTGAATTTCACCCAACGTGCTGGTCTTTTATTTCTTTGTGATTGTGTTGTGAAAAAATTCCAACATTGTCAATGCCACCAGGCTAGTGTTTTATCGGTGCCCACTTTAGGACGAATCAGTGGTAGTTGTTAAAAAACATGGTATCCAGTCACTAGTCATTGAGAAACATGGTCTTAAGGAAAATGCTCAGTTTTTGGGGAACCATCAAAGCTTCTGTTCGCCATGGAGGAGATGAGATTCCTACTCCCCAACCATCAAACTGGAGATCATCAGTAGGTTCAATGAATCTGCAAAACATTTGTTTCTTTTGTGGGGGAAGAAATTACCGAGAAGTTTCTCAGCTTCAAAAATGACTTCTTACATCACGCAGAAATAAGGTTGACACAGTCATTTTACATAAGAGGGACGATTCTCGAGTGTTTAAGACGCCCTGGTGACAAGTGGAATAGATAATCAACCTCCTTGCATCTACGACAGACCTCATCAGTGTTGATGCCAGGTATCATCAATCATTCTACAGCTATTTATGCACAACAAGGAAAGATGAGTGAAGTACTACTCACCATTTTTGCGGAAGGAGATTATTTTGAGACTCTTTAGAATCAATTTTATACTGCCATAAAAGAGAAGACATTAATGGACCATTACGCAGTTTGATCACAGTTTCCATAAACATTGCAAGAAGAATTCTAAGATTGCTTATCGGAATACTCTTTGAGTATTGTAAACAAACACATGGATTATATAGGCTGGCTGAAATAGTGGAATTTACATTCGCATGGTATCGTAACAGAGATATTGCAATGACGCAAGTGTAGTAAATTCAACAAGTTAAAAAGTAATCGTAAACGATTTACATAAAGCGCATTCATTTCCCATTTGTAAGATGCAACTTCTGTTAGAATCGTAAAAATCCGTCCACAAATATGAAAGATAACGTTGCACATGAGCAATCCATTTTTGACATGCTATTTCAATTTTAGTGTATAAGAAGTATTTCATTTCAATGCTTTTCTAAATAAGAAAGTTGGAACTGCGCATGCGCAAACCTAAATAGGGAAACTAATGTTACATTTTCCTTTGTTCCAAGCGCCAAAGTATAAAATTTCATTTAAATGCTTCCATAAATAAAAAAGTTGACACTGCGCATGCGCAAAACCAAATTTTGAAACTGGCGTTAGATTTTCCTTTATTCCAAGTGCCTATGTATCAAATTTCATTTAAATTCTTCCATAAATAAAAAAAATGGCACTGTGCATGCGCAAAACCAAATTTTGAAACTGGCATTTGATTTTCCTTTATTCCAAGCGCCTATGTATCAAATTTCATTTCAATTCTTCCATAAATAAAAAAGTTGGCACTGCGCATGCGCAAAACCAAATTTTGAAACTGGCGTTAGATTTTCCTTTATTCCAAATGCCTATGTATCAAATTTCGTTTAAATTCTTCCATAAATAAAAAAGTTGGCACTGCGCATGCGCAAAACCAAATTTTGAAATTGGCGTTTGATTTTCCTTTATTCTAAGTGCCTATGTATCAAATTTCGTTTAAATTCTTCCATAAATAAAAAAGTTGGCACTGCGCATGCGCAAAACCAAATTTTGAAATTGGCGTTTGATTTTCCTTTATTCCAAGTGCCTATATATCAAATTTCATTCAAATACTTTTATAAGTAAAAAAGTTTGCAATTCGGTTTATAAATGGTCGAGATGCGAAAAGGGCACTGTGAATTTTGAATCGATTCGACTCAACTTTTGGCATTGCGTATTATATGGCTAAGGCTATGCCCATATTGAATTTCATGCAATTCAGTTCATAATTAACGGAGATGTAAAAGCGATCGGACATTTCTAAACAAAATTATCGTTCACACGGACAGACAGGCACAGGAACAGACGGACAGACCAACAGACAGACAACAATACAAAATTATAAATGATCTCTAGGATGGTTAATGAACGGCAAAAGTGTAAAATTATGGAACATGTAAAAAACGGTTTGTTGGTTTTTTTACAATAACTTTTTTAGCAATAAACGCAGAAAAAATTCCTTCCTTGGTACAAAACTCGACACCATAACGAACCAAATAGCGAAAAAAGTAGAACAATAGCTCTTAAGATAAAGAACTAGTAGCGTTGCAAAAGTAGCGGACGGACAAAGTGGCCACAATAGCGCATTTTTTTTTTTTTTTGTGGAAATGCGCTAAAAATAGTGAAGTGCAAAATTGCAAATGTAAGCAGGAGAAACCTGCACAGGAGTACAAATGTGAAGTCTTCTCAAGATATCACACCTAAACAATTCCTTAACACTTACCCTGGTTTACTTGCGAGCTTATAAAGTATATTGGCGGCGTCAGCATGGTTATCATTACCCTCGTAGTATTTCCATAATAACTCCAAGGCGGGCAAATTATTGTCGTTCCTTTCTGCTTCTTTTATAAGATACTTTTCCAATGAAGGCTGAGTAATTCTTATTAAATTACTATCCATCTTCTTTGCCATCATCCATTCATAAACTGCGACATGAAGTAATTCGTCTGGCCGCTGTAAACAATCCTGAACTAATTGTTGCAATATATCAATGTGATCTTGCTGCAACAAGTAGCTTTGGACTTCTTTTGAAGCCGTGCTAATACTCGCAGGAAGTAAAGATGCAGGTCCTGCACACAAATGATCAAATACCGCCATTATTTCTTTGTATATATTCATTCTACAACAAAAGAACAATTAGCGAGAGAATTAACTGTGATATGAAAGAGTACCTTTTTAGAAAGTAGTTGTAACTGTCCTGATTGACTGCGTCGTTACTATTCTTGTAATAAAAGTCTGCCATATTATCGGGATCTACCTTTTTAGCGCAATCAACGCATAAATCTATGATTGCGTGGTAAGCAGTAAGGCTTATTAACAATTGGCATATTTCGTACAGATTTAAGTTTGGTGAAACAGATTTACAAAGGCGTAAAGCAGATATTATAAGATCTTCTTTTTCGCTTACACTTGGAGTGGTCTTGGCGATTTTCAGTAGCTCATAAGCCTAGAACATTTATGCAATAGGTGGTAAGCAGTCCAGCAACTACTTACTTTAGAACAAGCCGCGTCTTCGTCCTTATATAAATCTGGACACGTTTCGCGTAATTTTGCACTAATCGTGTCAATAAGTGCATTGTCACTGAGATAACTAGTGATTAGACTGTTAATGAAGTTCACACAAATATCGTGACCATATAACACCAAGTTTTTAAAGGAAGTCTGGAGTAAATCTTGCTGTTGATCTGGTGAGAGTGTTAAAGCTAGCAGATGGAATTGATGTTCGCAGAGTATCTTCCAAAGTCCAAATACTTGACAACAGTGAGCGACAAAATTTTTAAAAGAAGCCAACGATTGTCTTTCCTCCAGTTGGGCATCTTGCAAGGTTTGGTTGATGCTGGTAGGATTGACTTGTTGATGTGATAAGTTGAGCGATGTGACATTTGTTTGGTTGATAACTGTATTGGCAGTTATAGTTAGGTGCGTATTTTTGCGAAGAAACATCCAAAGCGAATTTAAATGGCTTAATATCAACACGCAGTCTTCCGAATTTATAGTACTTTTAAGCTACAATATTAACTGTTACTTCAAATCGATAAACTGGAGGATACATACGAGAACTTGTTCTTTTTGACTAATTCCCAGTTTGTCAACACAATGAAGATTCCATATGGGACGTAGTATACGCCCTAGGTATAAGTATAATCCGTTATGTTTTGAGGAGTAAACAAATGGTGCAATTCCTCTGAAGGAGTTATTGGGTGGATCTGGACGAATGCTAGTCATTGAGGGCTGCTGCGGTGATTGATGTGGGTGTATTGGTGTAGACATAATATTTGGGAAGAACGAAGTTTGGTGAGGTGCTGAAAAATAAAAATATATGACATTGTTTCTACCAAAAGGTAAAAAAGGATACATGTGACCAACATTGTACCTATTAAAGTAAAATTTTTTGTTGGAAAACGTGTGTAGTGTTACGTGGCACTTGCTTCAATGTAGAGAGAGAGAGAGAGAGAGAGAGAGAGAGAGAGAGAGAGAGAGAGAGAGAGAGAGATATGACAACTGAAAGCATGGGAAAGACTTGAGCCATATAGGTACCAATTCAATAAAACATTAGCTACTTACTCTTTTAAATCTCATTGTACAGTGCAGTACAGTATGGTACAAAATGACCTGCATAACATCAACCTACAAAGAGTGTTGCTACTAGCGTGTCATGTTATCACATGTTTTGGCTTTAAAAATGTATTTGTATTTATAACCCCAGATTTACCATTTATGAAATATGAGAAGTTCACAAACATTGTAAAAACTTACATGAGGTAGTTTGCATAAAAGCAGGAACTGTTGCTATTTTTGGTTCTCCCCCATACAAGAAAAACGCTCTAGTAGCCCATTCCGATACCTCCATATTCTGCATACTTTCCAGGCAAGCTAAGATTAAACTGGTTGCACACGCTTGATCTTCTTTTTCTATGGCAAAAAATGCCTTAACTGCATCATTTTCTGGACCTTGGCAATCGGTCAACAGTTGACGCAGCAAATCGACAGGTCTTAACTTCAGAAATATATAAACGCCTGTTGCAGTTAGGATGACATATTTCCGTGGTGGTTCTGCATGTTGACGTACCACTGTTTGTGGAGCTTGAACGCATGCTTGTGAGGGGTATACAACAGGGCTTTGAATCTAAAATGAGTAGCTAAGTCAATTGTCACCACAGCTATGGTTACCTCGGCCATTGCCCATGCAGGTCCGTCCAATGGAACTGTTGTGTAGGCTTCCATGAACATTGTACTAAACGGAAACATGTCAGAACTTACGCACCAAACAATATCTTTATCGTTGACAGTAGATAGAAGCATTAAAGTGTTATCCCGATAAAGTGAGTGATGTGCCATTCTGGGTCTAGACGTCATAGTAGCTGAATATCCAGGAGGAAGTCGAATATGTCTCAAAGTAAGAGTGTATGGCCTTTGATTGGGTTGCATATTTGAAAACCCAACAACACTAAGGTAAAATCTTACTCCAGATTGAGAAACAGCTACCAAATTAATAAAAGCTGATTCTGTTGCCTCAACTGCCGATATGCTTACAACGGGATGAAAGTTTTGACTATCCAAAGTTCTGGAAATATACACTTGTGGTACTGACTGTGTGCAATTATAGTGGTTCTTACTTTACTATACTCACAGCTTGATGTACCAACGACGCTTGTGTTACTTTACACACTTTATTAAATGAATCTCCTTTCTCTCCCAAATTGTACACCCTAATTGCCCCTTTCTCAGTTAAGCAATACAAAATATGTCTTGTGTTATCGATGCTAATTTGTGCAATTCCATCTTCCTCACTGAGAGCAGTATTTAGGAAAGGAGGAATTAACAGGGATAATGTGGTAGTTGAATGATTTAGCTTTTTGCACCGTTTTCCAAACCAACTAGTTTCCGCCTAAAATGAATTTTGACCCAAATTAACAATTTGGCAGGTCGTTCTCACCTGATACGATATTTCAAACACGCTTCCATCTTTACTACCAAAAAATATTCTCCCCAACGTCGTGCCGGCTATTGTTGTTATAGTAGACCCATCAGTTGGTACAGAAAAAACAGGTTCGGGTACTAAATGAATTTCCTCCAATTCGTCATTCGGACCGGGATGAAATGTGACGCCAAGTACTACTATGTCTGATGTGGTGGCCAAAACCAGAAGGTACTTGATGAAGTTGTGAAACACCCCAGCTTTTGGTGTGATTAATCCCACAGATAGAATACTCTCGTTTAAGCCATCGTAGTACGCTACATCACCTTCATTCTCGTAGGTCCAAATGTAAATGTCACTATCTACAGTAACCCAGGCGCGATTAATTTCTGTAAATAGACCCATCATACTATGGCACTGCATGTCTTGGTATCAATTAAGGATTCTAAACTATATTATTTCTATGACACCTATTGTTGTGTAAAGTACATCATTTAGATGTTATTTCGGCCTATTAAATACCAAAAGAATGACGGGACAACCCGTATGTGGTATAATTTCAATTTATTAAGTAAATCTGGCCATCTGGGGGACTATTTACCAAATGAAAACAAAATTAGTTCGTTTCATTTGACTTTGTATTTCATTGTTTATTTTTCCTTTTAGAATTGTTTGAAATTATGGAGTTTTCTTTTTAATTTTATCGTTTTTGTAAATTATTCAAGTTAAATAAGATGCTAGGAGTAGACATATCTGGTCGCATTTGTGTTATTTAAAAAAAGGTTACATTTGGTCGTTGCGATAAGAAGTTTTATTGTTAGGCGGACTTTAATTCACGCACGTGTTCTTTCGCTGATAAGAGGAGATGCAGGTGTTTCGAAAAATGGCGCATTTCATGTGAAGAAGTGGGGAAGTTTTGGCGTGTTCCGGTGTGATTGGCGATTTATTTGAAAATTTTTGAAGTTTGTTTTATGGTGGAAGTAGTGTTTCTTTAAATACTGGAGACAACGAGAAGACGAAGCTGCTGGTTTCGGGACGGTTAAGAAGCGGTTACATCTTTGTACGCGAAATTTTTGGCCCTATTTGTTTAGTTGGCGCAATTCGTATATAATAAATTTGTGCAGAAGCAAGTTAAAGATGTGTCAGAAGTTTAACGCGTGTAAAAAGTTTCAAGTTGAAAAAGTAAGCAGCGAAGCTTTTTGTTAGGGTTCTCTAATTAAAAGTTAAGTTTTTACTGTCCGAATAGCCTCCGAAAATGTATCATCATATTCATGAAGCCAGTTTTGTTTGTAATCAAATTCTGTCTTATAAGGCAAAGTAAAGTTCAGAAGCATTTGTGTGTGAGTTAAGTGCGCCTAGTATCGCAAACCTTTTACGACCTTATTAAGAAAAAAAATGTAAATAATTTAATTTTTTCATTGTCGACAGCCTGTGTGCGGGATAATATGTCCGAACAGACTTTATAAGCTTTTTTTTCTTTCAGGGATTTTTTAAATTCTTTCACGTGTTTCGGAATATATTTTTGTCATTGTCAATCAATTAATTGTGTGTTTATGCGAATCGACAGTGTGACCCAGATGGGGTTTTCATGTCAGATTTTTCTAATGGTGCCCAAGATCTATTTTGGGTGATGATCAAAATTTGTGTAATAAATTTTTCTTTCATAATACCTCACGCTAAATAGTGCTTTCCCGTACTATGCAGAAGTACGCCACTGACCACAAACTTAAAGTAAGTAGATTGGTACCAAACTTTTTATGATTTTGGAATACAAAGCAAATTGTGTAGTTCTGTATATTGAATCCAAGTCTGTAAAAAATAAAACATCGAATTTTTCAGATAATAACAAAAGTGTAACGTTTTTATATGAAACACCCTGTGTTATTACACCATATGACAGCTTATTAAATTTTCGACAAATGTTCTAATGCATCACACCCAAAATACTTAAAATAACCAAGATCTTTCAATTAATTTCCATCTAGTTATCAATGGAAAAAATAAAAATACATAATAAAGGGCGACCAAAAAAGGATTGACGTCGAGTCGTGTTTGGAAGTTCAAGCTAAATATGATTTCTCATGTAAATAAACATTCCAAAGGTGACTCAACAGCAACTCTTTTTTTATCGCATAGTACAATAACTGGAACTATATATACTAGGTTGTTAACACAAGAATAACAGGTGAAATAAGTAATACGTATGAAAATAACTTAAAAGTTACAATAGATACCTTTTCTCCCTAGACTGCAGAGCAAATTCTAAAAACTGCCAACCAAATGTACATGTAGTTCCGCTAATGAAACACTTTTTGCAATGACTTTTATGAGTAATGGATGATCACAAGCACTACAAGTGCCTTTCTGAGCTCCGACATACAAACAGCCAGAATTCATGCATTTTTTTTGCTTAGTTAGATGTCTATATGCTTTTAAATTCTATGGAAGACCACTGAATCTACACATCTCCTAGCATAGGCACGTTTCACTCAATTTACTTTGAACTAGTAAAAAAAAATGGAGGTCTTTTTTTAGTTACAACTTACAGCAACTCCAATACATTTAATAAATAAGTCTCTAGATTCAAAGCACCTCACAAACTCAAGTATTTATTAAATTTGCTTTTCGTGTTAAAGCGATAGTCTGAAAAAATCTAAGTACGGGCTAATGAATAAATTCCCATGTCAAATCACTAAGGTGAACACCGCTATAAATTTAAAAGGATACGGTTCATTTGTTCCAGAATTTCTGCCGGTAAAGACACTCTACTAAAAACCTTAAGTTGGGGAACATTAGCTAAAGCTGGTGGGAATCTGCTAAGATTGGGATAGTCATTATCCGAAGTGCCACTGGAGGTAGGTCCCGCTTGAGGCGAGATATTCATAACTTCAAATAGAGTCGGTCCTGAATTATCGCTCGTAATCGATTTATCCACATTTCGTGCTGCTATTTCGTACGATTGTAAGGTAATTCTGGCGTTATTATCGACTGTGTAATCCATTTTTTGTTATATTGTCTGCTAAAAATGAAATTGCCGCTTTGAATTCTAACCTATCAGGAGCTTTGCGCTTATAATGTTGTATATTTATTAGTAGCATTCTGGTATTATACTTACGAGATCGAATTAAATACACTTTATAAATTAAAAATCATTCAATTAACGCGTTTTAAAAATTACAGTTAACGTAAATCACCCACAACACCTCACTTTGGTTTTAAAACAACCTAACCACAAACCAAACCAACGTTGCCAATTCAATTTAAATTTTGAAGTTCCAGATTAACATACAAGATGCGTCAAAATATAAAGTACTAAAACAGAGTGTTGTAAAATTAAGTTCTTTGTCTAAATCGCGTACCACACAACACACAACCCTTAATTAAACCCCCGCCTCAAATGGGGATACACAAAGTAAGATACAATTCCATCGTATGATGGATGCAGATTATTAAAAAAAATTGTGCATGCGCAACCCAACTTTTGTATTTGCGCAATGCCGATTTTGTTTATTTGTTAAGATATTTAAATGAAATTTTGTATGTAGACACCTTGTGAAAATGATGTATGTGTGAAGATCTCGAGGATCGTTCGGTATTCAGTTGTATCGGATTTTATATATCTATGTAAAACTGAAAAGTATATTATATTAATCTATGAAACATTAAAATTATCAGTAAATTATTTTATTACACCTATTATAAAATTAATAAAAGACTGTGTTTCCTCTGCAGATGTCAGTTTTACGGGGAATTGTCAATGTCTTCTTCATCTGAAACCAGCTCTCTAGCCGTATTTTCGCAGTTTCCAATTTGACATTTTCCACGAGGTCTGGTGCATTCGAGTCCAAGTTTTTTACAGCCGCACCGCATTGTGTTGTATCGTCCAGAGCAGTTGCACATAACCTAACCTAAATAAAGAAGGTTTTCTGGTTCTGGACACAAAATGTCCATCATCTCTGGTTTTAAAAACTATCCCCAATTATTTGGACCCATGTCATTATTCTTGCCCAACCACTGCATCACCGAGAATGAAACTTTGCAGCTGATGGTGATGGCGTTGGAGAAAATCCTTCGGGTTTCACAACTGTATCTTCATTTGACTTTTCGGCATAGGATGGCAGGACATAATGACAATAAAAACTCAGTTTGTCTTCCGTGAAACCATTGGTTGGCATCTTGATGTCGTTTCCACAATATTTGGGTGTGCGTTTGGAGTGCAAAATACTCTGAAACAACTTTGTAAGACGGGATCGCATCTGATGACATTTCTGAACACAGACTTCTTACCAAATCCAAATGCCGCTGATCTAGTGCCACAACCAGAAAATGCGTAGGCAAACAACAAATCGTAGCATACATTGTCACCTAACGTATGGGACATTTGAGAAAAAGTTATATCTGAAATTTACATCCGATTTTGATGTATAATCTGTTTATCATCAAGCACGTACAGAACTGGTAGATTTTTGTCATCAAGAAATGTCAAATTGTTTCAATAATTAAATTCAAAATGTCGTGTAAACTTGAAATTCGCAAGAATATTTATCATCAAGCAGGTACACAATTTATTACTGTAAAGCTTGGTTGGACAGTTACCCAGAAGGAAATTGTGAACTTGTTCAGGGATCAAAATGTTAGCAACAGACAACCGGTGATAGGGAAATAAGAGAATGTAAAGATTAATTCGTAGAAAATAATGGATTTTACATAGATACCTACCGTAGGTATATGAAATAGGTAGATGGTTTACATGAATTTGGGGAATTTCGTCATTCCACCCAAGCGAAGGATCCTATACCGAATTCACAGCAGTATAGTTGGTTGCCTACCTCACAGGATTCAGTTGGTGTATTAGAGCTGCATTATGGTCGTTCAACAATAAGGCCTCGCGGTATTTATTAGCGCTTTTGTACAAATTTGAAATCAAGATAATTGGCCAAAGCAAGAGTAAGAGATTTGACGCACCTCAACTTTTGAAATCTGTTAAAAATATAGTCAGCGACGTTTCTGTATTTCGAAGTATATTTGCTACGTGTATTGACAATTATTAACAAGCTCCTAGCGAGTTAATAATTTTGTGGTGTCTGTCCGTCTGTCCGTCCGTTAGGACGATATCTCGATAACGAATGAACCGATTACGATAAAACTTTGTAGATGGATCCTTTATCAAATTTGTAGATCGAAGTTCCTGAATTGGCGATGTAGCCCAAAAAATAAGGATGGCCCTTTTAACATCTCCGTGAGTTATGAACCGAATTGCATGAAATTCAATATTCGTATAGCTTTAGCCATATAAAACGCAATTCCAAAAATTGAGTCTAATCGATCAACATTCACAGTGCCCTTTTCGCATCTCGACCATTTATAAACCGAATTGCAAAGTTTTTTTATTTATGAAGGTATTTAAATGAAATGTGATACATAGCCACTTGGAATAAAAGCAAATACCGGGTGATTCATTAGAAGTGAGGACAATTATTTGAATTTCCCGCAAATAAAAAAATTATGAAGTTGGTACTAACTGATGATCTTTTATTTAATTGCAGTGGTGTATCATCATGCTTTCAGTAAATCGTTTACTTATTTATAATCTACAAATACTGCTTCTGTTTTACCACAAATTATAAACTAACACTAGACACAGTCACGTTTCTTACATATTTTAGTGCATCAACTCTCAAACTTGTTCAAAATGGAAAAAGCAATAAACCGTAAATGGCACACAACAATTAACGGTGACACTGGTTTCATAAATGACAGTCATGACAGAAAAAAATTCCTAACGAAATTCAAACCGTCAATCTAATAATGCAAAAAATACTAAAACCTTACGCGCTAAATTTAAGCGATCATCAGTTCTAATGAATCACCCGGTATAACGCTAGTTTCAAAATTTGGTTTTGCGCATGCGCAGTGCCAACTTTCTTATTTATGGAAGCAATTAAATGAAATTTCATAAATACAGGGTGATTCCTATAGTACCTGCCACCGTTTGGGAGCGTGTAGGTGGTGCGTAGGGGAGTATTTTGATATAGGACACTTGGGGTCGGAAATCTAAAATAAGGGTGCCAGAGCCAAATTTACCTTCTGGAATTTCGCGCCTGTAGGTAGGCAACCCAACCGGCCGGCGGTGCACACGGAGCGATCTCAGGCGGCGATGTGTGGCTGACACTTGATCAGAATTTTGTTTAAACCCACGAAATCCCGTCTGCAACGACGCGTATCAAGTGAATAAACACTATGGCAATAGTATAATAATAGTTGGCTAGATGTAGGAAGTGCATTGAGAACAACGGTGGCCACGTTGAACACTTGTAAACGTTATTGCTTTTGACTGTCGTTTTCCCTCCTTCCCTCCCATGTCGCTTCCTCGCGCTAACTCGCTCTGCATCGCTCCGCGCGAAACGTCGGTCGGTTGGGTTGCCTACATACAGGCGTGAAATTCCAGAAGATAAATTTGGTTCTGGCGCCCTTATTTTAGATTTCCGACCCCAAGTGTCCTATATCAAAATACTCCCCTAGGCACCCCCTATACGCTCCCAAACGGTGGCAGGTACTATAGGAATCACCCTGTATACACTTTAAATAAAAGCAAAACCTAATATCAGGTTTAAAATTTGGTTTTGCACATGCTATAGCCATACCCAGGAGCTCGTTTTCTATATTTGTTTAGTTTATTACTTTTCCGTTTTCAAGTGAAGTTGTAGCTAGCTAAGACTGAATCCATGAACAACTATGGTTGTGACCGACTCAACACCTTTGTAGTTTACTATCGATAAGAACATTTTTACCCTCGTTTACTTTCGTGGGAATGAGTCAACCCACAGGTATTGTTTGAACAATGCCATAAGTTTGTTGTCAGATGTAATGGTTGATTGTAAATAGTAAAAGTTGTTTATGTGTATTGTCATATGTGGACCATTTGTCATTTGTGTTTATTATTGTAAATATATCCATTTTTGTTTCTTGATTGATATAGTTTTGTAAAACGCAAGTTCAGTGATGTGATTGCGGGAGTCAGCAACGCTTTATGTAGATAAAGGCATCCTCACAATAAGATTAACATTGATTCCTCCTCCTCGGATTCCTCTAATTGAAATATTCCAAATATGGCTAGCCGGCGCTCAAATATAGAAACCTAACATTAAATATATACAGTGCATGTACACAATTTTACCACAATTTTCAGAGACAAGAATATACAATGTAAGTCACTGACAGAACCAACGGGTACAACAAGGTGGAAGAGTTTGGTGGGAGTTCAAAATAAACAATAGAAACCATCCCAGGGAGCGTGTTTATTTCTTTTGCTAGTAGCTGCCAACCCCTTACCCCGTACACCCGCGCCAGTGTTGCTGTCTCGCTGTCAGAACTTGTATAATACCATTGATTATATACTTACGTTCGTATATGATGATGATGATACTACTTATAAAATATCCTTTCAGCCAAGCCAAGAATTGACTGGCCAGTGAGAGTGGCGCCAGCTATTGGATACGTGAAAACGACCTGGGTCCAGTATGCCTTGCCAGTGAAACTCGCGCCATTACTGGATACTGTATAGGTCTAAACGCCTTTATATCCATTAAACAAAATTGTTGCTTTACCATAGTGATGTAAAGTGAAGTTTGAGTATACATTAGCTATTGAAGTGTAAGTACTTCCTTCTTTCCATTTTAAGCGATGTAATAATGATCTCCCAGCAAGTACGTCGTGGTTTAGAGTAATAAATTATTTAGGTACTCTATATGGTAGTGGCTACAGTCTTTGGAATGTATTAAAGTACAGTCAATTCAGATGATTTAAAGGAATCTCTTAGGTCTTCTAGAAGTTGAGCTTTATTAGACTACCGCATTTAATTTTTCTTCGAAGAAAGACACTGGGTAAAAGTGGTAGTTCATACCTCATAATACCATCGAGATTTAACTCTACTGATTTTGATACATTAGGAACCTTTGGAATAACAGAGATGGGTAAAAAAATTTGATTCCTCTGTGATATAGATTTTAAAACCTATGTGAGTATTCCTAATTGTTATTTATTAACAGACATGAGTGTGTTAAAATAATAAATCTTTTTGTATTATGAGAACTAGGCGTTGTTGAATTATACCGAAATTACAGTTATACCATTAGGACAATATTCGAACAACTTCTGATGGTTTTCCAACTTTTAATAGTTACACCATTGAATTTATAGTTATAAATTCAACGGTTACACTGCACAGCTAATACTACAAAATAAAATCATAAAACGTTTTCGTGCAATATCCCTGTGTCGGTTTTTTCTTAGTTTAATCTTAATCAGACTAGAGATAGACGTACCTATGGGTTACATCCAGTATCGATCCAAGTCGTACGATGTTGTACGACAAATGGTACCGTCTGTAAAGCGTTTAATTTTTTATAGTTCATTTTTAATTTTAATGTCACCTTTGAACCTTTAAAATTTTCACGGCCTTTCCTGAATCCAAATTTCGTTGATCATACCTTACCATGCTTCCTTTGCGAATTCCCATGGATTGGAGCTCACAAATTTCACATTTTGTTACGAAACGAGCGACAGCTCAAGCAGGATACCGTATGAAGCTACCACATAATCGTTTTTCTCTTAAGTCAATCAAGACCCGAAACTTTCGAGGTTCCACAACACGGAGAAATTTCATTTGGACAAGGTTTATTTTCTCCGAACATTTTGAGTAGAGATTTTTTAGTTTGTGCGGAGGACCTTTGGTCCATAACTGCAGTTGTGACATTTTTTTACTCTTTACACTTCCTTGTCCACCTGGGAAAAATTCCTTTTCTACGACTGTGGTAGACGATAAGAATGTTTAACCCACCGTCTAGCGGTTAATCCAAAACCCTGCCTATTCCGAAAACACTTTAGTCGCTTAAATGAATGACAAAACATGTCGATTTAGTCTACGGAGTACAAAAATGAAATTTTTTATGTTAAATTTTATGTTTAAATGTCAGGTACCTAAATATTAAATTATTTGTATATTTAAAAAAAAGTAATAAATAATAATAAATAAATAATTTAAACATTCAAAATCATACTTTATTTTACTTTCATACTTTTGGTAAATTTATCTGATCGATAGCTTGCATGAAGACTGTTGATTTTCACTAGACTACAACAAGAAGCTTGCGATATTTTTGAGTTTTCGTCTTAGTCTTGAGAATTAATGAAAAGGAGGGGTATGGTTTCTTCAGATGCATTGAAAACAATTTTTTGTTGTAGTATTGAATCCGTGATTGTAATCATGAGTACGATTAAAATGATATAACAGGACGAGGTATTTGGTAGTATTAATGATGATCTGTAATAGACGTAAAACTATATGTCATAAGCTGTAAAAGTTTACCCACCGAGTAGAGAAGTGTTCCATCAATAGTAGACAAACCTGGGAGTTTAAATTGTAGTTTATTATAATAAAGCCGTAAGGAAATTAATTCCACCTAAGAACAATAGATAGTCAAATCAAATAGAATTCAATATAAAATATTCAATGTGTAGCTTACCAATCGCCAAATTTCAACATTAATATTTCCTTGAGACACCATGTTACAAAAAATTATATGTATCGTGGATTCCGCCTAAAACATCAGAGATGATAAAAACAATTTAGAACGACATGAACAAACCTCCTTTGAAGTCGAAGAAAAAGTGTAAATAATCAACGTGATGGTGCAAACTTCCGTTAATGTGGAAGATAAATTATTAATAAGTTCCCAGTTTGTGTGCAAACCATTCTGATCAACTTCAATGGTTATGAAATACGTGGAAACTAACAGATTTAGGAATGCGCTCCAACATTTCAACAGCATTTGCAAATGAAAAATATCGTTGATGCTTTTCCCAATGTTAGACAGTTTATTGTGCATGTTACTGCAGTGCATAATACTTTTCCTTAGAGTGTTGAGGCTGCTCTTTTGTGTAATAGTAATTGTTAAAATTTCATTTAACATTTTAAACCTAAGGCTTAACTCCTTTACGCAGCTTAACAGTTGAAGCAAAAGAAGTAAATCCACCAATAGTATTATTGTTGAACTTGATACGCACGTAAATCTTTCACGACCATAGTTTGTTACGATTCTTACTGTAATGGTTGTAATGGTATAAACAACCACAAGCAATGTCCATCTTAAGGTCGACTGATGGTAATTATATCCTTTCATGAATAAATTTAAATTGCTATCAACTGTGTTTAATTTCCCTACAAGAGTTTTAAGTTTGTGTTTGTATAACATGGCGTGTATAACAATGTATGTATGGAAAAAATTGTTTACAAACGTTTGAAGCGTAATCACCATGCTTACTATAATAGAATTGCTGTTAACATACTTGCAGTACGAATATTTGAATGATAAAACTAGCAGCCATATTGATACCAGAACACACACTTTTATTGTTTTCGATATTATTTTTACTGTTTTGCTATACATCTTGTGCCAGCATTGAACTGATGTGAGCAGAAAATGATAGATGGATTCGGTATTAGTACCTACCTACTGTTTGTCCGTAAGTACATTTACTAAATTAATATTTAATGGCCCATGTTCTTTGGGCGACAATGTGAAGTGGATTGAAACGTTTTTTCGAGAGTAGAAAATGCTTTAATATCAATTCTTTGCTTTTATTCATGAGTGCCGACACATAATATTGATTAGAGTGGAAGACTATTATGCCCCTAAACTAATCGTATTGAGGTTAAGTGCTTTTTAAACTGATTGATTTGCATGCTTGTTATAATTCATGAAGTTCTTCAGGCGTATGGTTAAGGAATTAAGCACAATAAATAATTAAGTACGCAAAACTAAAAATGCAATTTAATGTCATCATAACATGTCGGCTACTTAAAACACAACTTTAAAACTACAGCGACATCTTACAGTTAAAATAAAGAACTCATGTATAATTGCTTGCTATCAACACTCCCCCTCAATTATACACTCCTTAAAAATAAAGATTTCTATTTCCCCTACAGGGCAAAAACATTTAGAATATAATAAAAATTCTTAACCTAGATATTATGAACTTTAACCACATTTAATAAGTTTTTAAAATATTCAAATTTACTTAATGACAATGATTTTGTTAAAATATCTGCTTGCTGTTCGTTTGAGGGTATATATTGAATATGTATTCTTTCAGATTCCACACAGTCTCTAATATAATGATGTTTAATGTCGATGTGTTTGGTTCGACGAGTTTCCAATGTTGATGCCATTCTAATACAGGATTGATTATCTTCGTTAATGACAATCGGAAAAATATTAAGATGTAAAATTTCTTGACATATGTGACCGAAAAATAAGCAATTGCTAACACATGTCGCTAAAGCTACATATTCGGCTTCAGAGCTTGATAACGCTACTGTGCACTGCTTTCTTGTTTTCCAATCAATAACATTATTGTTCATTTTAATGACGTATCCGGAAATACTTTTACGGTCATTAATATTATTTGCAAAGTCCGCATCGACATATGCATTAATGTTTAACTCTGAACTACCTTTAGAAAACATCAAACCATGATCAAATGTGTTTTTCAAGTACCTCAGAATCCTTTTTAAATTAGTCCAATGTTCAAAAGTATAATTATTTTGGAATTGACTGTAATATGTTACTGAAAAACTTAAATCTGGGCGTGATCCTAACATTATATACATAAGTGATCCGATAAGTTCTCTATAGGGCAAATTTTCATGACTGACACAATTTTTAGCTTCACCTAGTTGCAATTTATATTCAATTGGTAAATTTGAACTTTTACAGTCAAGCATGTTGAACCTCTTTAGGATTTTCCATATCAATTTACTCTGAGAAACATAAACCTTACCTTCAAATTTACTTATTTGCAATCCAAGAAAATTTATACAAGTATTTTGAAATTGTTTCATTTTAAAACTTTCCATTAATTTGTTTTTTACTAAAGTTAAGCTATCCTCAGATTTAGAAAACATGATTAAATCATCAACGTGAACTAAAACAAATGTTTGATCATTAAAATACAGGCATGGATCCTTTTTAGAACGTTTAAAACCTAATTTAATCATAAAACTGTTAAAAAGTGAATTCCAACATTTCGGTGATTGACGAAGTCCATATAGGGCTTTATTTATTTTGCAAACTATGCCAGAACTTTCAATTTTTAAACCTTCAGGTGGTTTCATATAAACTGGATTTTTTAGTGTACCATTAAGAAATGCTGTCTTAAAATCAAGTTGCATTACAAATAAATCAAATTCAACATACAAAGAAATTAAAAACCTTAAACTTGGCATACGTGCGACAGGTGAGTACACATTTTCAATTACCTCATCTTGTTTGTAGCCGCGTGCTACCAACCGTGCCTTTTTCTTCTTTTCGTTATCCACGATCTTCTCAGAAAACACCCACCTTGAGTCAATGACAGTCTCATTTTCTGGTTTTCTCACAAGTTGCCACGTATTGTTCTCTTCTAATGCAGTTAGCTCTTCTTGTATCGCTTTCTCCCAACCTTGATTGACCTCTAAGGCTTCCTTGTAGTTTTTCGGAACATCTGTGATTAAGTTACATGTTGACAATGCTGCAAATAAATTTAAATCATCTTCTTCATCCAAATAATAGTCGTCGAGATATTTCGGCTGCTTCTTATTACGCACACTCCTCCGTACAGTTGGTTGTCTCTTCTCCACGTCCTTGTCTGACTGAATTTCCCTGTCGTTCAAGTTCTCTATGTCATCTTGGTTTACCTCGGGGTTCTCAGCTCTCGTAGATTCTTCTGCGTCACTGTCGAGTAAGATTCGTCTAGGTTTCGTATCGCCTATTCCTTCGTCGAAGACTACATTTCTTCCATGTACGACCTTTTGATTTTCAACATCTAGTAACCGGTACCCATTATCAGCATACCCGATCATCAATAATTTTCGTGTGTGAGGGTCCAACTTCGATTTTCTTAATTCTTTGGGAATATGATTATATGCCTTACAGCCAAATATTTTCACCTTGTCTAGATTCTGCTTTTCTCCATACCAAACCTCCGCAGGAGTTAAATCATTTGCTAAAACTCTCGTCTTCAATCGATTAATTAAGTAGACAGCAGTTCGCACTGCCTCTCCCCAATATATTTTCTCCAAACCAGAGTCAAAGATTAAGCATCTTGCCTTCTCCATAATGGTTCGATTGAACCTCTCTGAAACTCCATTTTGTTGTGGATTGAACGGTACAGTATATTGAATTTTTATCCCTTTTTGTTGACAGAAACTTTGAAATAACTTAGAGGAATATTCGCCTCCATTGTCGCACCTTAATCGATGGACACGTACATTGAATTTCGTTTCAGCCATTGCGACAAAATTTTGAAACTTTTCTAATGCTTCGCTTTTTCGGTTCAATAAGTACACCACACAAAAATGTGAGAAGTGGTCGATAAACGTTATGAAGTACTGTTTAGCATCGTACGTTGATGGATATGGGACCGCAAATGTCTGTCGAAATTACTTCCAGTATCCGTGTTGGTTTCCTTTCATTCCGTATAGGCACATATGGTTTCCGTGTTTGCTTCGCCTTAACACAGATTTCACAAACTTCTGGAGCAGGATACTTGGATGAATGTCCCATTCTTCGATGTTGCAACATTTTTTCTTCGTTGTATGTCATATTAACAAAACGTGTCTGGGGTTGAAATTGTAATGAAACTACATACAAGCTTCCTTCCAAATATGCTTTTAGTATTACCTTGTCGTCTTTCAATATTGTTGCCTTCCGATCCTTAAATACGACTGTTAGTGAATTTTCTTCCAACTTTTTAACGGACAACAAATTATACAACAGATTGTCACATAACCACACATTCTGCACCTTCAATTGTTTACCTGTGCACGATTTTAAAAATAGATCACCTTCTTTTAACGCAGTTATAGTTTCGCCTTCTTTAGCAACTTTAATTTTGTAATTAATGTCTTTTACATTAGTTAAATAACTTGCAAAATTAGAGTTTATTAAATGATTCGTAGCCCCACTATCAAGGATAAATTTGATCATACCGTCATTTCCTGTTTTACAGTTCACATTTGATGCAACGTTTTCACCATCGTACGAACTCACAAATGTCACTGGTTCTTCTTCATTTTCCTGATTTTCCGCACCATGTGCACTGTGTGAAGCCTGAGATCGAACGTTGTTATTATGTCCCAACCCAGAACTTTGTTGTTTTCGTCTTTGCCAACAATCCACCTTTTTATGTCCAACTTTATGACAAAAATGGCACTTGAATGGGAAACTTCCACTTTGGCTGTTTGCAGTAGCGCTCCCTCTTTGATTCTAGAATGTCTTCTTCCACTTTTTGTTGTCGTGGCCCACAAATGCAAGATTACGATCCGTTTGTTCAACGTTTTTACTTTGCCGCGACTCTTCCAGCAACAACTTATTTTTGACAAAGTCTAGATCTACACTTTCTTCGTTTTGACAAAACATTACATCTATTGCAGTAGTTACCGACTGATAACTTTCTGGCATCGCTGACAACAACTGTAACACCGTTTCACTTTCATCGATTTTTCCACCCGCTGTCTTTAGCTCAGATAACGTCTGATCAAATTGTGTTAGAAACGTGCTTAATGAAGCATCACCAGCAAACTTCAAACTTCTAAATTTTCTTTGTAAAGCTACCTGTGTAGAAATTCCTCGTCTTGCGTAAGTCTTGTCAAGACTTTCCATCATCTCTTTAGCCGTTTTCTTATCTTTTAACATTTCCAGTACGTTATCCGCTATACTTTGTATTATTACCATTCGAGCTTTAACGTCCTTTTTATTAAAACTTTCCAATTCACCACATTGTCTTCAGAGCCTCCGACACACCCTGTTGTTCCAAAAGCATTTTAACCCTGAATTGCCAGTTAGAAAAAGCGGCTGATGACCCATCAAACGGTTTCACGTAGAAAAAATTCTGCTGCTTGTCCGCCATGTTCCATGTACTATTGTACTTCATGCACCACTTAACAGCTTCCCGATTTTTTCCTGTGACTTAATTCACCAACTTCCCATTACCTTTTTAATCACTATTGTAACATACTGGCCACTGGGCCCATAACCTCATGAAGTTCTTCAGGCGTATGGTTAAGGAATTAAGCACAATAAATAATTAAGTACGCAAAACTAAAAATGCAATTTAATGTCATCATAACATGTCGGCTACTTAAAACACAACTTTAAAACTACAGCGACATCTTACAGTTAAAATAAAGAACTCATGTATAATTGCTTGCTATCAACAATAATGAGCGTGTAGGTAGGTACCAACTTATACAGATATGAAGGTTCACCAGATACTAATATTTGGTGAAATAGACTAGCAAAATGTAAATGGCGCCTTGCGCCCATATTCAAAATTCTGTATTCATGACAACTATGGCAAATATGTATTAGACTGGTTCACTTTTATAAAAAGCAGCAGTTTAACGGGTTCTAGGGGCATTTCAGACAACATTTGGCAAATAGGCGTTTTTTTACTAATTTGGACCTGCTGAACACGAATATCGATGTTGGCATCTCGAAATCTGAACAGGAAGTTCAGAATTCAAGATGGCTGCTAATTTCCGAAAATTTTATCTTTTCACTCATGCGACCGATTTTTTCTATGTAAAAACAGATTACAATGTTATTCTTGTCGGAGGTACGGCACGATAATAATATTGAACAAATGTTTAAACAATGATTCCATAGTTTTTCTAACGCCAAAGTGCGTAAAAGTGGAAACCTTTTTTTCATAGTAGTTACCTACTGTATGGCTACTGTTTAAATTTCTTCACATGGTATTATTAAATAATTTCTGTTTTGGAAAGCATTTAAGTTCCGGTGCGTCGTGTGATAGATATCCGCGAGGTTCCGTTACCTCACATATGGAAGAATTTCCTTTCATTAATGGAACGAGTTATTGTCGCATCACCTTGAAGACGCCACATTTGACGGCGTACTGGTGATTGCTGGAGGCTTCAGTGATGAAAGAAAAGTTTTCTGTAACCGTCAGACGACACAGATTTCCTCCTTAGAAGCTTTTCACAAGGAAGCGGATACTTACAGATACAGATGTATTTCTGTTGCTTTTTCATTACTTCGAGAAAATACTGGTAAACTAAGTTTGGTTGCTGACCGGTACTTCAAGAAAGATAGTCTTTGTTCATATCCATAATGATGTCCTGAGGAACTGGCCAAAAGGAGTAGTAACAAATATCCTGTCCTTTTACGCTATCACAGGAAGTGATGTCACGCGTCATTGCTGTTGTGGATTTCCACGCTTGGATGCATTTATTTTTATTTATTTATTTATTTTTGACCTTTATTTTTAAGCAGAGGGGGTTTCAGGCAAGGCTGGTCTACCAACCCAACCCACTAGACATTTACAAATATCTATATCCGAACCCGGATGTGAAAGAGTGTTTCAAAAGCGCTCTTCTTTACTGTTCATGCTGGGTAGGTTAGTACGGTAGGTACCATACTCCTCAGCGAGAAGATATATCTTTTGCAAAAATCTTCGTGACAAAACTATACAAGGTTGGTATCATAACTAGGTACATGAAACTTCACTTGTTCAGAGTATCGACTTGGCTCGCATATTTTAGGTGGGGTCTTTTCTTCTCTTTAGGTAGCTGATACCATAGTTTCCACCGACGGTGCGCGTCCCGCTTAGTTCGTTAGGGAGAAGTCGCTACTAGACGTCCGTTTGGAAGAATGCGCACGTCCCCATTTCGGTTAATCAAGTAGGACTTCCCAGAGTGGAGAAGCATTGCCAGGTTTCAGGAGCTGCGAAGCTTTAGATCTAACAACTCTGAACTCCATTCTCTTGGGATTCCATCTAAGCTTCTCTAGCATTTCATCCATTTCCATAATTACGGCATATCAGGTGTAAATCTCAAGAGGTAGCTCTTTAACCTTAAACTCTGAAATGTCGCTCAGACTAGCATATCTATCCTTGATTTCCTGGGGAAAGAATTGAAGATGGATACATTCCCATTCTCACAACGTTAGATTAGATATCGTCCTTTGTCGTTGTAAATAGGATTACTCGTCAAAACTTTGTTAATGTTACAAGGCTCAATTTGATTTGTACTACCTATATTCTCAAGAAGATGATTGACCTAACGCCATGAAAATAAGATAAATTTGTCTTCACTTTTCTATATGCTTTCATATACTATCCGCAAATTGAAGTAATAGGTGTTAGTTTATCTGAACTTAAACATAATCTTAAGTTGCTACTAAATGATGTCGACAAATCATACTACCAATGTTAGTTTAGTTAGTTTATTACTGCTCACTGTATTTATTTTTAATTTCCTTTTTCCAGTAATTTAAGCATAATTATCTTTTGTATATGTGTATTGTACACAAAACTTTAATTTTTTGGGGCCTCTCGCGTAAGACTTAATAAATAAATAAATAAAAATAATATATCCTGAGTAACGGTAATTAATACCTACCTAGCAAAATAAGAATCTTCGGAAACACCGCATGTTTAGTTGAACTCCTTCATCTTTTTCATTTAAAAATGAACGTAAAATTCGAAAGATTGTGGTTAAAACTTTATAAGGAGAATTATGCAATATAAATGCATGTCGGGAATACTTATATGTGTCAGGATTACTATAGAAACAATCGTTACTTATGCAAGTCCTCCTTTTCGCAAGGAGAGCTAGGAATTTCGTAATTCTTAATTTTACGCATCCTGCCGCTAAAAAACCTATTACATTATTGTTAAAACAATAGTTAACTATTATTATCTTGACGTACGTCAGGAATAACATTATAATTAGTTTTTAGATCGAAAAAATCGGTCTCATGAGTGAAAAGATAACATTTTCGGAAATTGGCCGCCATTTTGAATTCTGGACTTCCTGTTCAAATTTCGAGGTGCCAACATCGATATTCGTGTTCAGCAGGTGCCAATTAGTAAAAAAAGCCTTGTTGGCCAAATGTTGTCTGAAATGCTCCTAGGACAGAAAAACTTCAAAAAGTGAACCAGTCTATATAATCATATTTCATTTGTCAAAAAGATTGTTAAAACATGGCTACATACCAAAAATAGAAAACCCTTCTCTTCGATAGTAAACTACGATTAAAGGGGTGGCCACACTGAACGCGGTCTGCCCGCCGCGGGCAATCGCTTGTGATCAGCCGCGCGGTCTGGTATGTCACACAGGATGCGGTCCATGCCGCGGTCATCAACAAAATTTGATTAGTATAGTCTCGTTCGCTGCTTAGTAAGCATAAATGAATATCAAAGTTCTTCCTCTGACGAGGAATTATTGTTTGTCGCAGCTATCATTAGGGCATTTGTGTTGTTTCACATTGTCTATCAATAATTCAATATCCATTGTTTAATTCATACGCCGTTGCAGCTTGCAGAGACTAAACACTTTTTCTGCCTGAGTGTACCACTCTGATATCTCGTTTCTGATTGGAGACCGCCAGAAACTGTTGGCGAGGCGATCCAAGTTTGCCCGCGCGACGGATCGCGAGTGGACAAGCGGTCTACCGCGTCCTATGTGACATGCTTCATAAGAAAAGCATTAAACAATCAACGCGGCGGACCGCCAGCGATTGCCCGCGCGGCAGACCGCGTTCAATGTGGCGAGCCCTTATGGATTGCCCCGGCACACAAAATATATTAACAATAATAGATAATAATAATAAATAAAAGTAAAGTGCCATGATAACTACTTGAGTCCGATTACCCGATTACGTCCAAATACCTTAAATTACATCGTTTACCCTGCTTATACTTATACTACCGGCCGGAGCCATTATATCACGTACAAGTAAGTAGATACACTACTTCTGTGATTATTTAAATGTTTATTCATAGAGTTACTTAATATGGTTGATTATATATTTTCGATATATTTAAGTTTTATTGTTACCCCAATTACATATGAATTTGCCTACGTAAATGGTCTTATTTATAAAGCGCATCTTCTACTAGCGGATAATTTGTACTTTGTGCGATGAGTCCCACGCCAACTTATTTGACCGCGATGTGTAGATTTTTCGCGGACCGGCAAAGATTTTTTGCGGTAGCGGTCCGGGGATCGGCGGTTGAGAAACACTGGTCTAGATCATCTGTATCTTGACGGCCGGGTCAAAACTTGAATCGTTTATATTTTGAGAACTGAGTATCGGGATGGAGCACAAAATGGTTAATATAAAATGGGGGTATTTTATAGGTAGGTACTAGTACTGTCCGCAATATGTTATTCACGTTCATCGTTGAAGCTGAATTTCATAATTTCAATTATGACAGGAATGTTTATACTCATGTGGACTTATTTGAACATACATGCGACTAAGTGCAGTGATTACAGTGAATATCACATAGTGCAAGTGATCTCATTGACTAGGATAACACGCAAGTTAATGGCAATCCTAATAGATGCATTAAGATTTGTAGAGGACATAGATTATGCCATCAGACGTAAATGGGAGCTTTCAGTGTCATTATTGATGAATGCTGTAAAGTCAATTAATACCCCATTTATTTACACGTGTACCTATCTCTAAACGTACATTTGAGCAAATACCTTAATATATATTTCAGGAAGTAAACCGCAATCATCCTAAACAATGCTAAGGTAGTGTCTGATGGCGCTGCATTGTATTACTTAGTTATATCATTGTTGTGACATACCTATGCATCTTCTATAATTTTCCCCATCTACTTCGTTTTACCCTGCGTTTTGAAAACGTGAGATTGTGGTTTTCGTTAGAAGACACCAAAACTGCACAAGAGAAAGTGTGGTACACACTGAGGCAAAATTGTCCGTCTCTTACATTGCATCGATCATAAACTGATGAATTCACTTGTTTTTATAGTGAGACAGGAATAACCCTACAATCATACGTTGTGTCTTGCGGTATTTTAAGTTACTATTTTAGAGTTCGTCGCCAGTTCTTTTATTTGAAGTAGCACAGAGACATTGTAAGAGTTAATTAGATTTATTCCTTAACCAATATTTTGAAAATAAACTCTTCATTTACAATCCACACAAACATTTTACGCGCTATGAATGAAACTGTCTTCCTCGACAATTAGAAAGCGTATACCTACGGGTGTTCCAGAATAGCCAAATGTCATTTTATACCAGCACAACAATAAACTAATTGTCATTTGGTAAACTTTATGCTCAAAGATAGTACTCAAGTTATCAATGTGTAAGAACCAATTTTCGGAGCTTATCATCTGAATAAAATAATCTGAACCTGGGTACCTAAAACCGTGTTAGATTTCTTGTGCCAACATTTACTTTACGGGTAATGGTTCCCACTTTTCTATCACTTATTTACATGGATGCTTACTAACCATTTTCAACACAACTTCCACCATCTCTATACCTACCAGAACGGCGTGTACCGAACCGCAACGAATTCAACCGACTCTTTTGGGCCAGATTTTAAGAACAGAAATAATATATTGGCTTTGTATGCCATGTTTCCCGATAAGTGTGGGGCTGGGAGAAGAGCATATGCTTACATCTTTTTTGTTGACTATATCCTATTTTAATTTCGGTCTAACGAGCGAACGCATAAATGACAGTACTCAGGACCCACTAACTACGTGAACGAGTATTGGTAGTGGTTCACAGAACCAAGTTGGAGGTTCTATTGGCTCCACTGACAGAATAATAATGAGTTATTCTAATAGACGCAGTTCAGTCTAGTTCTGTTTCTCATAGAACCTCTATTTAAGGCACCATTTGACCTCACTTTCAGCCGCAGTTTCCAATTTAAAATGCACCTAAAACCAGTGTAACTTTCTTTGGAACAATTTAATAACAAAATATAATATAAACACAAATCCCTAACTTTAATTTATTAATTCCGTCCCTGACCAACGCCCCCATCTGTTGCATTTATTTATATCAGACCAGCCGCAGATTTATACGGAATTTGATAGCTACTTGCAAATATTATATCCCTAATCCAATTAATTAAAATTAACTGAAAATAATTCTGAATGGTAAATAGATGGTGGAGTGCTTTCCTTGTGGAACTTGGTTAGATCCATTCTAACGTCAATAAGAGGCATCCTCCAAGGAGGAACTTCAAGCTGTTCCGGTGACAGCATACGCGGGAGTTCTCCATCTGTCGATTCCAGCGCATGTTTGATATTCCACCAAATAGGTTTGTGTAGTCTTGTCCACTCATTTAGTGTTGTCGTGTTGTTAAATATGATAGGGTGGTTCATGTGAGCTGGCTGAGCTTTTATTTTGGTGGCGTAGTAACGTAGTTTAGGATTCTATATCTCCTATGGAAAAGTAAAGGTAAAACAACAGACTCACAGGAAAGGCTGCCACTTGGACTAGTATGGAATGCGCCTAGACTATATCTGAGAGCTGCGTTTTGAAGTGATTCCAGGGGTTTTAATATACTTTTGGACCCAGAGGAGTATGCTTCACAACCATAATCAATTTTTCAATTTGTTCATGCAAGTAATTCTCATAGGTCGATTTCTTGAGGAATATCAAAATTACTTTAAGCAAAACTATTTTTGCAAATTTCTAAAAATAACTGACCACTACTTGATACAAATAAAAAAATTTATAATGACTTACAGTAATTGACGTGGGTGCTATTCTCTCTGGTAACAAATGATCTTATATTTCCTTGGAAAATGCCGCTCCGTTAGAAATATGAAAAAAATCGCTTCTGTATGATACAGTTAACACCGTGATGAATGCAAAACAAAAATGTCCTACCCTAAACGAATTCTTACTTACGCACAGAAATAAATTGCCAAATTTTCCACATTAAAGTTTGTGTTGTTATTTTTGACAAATCGAGTGATTATTATTTGTAAAATATTTTAATGGTAAAAATAAAGCAAGTAGGTTTTGTTTTAAAATCTAGTTATGGTGGTCGTCGGAACCATTTTCAGTGACGAATAGTGGGGTAACAGTCTTAGTGATTTTGATAAATAGTAGTCCTGAAATTCTGTGTGACATTTCAAAATGTTGTACTTCTGGTGGGTCATACTGGGTAATCAGGTAAGTTACACAGCATTAAGATTTTTATTGACTCTTGCATGAGGGAAACAACCTGAATACCGTCAGGATAAAATATCCATTGTAACATGATTTCCAAGCTTTACCTAATTGACTTGTTTACGATAGGTAGGCTAAAACTTCAAACTGCCATAGATACTGAGAGTTTTTACGAGGATGGCCACTGTAAGACTTTCAACTGAGGTTAAATTTAGTCTCGAATTAATACAAAATTGGGTCTGTTTGCGAAATTTTATTAATCTACCAGATATTGATTTATGTAAAGGTTCAAATTTTATCGTCAAAATAAATAGTCTAGGTCAGTACAGTATTTCCACTTAATATGGGCTATGGCGTTGAAAGGGGATACTTCATTATTTATATAGGAAATCGAATTTCAAAAACATGACGTCCTCTCACATAACAATTACGCCGCCCTTTCTTTCTCTGAAAAGTAATTCGGCATTATATATCCGGAATGGACTTACATATAAGTGTAAAATTTCCAATTTGCGAGGAAATGTAATACCCATCCGACCTCCGATTTTATGAAATTCAATTCGATAATTGTGAGATAAAATGAAATGTCTAGAGGAAATTTTGATTACTCGAGGTGGCGTTTACTTTACATAAGTTAATCGATAGTTAGTCTGATAGTTCTAGTTAAACTATACCTAATTTTATGATTGAAATATAAAAGTAATGGTAAGTGCGTCTCCTTAAGATGCTCATAAAATAAGCAATCTTCTCAAATGATGAAAGTGATATAAGGGTATTTAAACAACCAAAAACAGTTTTAAGTGTTTGACATTAAATTTCCCATAAAATGAGCTTCATATATTTCACATTCTATCCTCATTTAATCTTCTGAAATACCAATGTAGATCCCTTAGGGATGAGCTTTTGTCTTAGCGTGCACGTTATTACTGCAACGAAGAACTGAAATACTCCTATTGTTTCGTTTCATTTCATTTGCTTATTTTACTATTTCTCCTGGTGCTGCCGCGGGCGCTATAAATTGCAAGTTAGTTTTTCAGATCTAGGAGCTTTATCTAGCTTAAAGATTGCAACAAGCAAACATTTTTGCGTTAAATGTGTTGAAACTAGTTATTCTGAATAATTTAGATTTTAGAGAACATGAAGCGTTTATTTGTAGTTTAAGTTGTATGGTTGAGTGAAGTGCACTCAACAACTGCAATGTAAGTTGCCAATATTGTTGTATAACCATTGATTTAACTCTGGTATAACTAGAGTTGTTTTGCGCACGTGGCAGTACGATGTTGACTATTGCATTCGCAACTTGTAACCGATGTAGCAACGATTTTTTGTGTATTAATGTTAATTATAAAACATTATTCATATTTCAATCTTTATACTACACAAATTTGTTTTTTCGAAGAATAATTACACATTCAGATTTAGATGACTTAAATCTTGACACTTAAATAGATGGCCAAGCAATGACTGTGCAACTTCTGTTTTGTAAAACGCCAGATTACTCGAGTTCGTTAATACATAGCTCGGCTTTTGAGAATGATGTTTCTATACACGACCTTGCAAGCACATACACAAGAACATTTTAAGAGCTCTACTGCTCTACATCTGGAGATACCGGAAGTAAGCTGCTTGAATATGTAAGAATAGAGTGCAGGAAATTATCTTCATCTTTCATATAAACCACAGTAGGAAAGCGTCTAATTGAATCCGTGAGAGCATTGCAGGGTAGAGATTCATTACAAAACACACGGGCAACGACAGTCGCTTTTTTCGTCACGTATAGTAGATTGTTCTATGAAAAACAATAATATTTATTTACGAAACGGTACTTATTCTTATAATAATCCCGCTGAAAGAGAAATATACACTTTAGTAAATGGGAAAGAGGCAGGTTGAATATTTATTTTTGAAAGCTAATATAAAAATGGACGACTACGCCATCTTGAGGCGCCTCAAAAGAAAGTAAGGTTTTGTGTAGATAATAAACAAAGTTTGGTTACACGTTACACTACACTCGGTAGTTCAATTAAACTTCGGATAGACCTTCAAAACACATTAGCTAAAATAAACGAACACTAGGTAACCCTACGCCTACATTTGATCCTATATCCTTATATTTTTTATGTTCCCATAATAAGTCCGAGACATCGAGTTTGAGACGCCCTGTATAATAGCGTATATGGGATTGCAAATATTTTAATTGCTAGTATGGTAAAGAAGTTTTTATTGGTAAAAGAAGAATTAATTCTCCTAGAGCATGTAAAAATATAACCCTGCGTATCTTCTTCCTTATATACTGCGTCCAAGATAAGGATATCTATCATGGAGATCTCCGAAACCATGGAAGATACGACGATGGTAAAATTAAAGAAAAGAGGCGAAATTAGAGAGTAATTATCATGCTTTAAAGAGAACCAGAAAATTCCGATTACATCCGAAGATATACCAGAAAAACCGAGATTTGGCGATTTGGGTTTTATTTTTTTCTGGTGTTATTTGAACAGAAACAAAAAAATTAAAAAAACACTTTCTCTTTGCCACTTTTTGAGCTCTACAAAACACCGTTGAGAAATTTGAAATCCAACGTTTCGTGTCGGAGAAATCCTAATCAACTTTATTTTTTGACATGGTCGGTAAAAAAGTACATAGTGTATTGAGCAGCATTTTTTAACTTTTGTTTTTTTTGTGTACCGTACATCGTTGTATTCGTAGTAAAAAATGCTGTTCAATACTGTATGTACTTTTTTTACGAGCCATAGGTATAAAAAATAAAGTTGGTAATTTCTCCGAAACAAAACGTTGTATAGCATTCTTAACCGTGTCTTGCCGATCTCAAAAAGTCGAATTTAGAAAGTGTTTATTTTTTTGTATCTGTTCAAATATCATCAGAAAAAAGACAAACCGGCAAATTTTGGTTTTTCTGGCATATCTTCGGAAGCAATCGGAATTTTCTGGTTTTCTTTACATCCTAATAATATAACTCTTTAATTGCGTATCTTTTTTTTAATTTGACCATCGTCGCGTTGTATCTTTTATGGTTTCAGAGATCCTTATGATAGGCATCTTTATTTTCGACAACTTTATATATAAAATCCTAAGTGTGTGTGACCGAACTCCTCCTGAACGGCTGGACGGATTTTGCTGAAATTTTTGTTATGTGTCTCTGTGTGTCCCCGGATGGTTTAGATTCACAATTGGGCCTGATCGGTTAATCGGATTTCGTCTAGTAGTCAATAAAAATGCTATGTGTAATGACCAACGGTCAGTAAACTACCCACATTGACACCTGTCCAGCTAGCTCAAATAAATTTACTCAGGAAGGTACTAACGAAAATTCGATGGATTCCAACAAATTAAATTTGAAAGAAAATTCTAATTACCTTTTAAGAGTTAATAATCCTAACATCCGGTTCTAACTGCGATTTCCTTTAACTGATTCGTAAAAGAACATAAATACCAACTGATGATACTTCACTTCTTTACTTCCCGTGATTCTTGATTTAAACTAAACTGGTTTCCATGTAATTTCAAATGTAATAGTGGCTTTTTGGTGGTGGATTACTTCACTTTTCCGTAAACGTGGCACAACGCTTGAGCTAAACTCAAACTAGAACAATGACGAATTAAAATCTCTTAGACCACCATTTACACTTTCTGCTACAAGAACTTTACAAACATCAAGACTGACTGTCTTTCACCGAAATGCTAACCAAATGTCCCGTTAAACGTTTTCCTTCCTCGATTCCCGATGCTGCTTGTTTATCATGTTGTTAACATTAGCCAATCAAATCCATCTAAAAGGTGGTTGGCTCTCTTTTCTCGTCAACTTCAATATGCCTCTTCGATAAAGTATGACCTGTGTTTACTTCAGCGAGCACCGGCTTATCTCCAAATTAATTATCTTCTACCGCGCGATAACGAGTTCCTTAACGCAAGGCCGGGTTTAAATGAGGCAAACTTAAGAAAAACGCAATTACTTCCCGATGAATAAGGGCAATGCCCTCACAATCCCAAATGATCGTAGCCATCACGTTTCTTGTCGACTGACAAACCTTGAACTTTATCGGCGTTGCCTCTTCTTTTCTTTTCCATTCCCTAAACTCTCTTTTGAACAGTAGACTAGTACAGGATCATAGTTACAATGATCTTCCACACATACACAGGGTATTCTTCACAGAGCTCCAAAAAGGATCGAGCACATTCAACCCGAAGCTAGCGTTGAACTACAGAGTTGTTTGGAGACCCACCTGGCATTAATTTTATTCATCCCCAAATGCTTTGGCTGGTTCAGATGGCTGGACCTATTACAAACCGCGAATTTTTGGTGCCCCCTGAGATCTGTGATTGTATTACTCGAGTTACAACTTAATGTGGTTAGTAACAATACTTTCAAGATTTCAATTATATTAAAACTTGGATCAATATTCAAAATAATGTACTTATATGGGAACAATAAGTGGACTACAAGAGTTGACATGAACTTTTATTCCGAATGGAATTTTGTACAATTTATCAATCACGAACGTGTATATGTATAATATTGTCTCAGGGGTCCATAGCAGTTGATGAATGTTTCTTGATAGCATGAATTTTGGAGTCTTCTGTGTATTTCATCCTTAATTTAAGATGCAAGTAATGGTAATTACAGTTTTACAGCATCACGATCGTGGCAAAATTTTATTACGTTCGTGAATTGCCGTCATAATATAGAGGCGCATAATTTTGTGTCATTCGAGAGCTACTGCAGCTGCATTTCGCGTTAAATGTTCGGGAAGATGTACAGTAAAGCTAGCAGGAGGATAAAGGAATGGGTCATAATAATAAAACTTGAAGACTTTAAGATAGTGGAAACTTTAAATGTGATTCGACATATGCCCCTGAAATTAATTTAAGTTCTCAGCGTATGAAGTGCATAATACGCTTGGAGTTTGTTGTATAAAAGTTTAAACTATGCACCTTCTTTTACTTTGGTATTATGTTAAGCGGAAACTTTGTTATGCGTTATAGAGTATAGTGTAATAAAAGTGATTTTTTTGGTTAGTTAATGGTGGGTTTCTGCATGTGAAATCGCACGTCTTACGGATTTCTGTGAGGAAGATGAATGACTGAATAGAAAACGCAGATTTCTTTCACGACCTAATTTTCAAATACTGCATTATTTCCGTTTACCTATCTCTTTTACACGATTTGAAGCTAAATTCAGAATCGTTTGGTTTCTAAAACGTAAAAAGACACCTGCAACGCGGACATATGACTAAATAAATAATATGTTTAATTACAAGGGCTAGTTGTGCGTCTAGAATAAAAACAAATTTGCCAACCATAGTGTTTTTGTTAGTAGACACGTTTCGCGTTAATACTGTATACTACCACATAATTTATGCCGCAGTAAAAGAGGCTAATGTAATATGCAAAATGGGTTTTTAGTGTCTTTGATTCCCTAATGCTGCTATAGTGAGGGAACTTAATTTATTAAAAGGAAAATATGAGGGAGAAAGTTTTGAGAGGGCAGTGCGTGGTTGAGATAAGAGGGTTTGGAATACGACAAAAGCTTTAGAATTCAAACTATGAGAGAAAATTGCGTGTTGAGGGTTCCTTAAGGAATCCTTTCTAATGTATATTGTGACTGATGAGAATCACAAACACGGATCGATCTGAACGTATGAAATTCGCCAATACTTACTAAGTACAGCAATTTCACTAATAAATCGTTTCCCAATACTTTCGGATATTGCGCCGGCAATTTTAATAACACGTTTCGAGAGCTTTATTTCGCTTCTACTTAGATTGTGGATAATCGTGTGAGCTTCGATCAAGTATGGTAGAATAAACCTTTAATGAATATAACGTTGCCTTCTGGAAAAGTGTTTTTTGCATTTTCAATCTGATACTGTATTGAATGGGTTTCCCATATGAAAAAAAAACCTATATATGCGTGATCGAAAATAATATTCCATACAGTAAGTAATCGTGAAATTTATATTTGACTGCGAGTGTACGATTTCGTTCTACATTTTTAATTGTTTTCGAGGCATCCTTGAGGAACATTGAAAGCATCTTTAACAATTTTTTAGTACAGGTGTCAAAATGCGCTTGCATGAAAATCAATCTCTAAGGGTAAAAAATGTTGGGAGTAATCAATAAGAATTTCGGAAGAATCGGAAATTATATTTGGAAAAAGTAGTTGGAAGTAAGCACAAAATGTTGACATTGTAGTCAATAAACTGTTTGCCTTTTACAGCCAGTTTACGCATACCATATTTTTAAAAAAAGGTTAATTGGGCAAATAATCGGAAATAATGGAACGTTCCGGAATCCTTTGCGTACCCCGATATACTTTCCAAAATATAGATTTGCCTTAGTGTTACCGGCAACAGACATATTAAACAATTTCGAATTTCTTATAAGTTAACATCACATCATGGCAGCTTGGTGGGGATCCACAACTGGTTTCATATCTTTCACATAGACCCGTGGAATTTCTCTCCTGTCTGGGTCAATAATTCTCTCGATTATTACAGGAGAAGTAATTTTTTTATTTCATAGGATCCCGCATATTTAGTTGTTAATTTACTCATTTTACCTTTTCCCTTGTCGGAGAGTGCGTGTTGTCGACAGTATACAGGGAGATCAATAATCATATGCTGCGCCGCTCTTATAAATATCACATTAGTAATCATTTGCCGCAACCAGGTATATGTGTACCAATACAAAACATAACCTATAATTTTACAAACCAAAACCATGATTTGTGATTCTTATTCGAATACTTTCGTCCCTTTCAAAACGGCTTTTTTCAAGACTACCAGTTTCTTTCGAATATTTACAAGGTGGGTAAATTACTTGCAAATTACAAACAAACGTTTTTTTTTAGTTGTAGCGTGTAATAGGCAATAGGTTTACTCCGACAAGCCTTTTACTTTAGAAGAGAATAAGATGCGTTTGCTGTCCTGTTTCCGTAATGGGACTAAAGACGAAAGTGGAGTTTGGGAGTACTCGATACGTTTGTGTATACAGGAGTTTCGATAAACGATTGTCAACCATGACGAGGATTACAACAATATACGCCGAAATGCTCATCGTCTACTTGAGCGGTTTAACATACAGGAAGTCTTGCTTCTGGGAAGTCACCTGGCCGCTTAGTGCTTGCTAATAAGGAGGTTGTAAAAGATGTTCTTGCTCGTCTTGAGCAAAGTCGGAAAAAGCAGCTGCGACAATATTTGTCCCACTAACGGGCATCTCATACGGAACGTGTGACGCTATTTAAAGTAACCGTGTTACAAGAACTCATCGTCCAGACTTGCAAAGCCGTCTAAATTATTGCATGCAAATTTACGAGATGGCAACGTATTCGAAATCGTTTACACACCATTGCCGAATTCCGAGCAGGTATAGAAGCTGCCGTTTGAAACATTACGCAACAGCACTTACATGCCGCATGCCACATGAAGAAAAGAGTGAATCCCTGTCTTAATAATGGTGGCGAGCACTTCGAACAGTTGTTATAGTGTGCATGTAATTTACCCAATTACTTCGATATTAACGAGTTGTAAAAGAAATAAAATCGTTTCAATTTTTGTAGTAATTCGTTATTCGTGTAGTTCCACATAATTTGGAAACTTACAAGGTGGTTAAATCGTTGATTTAGGTTAAATATGGTTAAACGTCAAAAGTTTACTTTAAGGTTATGTTTTAGTATTGGTGCACCAGGCCTGTTGCGGCAAATGATTACTAACGTCATAATTTATTGAAGCGGCGCAGCAACTCAATATTGATCGCACTGTACTTGTTCCCATACCAGTGGTTTATATGGGCTTCTACGTAGATTATAGCAAACAAACAAATTTCAGGTACCTACTAGAAAAAATAAAATTAAATGCTGTAAAACAAAATAAACTTGACCTTTATGCTCGGGTGCCAATTTTGTAAAGGTTCTTCGGGAGGAACGCAGGTAGCTGCAGTGGTCACTCCAAGATTCTTAACGCAAAACTTACTTATTTATTTACACAATAATATTCTGCACCTTGTACATTAAATATCATCAACAAAATGATGTTAGTATCCCTGGAGGGATTTTATTCTATTCTGTGGTATCGGTACAGGTGCTTCAAAATGACATCGATAGGGCAGCGGATTAACGGGAGCTGCGATATAATATTTCGGCTGGTAGCTGTAATTTTAACGGTTAAAATAGTTTGCCGGGAATCAGATAAGCTCGATTAATATATTATCAAATTACGGGCAACGCCGGGTTTTTGTTTTATATGTATGAAACCACCACTTCCGAGACACAGGTTGTCAGTGTGGTATAATATTCAGTATCTGAACGGTACCCTGGATGTGACGTAGGCACTACCACAGCGTATCACTCCAGATGTCCAAATGCAGCGAAAGAATCGCAAACTTAATCCATTCGGGTCAAAGGTTCCACTAGTCCAGCGCCTCCGATCTTTGACCTTAATCGCCTATAACGAGTTTCATCAAGTGAAGTGGACGGCGGAGGTATATGATGCAGGGAAGGGTTTTCAGCATACTAACATAGTTATAAGATGGGTTAAGCAAGCAAATCTGTGATATAAATAACATGTAATTCTTGAATAAATTTTATCAGCCAAACTGTCCGGTTTGTGTTATTAAGATAATCCCCTCCCAAATTCATGTTGTATAAGTTTGTTTGGGTGTACGTTAAGATTTACGACCCTACAGGGTAGTTTGACGAGACGGGGTGACAGGGATAAACGGAAAGCGGACAAATTGTTTTAAGTTTTCGGGTTGTGAACGGGTTTGGAAATCAGGTTCTCAGATCAAAAAGTCAGGTGTCCTGTGAAGTAGAGGGATCTTCCTTTTATACCAAAATTATTAGTGATAAGAACGTAAAGTGGGAATGTGTGTATCGATTTTTCATTGTGAGATAGTGACAGCGATCGCCAATGTAGTGAAGTTTAAGGCAGCGTTCACACGTTCAATAAATAAAATAACGTCCACGTTGTTATTTTGCACGGTAAATTATATCTATGTGCCCAAACTGTTCAGTTAGTAGTGGTGCCAAATGTGCACCAATACGGATTGTAATCATAAACCTCATTGGCATTTCGTTGTTCCGTGAAAGGATCAGGCCTGTTCAATCAAGGAAACAGCATAATTAAACTCCGTTCCAGAATAGATACCCACATGTTTTTCTATTTAATTCGCACTTTATATAACAACGTTGTATTAGCTGGTCGCTTTAGGCTTCAAAGATTTTTTAAAAATTTATAAATTTGCCGGTATTAGAAATTTTACAGGTTTATTTACCGCTTCATAAGAAAAGAGAACTGAACTAATATTTGGAGAAATAAAGTGCGTTAAGATAAGTCCGAGTAGTCAAGCAGATAAGAACCGAAAAGTAAACACCGTCGCGACGGAGCACGTGAGGGGTAATCTTCGCTATATCTACCCATGTAGACAAAAACGCCGGATTCTCTAGGGGTCCGTTTTGGTTTTTCAGATCGGCGAATAGACTCAAAAATTTGGTGGGAGAGCGGCATTCGTGTGAAAACCGTGCCGCAAGTTCGATAAAATGTATTGCTGTGTGCAGTTTAAATCCGTTACAAGTCGCTGTAACTAATCTAAAGTGGCGTATTTAAGAAAAAAGGGTAACTTGTTCATGTAGCATCCAGGAATCTTGGGAAGCGTTACCGTATTAATACGCGAGCGAACATTTCCGTTTCGGTACATTACTGGATTTATGTGCTAACGCTGAAAAAAATTGGTACCACGAAAGCGTTGGGGTTCAAGGTGCAAGCATTTCGTTCCACTATTTTGGGAGTAGCAAGTTATGTTAAAAAAAACCGTTTATTAATCAAAGTTGGGAACCTAGTCTGTCAGTCTCTGCTTATCCATAGCAACGCATTAGGTTGCACGTTGCAAATTTTGTCTTTGGCGCACACGACGTGTTTGTCCAATGAGCGCAGCGAAATACACGTCTAGTGCGCCAAAGATAATCAATTTGTAACTTGTTACATAAATAGCCAATTTGTTGTGAATAACACGCCATATTCGATAAAGTAACAGTGCACTTTTGCACCAATACTTTTTTTGATTTCAAACGGTGTCGTAACTTTAAAGTCACCCCAAAAATTAAAACAATCCCAAATCCTGACCAGACCCCGTCACAAAACAAGTAACAATGGATCAGAGAGTACAGGACATCGAAAAAATACATATCAAAACAAAACTACGTAATGTCCATTGATTTCGAAAAAGAAGGAACACTTTCAGATATGTTGTAACGCGTATCGTTACAGATAGTTATTCACATGTGGTGTCTTTGGTTTCGGAAAATGAAGGTTGCTATGCTAGTGTTCCTTTTTAGCGCATTTTCCAACAATGTTGGGTGCGCTATTGAAGCCATTTTCTCTGTCCGTCCGTCCGTCTGTCCGAGGCGTTAACTACTCCTACAGCTTTCAATATATTTGGTTCGTTCTTTTTGAATTCGGTAGCTTATAGCTCTGGCACCTGAGGTAAGAAAATCTTGACGATTTATGTGCACATGCGCATTATCAACTTTCTTATTTATTCATATATTTTGTTGAAATTTTAAACACAGGCACTTCTAGTAAAGGAAATGATATTGCATATAGGAAAAACTAGATGTGCGCATGCGCAGAATGCGCAATGCCAACTTTCTTATTTATGGAGATATTTTAACCATAGATGCCGCTATTAAAGAAAAACATAGGGCACATAACTATTGCGTTTTGGCTTTGATTTTATATTCAAAGGTTTTGGGAAGTACTGATCAATGCATGGAAAATGCGCTCAGTTATTTATTCGCCTTAGGGCGAAAACCTTTTTACTTGTTTTATACTTGTAGCATAGAGGAAATACAATCTTGTACACAAACTACGCGTAACCTCTCTCTAAGCTAAGCGATTATATTTATCTTTTCTAATAATTCAGATTATTGTCCATTGCGAGTTGGAAATACATTGTATATTTGGGGTATGTGTATAATTAAAGTTTATTTTCACAAAACCTACACACACCATTAAATCTTGCTCTTGTTTATAATTACTCAGGAGGCGAGAATAGGGCACCATCCATGTTTTAGAGTAGAATGTGACTCTTGAGATTTTAGTTTCTAAATATTAAGTATCAAATTATGTTGTTTGCTGGTTCTCACGTTACACTAAATTTGTATGTTTCATTTGCGGCATGACAAACGAGAAAATGCTCTGTAATCTTATCGTCTATTCCAATTTGTCTAACCTAATCACTCGTCTAAGTTTACCTACACACTGTAAGAAGTAGATAAATTTCAAATATATACATTTACCTGCTTATAAATTCATTTTATGTGTAGCCGTACCTACCTTCGCAGACAAGCTAAATATACCATAACTAACGTTGATACATGCTCTTGCACTTAGTACTCCACAGGTTCATTAGTGTATCACACAGCATAATGACATTTTCACCCACATACGTCTCGTATGTGTTGCAAAGCATCCGTAATTTACTGTGACTAACATATTATTAATCTTATTCATCAGTTATGCAAATACCCCTCTCTTGTTTGCTTAAATATCAGCAAATTAATTACTAAAATTAGTAAATATTTTATATTTTAAGCTCGTAACATAGTACACAAGCAATATTATTACGGACCAGCGGCTGCAAATGTACTTAAAATGAATAGTGTGAATAATTTATTTAAATTTTAACGGAATGGATAAATGTTTGCTTGTGACGTGTTCGACCCATTCATTACGGATCCATTAAAAATGAACCACTAGATCTCACATGTAGGTACCATAATGGATGATGATGGATTTATGTTTACTTTGCAAACCACCCACTCTCCTAGTAGATTTGACGTTCAGAACTGTTCAGTGTTGACGTTTACACTGGAAAATATCTGTAAGTAAAATGTTATCAGTACCAGTAACATTAAATTATTAAATCCTTGACGGTTTTGCAAATTTTGCAAACCCCATTCCTCCTCTGCCGAAGATACGGAAGGTCGAACCCATTTTGTAAACGATTGTTGCGAATTGGAATAGGCTGATAAATAGAAATTTAATGTATGGAGGGCTGGATTTACATACTTACATACTAATCGCCCCCCCCCCCCCATCCTAATAATTATAATCATTTTATACTCCAACCAAACATTTTTTTACAGGAAAGTGTTATTACTATTTTCTTTGTCCTAATTTACTCAGATTGATTTTATTAGCAATTATGTACCTAAAATAATAAAATAAACAAATTTCAAATAATGTAGGGGAAGGGGTGGAAGGGGGAGGGGAATGGAAAAACCATTTCTGGCTAAACATTACCGTCCCATCAGTTTGACATCTTAAACACACTTATGTATGTTTTTTTAAAAATTAGTGATAGACCAGACCACGGTGTAAGATATGCCACCGTGGACCAGACCAAAAACTTACACTCGAGTTTATGCCGATATCAGTTTTTAATACTTCATTGAGTTAAATGTAAATTTAATAATTATTATGTTACGTGAAATGTAAAATGCATTATAATAAAATAAACATTTGGGAAATACAAAAAATGGTTTCTAACGAGAACACTAAATGACGAAATTAGAAGAATCCATAACACTTATTAAAAATTGTTCAGCATAGATACTATCTGACGTTTATGAGCAATAGAACGTATGAATCCATAAATTGCCATCAAATCCAATAAGCCCATTATTTCGGAAGTAATAAAAAGATGACATTTCCTAAGGAATTTCCATTGTTTTCTTGCAGGTGCCGCCTTTTGTAGAGCTTTCACAGCTCCATTTATTACGAGTAAAATTCAATTTTGTAGCGGAATGCTGAGATAGCGTGTCGCAGTATTGAAGATGCCAGATATTTATATTAAATTCGTTTTCCTTCACTCTCCTGAATGGATAAAACGTATTTAGCTATTGATGTTTGGCGTAATGTTATTGGTCGTTGGCGGTCCAGACTTGGCTGACAAAACCGTATAAGCTGTTTCCTTCTTTTTATTAAACCGTTTCCGTTTATAGAAAATGCGGAAAATGGTTTTTAATATTTTGACAGGAATACATTAATTTTTTATTTATTTAGCTATTTTAGATTTGTTCCTATTAAAACTATTAAATTATATAAATACAAGTAAATACTAATTGAAAATAAGGAAAAATATACAGAAAATCAGAAAATATAATTCCTTAAAAATAGAAGTAATCAAAAAGATCAGCATTTGCAAAAACCGCATTACATTTAGACTGTAAATTTTTCCCTCAACGACCCCATCTCGCCCAAACGTCCCGCTGCCGAAAGTGACGTTACTTCGGTTTCGCCGGCTGCGCCATCTCACCTCGCCCGCGTTTACTATATTAGAACCCTTCGCGGGCATACGTAATTGATACGTTTGATCGACTATTTTTCGCCTCTCCCCTGAAGTCGAAGTTGCGGATTCTTCTAGAGCCGTAGTAGATCTCGCTTTGGCGCCATCTATTAATTGTATTGCGATTTAAAATGACGGAAATGAGAAAAATTGCTTTTATTTTTCATTTGCCTATTATATGTCAATTATATCTGTCATATGTGATTATATACAGCAGTCTATTACGCCCAAGGGCATAATGGATTGTCATCTCATTATGCCCTCAAACGTCCTGTCAAATTGATTGATGGAGTTATATTATGTAATAAAAAAGATGCAACTTGATTCGTATGAAGCACTTGAATGTTGGGCAAACAATAATCATGACATTTGTATATTGAAAATGCGTTCTTTGGAACGATGAAAAATAAAATGTCGTATGCACCTCAGGCATTACTCAATATTTAACCCTCGGGCGACTTACAATCCCTCGGGCCGGAGGCCCTCGGGCGACTTACAATCCCTCGGGTCGGAGGCCCTCGGGCTCTGTCGCCCTCGGCATAAATATTGCCTTAATGCCCTTGATGCATAAATAACTATTTCGTCTTTCCGTACAATTTTTTGGATTCCCTTTTTTTGCAATTATCAACTTCCAGGCAAAATAATATTACGAAATTATTGATTAGACTAGCTTTTTCTCCATGACCTTTGTTGCAATGAGTATCTGACGAAGATATTTGGCTAGGGAGCTTTCACAAATTACCGTGTTAAATTGGTAACTGAAGGTAAATGAAAGATAGGCGCCCAAATATAATGACTCCCCCTCCCCCTCACCCAACACAAGAGGCGTGCATGGAAGTGATGAAATGTGGATTAAAAGGGGATGCAACGAAGCACGATGTAAATGCATAAAGTAAAATATGCCGTGTTCGCCCCCTTCCAACTGCGATAGTTTTTGAGTTTACACAACAAACAATTACCTGATCCTCCACCTCCCAAAATAAAAAAATAAAATCGTTTGCGTAGTTAGCGTTAGATCAACGACTATGATGTCAGAAACTGGATTTTGTAGGAGTATCGGGGTTGGGAGTGGAGTCTAGGGCGTTAATATAACTGGGTTAATCAAATTTAAAAAAAAACCTAGATTTTTACTACAGCAGCTCAATATGCGGCTGTTTAAGTACTTTCAAAAAAATTATAACATCTTGCGATTTTCGTTAAATTTCAAAATTTCAATTGCAATGCGTTAGTTAGGTACAAAATGTCTGCCTTTGTTGCATTTTAATTACCTATCCCAGAGACGAGTTTTTTTCGGTATAGCGTAAGGAAAAAAAAAGGAACATTTTTCCGCACATTCCGTTGAATACCATATAACCAAGAGCTGCAATTTATTGGCATCACATAAGTTAATATTCCTGCTGGGTTTTTTCACGACTTGCCAGATTATGTTTTACTCAACCTAATTAAGCTTTAGTATTATTGAAATTACAAACCCAATTTCGAATGTTATAGCAGTTAAATTCATTAAAGTAGGTACACTTACGTATGTAAATAAACAAACGGATACAGTATTTCGAATCAAAGAGGAAGGTGGAATTAAACTAACAGTCCTTGTGCTTCAGACTACGCGATCAACTGAGCTGAAATCTCAAAGGATTACGATTGCATTATCCGTATAAGCAATTTCGAGTAGGTATAGGTAGGTAGGTACCTACATGGTTTTTGTATTTGTACTTTTCCAATCGCTTTTCGCAAAAGCAAAAACAAAAGTTTTCATTTGCTCAACGAAATTGAATAACTAAGTAATTATCTGATTAGCTGTTTAATGGTAATGGTGTCCACCTTAGTTTGTTCTATTCTATATTGTAGCAATTGTAGATATTCTTTGATTTTACAATTTATTTAATTCACAGACCTAGAAATGCAGGTTATTTCATTTCTACTATAAATAATAAATATAAATATATATTTACTTTACTTTTTGTAATTCTGAAACCTAAATAAGTTGTTACTTTGGCTGAACGTTGAAAATATCTAAAATAAAACGGTGGCTCTTTTAGTATTTAGTATCTGCTGTGTGCGGATGTGATAGAACTATAGAACACACAAATAGCTGTTTTTATGAGATTAGATACAAAATATTTTTTGTGTTTCTGTGCTTCATAGCTTTGTTTTTCGTAGCTAAATGCGTTCAGAAACATTATTTTCCGAACTAGGCCGGCAAAATATCACTAAAAGTTGGTTGGTAGAACGGATTTGTTTGACATGTCTAAATTAAAATTAAATGGCTAGAATGGCCAGTTAGTATTTCACCGTCGGCGTATTCATTGTGTAAATTGAATTTTTAGTACATTATGATTTGGTAACAGTAATAACTACTATTAATGCCGCAAGTGTCGTAATCAAGATATGCGAAACTTAAAGTGACTATAATGACTCTTGTCATTACTAACAGAATGACATTAATCTAAAGTTTTATATAAAAATTGGAATTTTATATTAAAATACGATTTTGGGTAAAATATAGTACAAAATTCGTCAGTAAAATGATATTACTTGACTCGGAAATTAAAGTACTCGGCCCCAAATGGCTCTCGTACTTCAATATTTCCTCGCCAGTGAGATGTCATTTTCCTGACTTATATAAATAACTTACCAACTTCCAACTGCAAACAGGAATGCTAAAAAATGATTTCTGACGTAAACTCTACCAAAAAAATCACATTAAGCGCATGAATATAGTTACGTTTTCGTTTTGTTGACAACCCGCGTCTCCTTTGGGGACGATACCGCCAAACCAGATCTCCAAGTTGATAACAGCGAGCTTGGGCCTTAACGTCGTACTGCACTTTATTCTATCGCTTGTCCTAGTCGTTCTCGTCGTTTAGTTCGTTGCTGATCCAGGAAAGATTCGTATTCATATAGCGAATGCGTTAATATTTCTGCCCACATACCTTCGAACAATTGCTTTCTCAAGCACTCGTTTATTTTAGAGGGTCTTTACGCGTTATATACCCCTTGCGAATATACTGGGAGAAGCCGTACACACTAGAAAACACACCTATTTGTTGACTTGCAATGTAATTGGTTGTACCATTGATTATAATATACACTATATATAGTGTATATAATCAATGGCTGTACGTTGACATTAGCTGAAAAAATCCATTCGGCCGAATTCGTTCGCAATATCAATACGGGCCTTTCGGTTTTTTTACTATTTCTACGAGATCCTCGTTATTTTCTTCTGTACCAATGGCGTGCAGGCGAACATTACCACGAGACGTTTTCTTTACACCATTATACTCCAAGGCATGCGCCAAAGCCTTTTCCAAGTTCTTATGTCGCACAAGTTTCAAGTTGCGTTTTTACGTCGCGAACACCATCAATGAATATCTGCACCGCCAGCTGCTCTCTAAAGTTTTGTGGAGCCGTAGGGTACGTCAGTCTTATCAATCGGCTTCGAGTTCTTGCAAATTTTCGTTAGATTTTTTGGATCGGTTCTTTAATTGGGCGTAATACACTTGCTGCACATGTTTATCTCCATACCGAGCTTCCAACCGTGATACAATTTTTACAAAATCTTTTTGCTAGTGTTCTGCAATCGTACGCAAAACATCCAACGCATCTCCACGTAACAGGAAGGTTGCCTGTTCTTCTGCTGGCCACTTATTTGCATCGGCAGCGGCCTCATTAATTTCACTTTTCATTTCATTTTCTACCGTATGAATTTTATCCTAGATTATGTATTTTTGGACATTCTGTATCTCATCTTGAGTCATAACTGTTATTTTTTGCTGGCTTGCTTCCATTTTTGTTTACACAGCAAACTCGAGTGATCCCGAGTACTCACGAATCTTCTCGAGGATTTAAGAACAAAACACAAAACACATCATATTTCCCGGAAAAATTGCATCACATCGGTCTTCGGTCTTTATTGCCCATGATTATAGCCACTGGATGTCTATCGGGATTTCTGGAATATTCGCTACAGTATGTTTATTTTCAACTTTGAAGTGTGTGGTCAATTCCGGTTCAAGCGGAAATGATAGGAAAATACTATTTTTAGAATATTCAATTCATTTTTACTCTTAATATCAGTATATCACCCACCAAAATGTTATATCTATATCGCCAATTCTGCCAAAGTTACATGAGAAGCTTAGATTAATTTACATACTGTATATTAATGAAAATGGATGTTTTCTACCTAGTTGAACTATTACGAACTATTAAGATTTCAAGGGTGGACGTTTATAAAATATTGCTGTGTCCGAAGGCCAGAAAGACCGTACACAAAACACCAAAACAAAAACCTAGCTAGCTCTATTCCTTTTTTTTATTATCACGGTACAAAACTTCTCCCCCGCACAGAGGAGAGATTGGACTCTGCTCTAAGTTAACCTGACATATAGGGCAATCACAGCATCTTCTTTTCTACTATATAAGGACGTTCCCAAAAAAACTCAACTTAAAAAAAGTCACGTTGAAAACACACTTATGGGGGCGCTGACAAACACCTCTCGTTGCAGCACCTTTGGTGGTCAAACCTTCAACACGTAGAACAATAATTAGCCGCGATTCGGCTTCGGACTTCACAAACGGGAACTTCTTCTATCTTCAATCTCACATTGGACGAAACTTTCAGTACTGGCGGTGGCTTCAAAACAAATAATCAACGAATGGAACTCGCAAGAAGCGAATAAATTCTTCTACGAAACGTAATACTGCGTAGACTGTGGCTAAAATCTGATTTTTAATGGCCCCACTCTGGCCCTAAACTTGGCATCAAGCGACGCTTTTCTTGTTGACTTCCTACTTAAGGCGAAACCCTTCTTCCGATAATAGAAATTACAACAATCAATCATACACAGTTGACAACAAATACTATCTGATACGTTATTAGGCCAATAAAATTGAGGTAGATCAATTTTTCTAAATCAATTTGCTATCAAACATTAAGAAATAAATCCAAACTTAAATTCTCCGAAAAATAAAGAAAAGTATTTGTCAACGGGAAAATATTTCGGAAGTTCGCTTTTAATAAACATTAATAAAATGGAGCATAGCAAATTACTGGGTATTATTAGAGGCAAGGTAATACAAAATGGGCCGTTTCTATAACACCACAGCATCACAAAAAGGCATAGAGTCGCTTTCCATTTTCAGGCAAAAACTTAAAGAGGGTTTAACACTACATAACAGGCATTCAAGGTGTATAGCTACAACTAGCATATTATTTTCAATTAAAAATAGGTACCTTTCTGTTTAATTTCTCAAAACTAAGCGAAATTGCATTCTTGTTACTTTTTGACATGCGACTTATTCACTAATCGAGCACGGGTTCCATTTGGTAAACTTATGGTAAGTAAGGAAAAAATGGAAGCCATCTTGAATTTTTCTATTTTTTTTGTTAATATCTTAGTAAGTTCATGTTTAAATATTTTCTCCCCCGATTTGATTAGTATCCCTTGCTTAAGTCAAATAGTAGAAGCTGCTCAGTGCTCTGGCATGTTCTAAAGCTGTTCGATGGGCTCTGAAATACGAAGTTTAAGGTCGTGCATAAGAGTAAGTTATATAGTTTTGCTTTGAATTGTGTTAGTACTTAGTATATGTGTTTGGCTCTCTGTACTCGTACATGATTCCAGGTAATAAATTATAAAATTGAAGGGAAAACACTAAATGAAGGTACCTGTTCAATATAGTCGTTACATAATGTTAAAATGGTATTCCCAATTTACAAGATTACGTCAAAATTTCGGCAGGATAGGTAGATAATGGAGTCAAGTTTAATATCGTCAACATGGTACCCTAATGACATTGTCCTGCCTTATAGACTTGGTGGGAAACCGTATTAAAGGGAATTAATTATCGTTCATGTGACAATCACCTCATCACTGTTAAACGTTTAATTCTCTGTTTATATTAAGACGCAACATTTTCCTTTGAAAATACTCGAGCCTTACAAATAGCAATTTTCTTTGTAATTAGAAGAGTGCATCCATCAATATCTGTACGAGGAGGCAATCCACGGAAGACTTAGGAAATAAACATGGTCAATGTTTTCAAGTGGAGAGCGCTTGCTCTTACTTCTTTAGTAACACAATTACTCTGAGCTTTTGGTACTATATAACCGAGTGCGCTATAAATTTACAAGCACATTGTGTAATTTCCTAATCGCTTTTCGCTGCCGTTAGTCACGATTTGAACCGACTGACTCTTACTGATAGTGTCTTTAATACGATTTCAATTACCGCTGCATTAAACAAACAGATTTACAATTTGTCAGTCTCAACGATGCCTGTAATTTATATGCAAAGTAATTTTAGTAAGATCTCACTGCATATCTGCAAGACCGTAATGTTTCCAGATAAATTAATATTCAGTAGAAGGCTTTGAAGTTTGCTTTAAAAGCATCTCGTTCATGATTTTAAATAAATAGATTTATCTTAAATTAAATCTATTTTTTCTACAACTGTCAAAAAAACTTGCCATTTTCTGACGAATTTCGAAGCGCGAAGTACTAGATTTTTAAACGGTTAATTAATAAGTAAGGTTGTCCTTGACAACGTGCGCGAAATCGTCAACAGTGAAAAAAAAATATTGTATATAACGCTAGCGCGAAGTTATTTCGCGCATTTGACTGATATTTTAACTCGGCTTCGCCTCGTCAAAATACCTTCAGTCTCAATGCGCGAAATTGAACTTCGCGCTCTTGTTATATAAATAACTATTTCATCTGGATTCAATATCAAACCGTTCACAAAATATATGCACTTAAAACATAAATAAATTATTACATTTTGTATAAATGTACTGTGAAAAGTAACAACCAATTACGATACGTCAGCACAAATTTGATTATTTATTCTCCTTCGAAGAAATGTGTTGTACCTACTGCATTCGTAAATTACATAAATCTTAACCTTTGGTTAACTATTATTTTTAACTTGTATTTAACATGAATAATATAATGAAAATATGTTTAACGTTTATTTCAAAAGTCTTAAACGTTACAATAAGAAAACAAAAGGCGCGAAAGAATACGCGAAAGAAATTTCTGGCGAAATATACTTCCTATGCGCACAGTCGTCACAGTATAGTCCAGGGAATAGAGGGTTTTAGCATGCAAAATGAGAAGTAGTTCCAATTTCTTTTGCATGTCGTAGACAGTCATCTGGTGGTTAAGAATCTAAGTTTTCAACCTCCCACTCCTTGTGCTTCCCCCGTACCACCCCCAAAACCCCTGAAATTTGGTTGGTTTCTTAGATTTTCTATCATATCTTTTTAATAGTTCACTTTAGAAAAAATATTGTTATTAAAAATTGTAGACCATAAAATTCTACACAACTTTGATACACCCTACTTTTTTTGTGAAATGTTTATTAAAAAAGATATAGAGTTTGAGAGTTGGTTATATTTTTAAGAATTCTGAAATTTCTATGTAGGTGTTTTAATCACATTTCATACTTTTACACTACAATTAAGAGTTTTATGAGGAAATATCTTGAATTTATCGTGGTATAAATCCCTCTACCCTGCACCCTTACCAAAGGGGATGCATAATAATGAAACTTGCAACCCTTGCTAGTGAGGATATTTGAATTACTGTGAGATTATAGCCCTTTCTAATATACTTTTGAAATGAAAAAATTGTCTCACTTCAGTTCAGTTTCACCTCCCTCCCCCTCTCCCCCCCCGCGCGGAAGGAATAGATATTTAAACGCTCTTGTGGCGATTGTGAAGTTAGTCAGAGAATACAACGCTTATTAAATCATATTTTCTATTCCTCTTAAATATCTATTCCTACCGCGGTTGGGGGGAGGGGGGGGGGATGAACGACATGGAGGATGAAGCTGAACTGAAGTGAGATAATTTTTTGTTTCAAACGTATATTAGAAAGCCCTAAAATCTCACAGTGATTCAAATATCCCCACTAGCAAGGGTTGAAAGTTGAATTATTATGCATCCCCTTTGGTAAGGGTGCAGCATAAGGGTATTTATGACACGTTCAGTTGAAGATATTTTCTCATAAAACTCTTAATTATAGAGATAAAGTATAAAATTTGGTTAAAACATCTACATACAAATTTTAGAGTTCTTAAAAATATAAGCAACTCTGAAGCTATATATCGCTGTTAATAAACATTTCACAAAAAATTATCAAAGTCCTCGTTTGAGATCGAAGGGACTTCAGCGCATTTTTGTGTGGCAGATCAGTATTCTATTAGCCACTTTCGACTCAACCATCAATAACAGATCTTGTCGAAGGCTACTACATTCACTAACCGCTTCCCACTTTCCTCGTGCACCCGCAATTCGCTTTTAAAGATTTGACTCCACCATCAGTAAGATCGTGTCGGGGGCTACACATTCCCTTTTACGGTACCCACTTCCGACGTCCCGTTCACCCGCAATTCGCGTTTGAAGATTTGACTCCACCATCAGGAAGATCGTGTCCGGGGCTACCACATTCCCTTTGACGGTACCTCCTTCCGACGTCCCGTTCACCCGCAATTCGCGTTTGAAGATTTGACTCCACCATCAGGAAGATCGTGTCGGGGGCTACCACATTCCCTTTTACGGTACCCCCTTCCGACGTCCCGTTCACCCGCAATTCGCGTTTGAAGATTTGACTCCACCATCAGGAAGATCGTGTCGGGGGCTACCACATTTCCGTTGACGGTACCCCCTTCCGACGTCCCGTTCACCCGCAATTCGCGATTGAAGATTTGACTCCACCATCAGTGAGATCGTGTCGCGGGCTACCACATTCGCTTTTACGGTACCCACTTCCGACGTCCCGTTCACCCGCNGTTAATTTCGCCCCTATGACAAAAAACAAAATCCCGCCACGCAGGAGTTGTGCGCGTTTACAACATCTTTCCGACGACACCAATTTCAAAAGAATCGGACCAAAACTGTAGTAGAAGATAGGAAAAACTGAAAAACCTTCACGTTAGTATACTACGCTCGAGGATGACGCCCAGATGTCGCCAACCCCACATCATGTAGCAATGTCCCTAAGGTTGACAAATTTCACGGCCCTGTAGATACACGTACACCCGTTGCCTTTCTACAAGAGTTCTTCTACGCGCCCACATTTGCTGCCAGCCAGCCAGCCAGCCATCCATCCAGCCAGCCAGCCAGCCAAAGTGAGATTAAAAGCTACTTTTTACAAATAAATTTGCAAAAATGCGCTAAAAAGTAGTGTATATCAAAGTTGTGTAGAATTTTATAGTCTACAATTTCTGATAAAATGAATTTATAAAAAGATATGATTGAAAAACTAAAAAACCAACCAAATTTCTTTGGTTTTAAGGGTGGTACGGGGGAAGCACAAGGGGTGGGAGGTCGAAAACTTGGAGTCTTAGCCACCAGATAGTCTTTCATGACATGCAAAAAAAATTGGAACTACTTCTCGTTTTGCAGGAAATGGTCCATTTTCAGTCTCTATTTGCTGGACTAGTAGGTACGATTTGAATATTATGATCTCGATCTCAACATCCTACAATACACTAAAAATAGAAACTTTAGTAGGTATGTACCTAATTCAAAATTTACACGTAGCCGTAATATCTTATGGGTTCCTTCTTTAAAAAAAGTAATAGAAACAAAATGCACTATTTAACAGCAAATTGAAATCGTTAAGGCGTTCTTAAGATACCTGAACCATTAAATCAGGGAATCAACGAAAATAACAAAATTGATTGATGTACGACTCCATAACCTATTAACAAAATTGATCTTCTTCTGGTCGCAACCTTTTGAACTCAAAAGGGCGCATTCTACAAATCTGTAACAGATAATAACACAACAAATAAATAAAAGGGTTAGTGAATCGCGCTGCACGTAATATTTCAAAATAGCAATGCTTACGTCTGACACGGAGGATAATCATCTACTAAAACTGTAATTAATATTCAAACAGAATCAATAATTCGAATGTACAACAGCATAAAAATGACGTTAAATTCAAGAAAAATGTTTTGCTAATTCTATTCAAAGCAATGCAATCTAATCATTTCCAAACATAAACAAGATAATATGAGCCGATTCTTCGGAGTAAACATACAACGTAGATAACAATCGTAGATATTGGCTTCGGACAACGCTTCGGTAACTTCAAAAACTGGTTTACATAGCAACGGTACGAATATCGGTATAACACAGCTAATCTGAAGGATACACTGCAATCAAACTAGCAGAAATGAATATCGTAGTGTCAAAAGGAGGTGTCAACAAAATCGGTTGTCGCCTGTCGGAGGGTTTATTCTTCGTACCGAAGCCAGTAGCGAACGTAAAATCGGGTATATCGGAACAATTTTTAAGATCCTTAACCTTGAAAGGTTTCGTAATATACCTGCGGTTACAGAAACTATCTTGAATTCTCTAGGTGGGTATAAACTTGGGCGTAAATGGGTTAAAGTTGGTATCATATGATTCATTTGACTTGGATCTGCTGGTAAAGTAGAAACTCATTTATAGCGTCGTTGTTGAATTGTCCTCCCTCTGTCGGGGAAACCAATAACTATACCAATAATGTAATGAAAAATCTACCACAGAAACAATTTCATCTAAACTAGTTAATTACAACGTAAATACCTAGATGGCGTTAGAATGTCACTGTAAAGTAAAACGTCGAATTTAAATAAGAGCAAGGCTCACTTAAGCGGAACACTTTCTTAATGCAACTTTTTCGTCCCCACACGGTGGCAAAATTGTATTTAATGTTCGACGTTTCAGTTTTTTCCGTATAGGCGAAATTAGCCACTTTTTTAATTCTTAAAAAAATGACCTAAAAAATAAAGTTGATGATAGCCCCAAAAAACCGAAACGTTGGTCTTCAAATCTAATAATGCAAGCTTATCATGGAGACTATTTGTTATAAAAATAACAATTATACGAGTTATGTATGCTCTCCGACATTTTACCTTGCAAATGTTGCACCAGTGATTTTTCAGAATTTTAAAATATAAATTAAAAATTCAGGGTCACATTAAAAAAAACCGAAACGTCGGACTCAAAATCTACTCGTGCAAGGCCAACTTGTGGGCGAGAAGAAGTTGTAATGCGAAATTTTTCATTTGTCTTTTAAAATTAACGTCACAAAAAAATTAAAAAAATTAGCGTATTTCGGTCTGAAGTTCATTGCGGGCAATAAACAGCACCATCGGGATTAAAACACACTCTCTTTTGTTCTTTGGTATATTAATTTAATTTTTTAGCGTAATCTGAAACTAAGAAATTATTAAGACGTGTTTAGAACAACATATAATGCTCGTAGTTAATAGAATAATTGATATATTACCGAACAAGTTAAGTGTGAGGAAAGAGATCGCTATACTAGTGAGGGGCCAGTTTTTCCATCTCTCCATAAATTTATTCGGCGAATAAGTACTTTGACAACGATTGTATCAACAATGGTATCCATGTAATCTATTCGGAGAGTAAAGTTATGAAAAGTGTAAAAACCAGGCCTTAAATGGAAAATGCCCTAATTGCGACGGGTTTTAAAATTAACTAATAAGCCTAATTTGTTTTCCTGCAATAGTGAAAAGGAAGTAAACTGTAGCAAGGTTACTATCGTAATGACTACCTACACAAAAACAAGTCGATTTTCATTAAAGTTTCAGAAGCGTGAAAACCGCACTAATGTTAGAAATTAGTCTATTAGATGTATTAGACACTGCGGTAGCTATTGGTCAGTCCCGGGATTGATGTACGTTTTCCCAAGAGTTTCAAACCGGAATCCAGTCAGTTCTGTTCCCGGTTGATTTCCCAAGTGAAATCGGGTGCGTTGAGATTCACGTTTGTCCTTGCGGCGGCTGAAATGCAAGAATGCGATCAGATCGCTTCACGAATTGAAAATACATATATATTCCCTACTTTAAATGCATACCAATTCCAAACGATTGAACTGCGGTGAAAATTTAATGCAAGTGACTGCCTTTTTCCCGCTACGACAAAGTGAATAAGTCATGTGTTGTAGGTACTTCATTACTAATTTGAATGTTTTTTTTGCAGTCGAAAACGTAGTAGAACTAAGCAACCGCAAAGCCAGAAATAATAATTTCTATATATCTAGCAAGTTAGGAATAGTTACCTAATTTATTTCCTTTGAACTTGGATTGGCTTGCACTTGAGGGTTGAACTGACTAACCAAATAGTAAAATAAGCTTACTTTTTTCAGAAGGGATTAATATGTTTTTATGTGCACTTAACTTGGAAAAACTGAATGCAACCTTCACTGATACAGGAAATATCTCCTTTATCTGGTTGACAATAAATCCCAAAATTTACTGAATGCATCATGAATGTATTAAATACAAAAATTTCTCTTTTCGTTTGTTACATAGATCATAATACTCATTACTCACCCCCATTTTTATAATTTGGGTTAATGAATGTACTATCAAAAGAAATATCCCTGAAAATTTATGGATTCGGCTGCATTGTTAAAAATAATTCCCTTAGTGATCACTTTCACAACTAATACTTTTAATACGATTTTGACACAGCTGCATTACATTTTTTATTGGATTCATTAAATTGGGAATTCTGGAATAATTAGTGAACGGATTCGCCAAAAAACTCCGGCAGGGAGGATATAATTGCGTTTTTTCTTCTTTATCGTTTCGGCTGATATTTGTCACATTACAATTTCCATAGACGATTGTTCATTCATCTCTTATTTAAGAGGGTTTTAATTGTAGGGTTCAAGTGTTAGTTCAAAGTCTAGTTTTAATGGACCAGCATAATTTTCGGAGACGTTTCAGATACAACACTTATTCGGCATACAAATTTGGGTAACCTTGGATTAAACTCACAATTGCGAATGCCACACCTGCTAGTAACGGGCGGGCGTTTTCTGGAAATGGGTCATCGGGTCATGAACGAGATTTGGTAGCAAGAATCGATCCTTAATAAAGAAACAACTTCCGTAACGTATCTCGTATTAGTATTAACTATTTTTGCCCCTGCTGGGTTATATGCTATCACATTCCAGTAATTTGTTAAATTCAATAGATATTTATTACCTTTGCGATCTCGGTTAGGTTATGATCGATCGAGTATGATCGCTGTGGAAAGGAAACGCAGCGCCAACTTCTACGAGGGTGGTCGGAAAAATAATTGAATTTTATTTGTTAATCTATTTAACCTAGTAGGCGTAGCTGAGTTATTTAAATGTACGCATCTAAATCGCGTAGGTTGTTACCATGGCAGCAGACCTCACTGGCGTAGTGATTCATTTTAACAGAATAAAAAATTGCATTAGAAACAAAAGATGTTGCCTTGCTATTGATTAAAAATGGACGCCAGACTCAAAAGTTTCGTTGGTTCTGTTTTCAGTTTGATACAAATAGATGAGCGCGTGGCTAATCGAGAGAGGCGTTTGTGGAAGTGTAATGTTTTTGTAATTGTATACTTTATCCGCGTGTAGTTAGTAAAGAGGAATTAGTTAACAGTAAGTCGATGGGATATTGTAATGTGTATTAAAGCTAATTTATTTTTCAATTTTAAATAGTACGCGTTGCGGAATTAACTAGTTAGTAGCCCGTTAATTGGTGCAAATGGAACGATGGTATAATCGCCGATAACATCACGAGTGCTTTAAACTTGGAGGGCGAGTAGTTAAAAGTAGAACTTAAAAGGGTGGACGGCTAATACCGAGCTAGCAAATATTTCACAGATACTTGACTTGTTATCTGGTGTTTTTAGACCCATTTCGAGTTTAGAGGAACATTTACCACCGGCGGAAAAATCCAAATAAAAAACTACCCGTTCGAGCTTTTCACTCGAGACAAACGTTAGATTAAAAATGATCATTTTGACCAACAAACATAAGGACACAGTTTTACCTTGTACCTCTTGTGTATTTTAAGTTTTAGTTTATCTTATTTCTCGAACCCTTCCGAATGTACTGAAAATGAAAAACGCAAATTGAATGCCATTTAACTTATTTAATTAAACTGACGCAAGGAATAAATAAAGCGTTGATAGACTATTTAAAGGACACTTTAACAAAACACAATAAGGTTTAAATGGGGCACTAGTAAGACGAATAAATGAAATGTCTGTAAGTTTTCTCATTCTATTTAATGTTGCAAATAAACATTATACATTTAAAGAGAAGTGTAAAAGACGACGTAAGGTTTATTCTTTCGCATTTTAAACAGTTCCTCTTTGGTGCGTATGCAAATGAACCCTTTGTAATATCAGCTTTGTTAATGCTGCCATGTTGTAAAGAAAACTATATAACGAAACCGTTTATTGTTTTCTTTATGTTGCCTTTGTATAGAGCTATAATTTAAAAATGCCCGGCTTTAAATTTGAAAACGGCGTGTGATCCTTTTTTAAAAATACTTATTTTGAGAGTAAACATACCATCCCCTGGGCGTGGTGAGCAGATTGTCCTGTTTCCTCCTCACCAGTGTTTCTTCATTTATTTTATAGGCTCGCTATGTAGTACTTGTTTATCTTTTGCAATGAATCGATTGTGTGGTTTTCAGAATTGAAAGTTGCATTCACTAACTGTAGAAATCTGACTGCGACATCAAGCACAATGTATGAAAGGTTTATCGTTAGGTGCGCATGCTGTGGTAACGTCCGCCTCCTGCATTCCGTTTTCGGCTTAGACTGAAGTTTGATAATAATAATAATAATAATAATAATAATAATAATAATAATAATAATTACTCTCACTACTTACTACTCACAGACAAAACTATCCACAATAATAGACCAGACATTACACTTATAGATAAAACACAAAAATCCATTTGTATTATAGACATTGCCATCCCCAACACTAACAACTTAACTAAAACACATGCAGAAAAACACCGCAAATACACCGATATAGCTATCGAGCTTAAGACGCAATGGAGAATGAAATCTACTGTTATAGTTCCCATTATTCTTAGTGCTACTGGAGTTATACCAAAGACAATACACCACAATTTACAACTATTAGGTTTAGACAAAAACACATACAAACATTTACAAAAAGCAGTCATTATCAACACATGCCATATTGTTCGTAAATTTCTAAACATAACACAAGATACTACATACAGAAATGATCCACAACGTATACATGTAAACAACAGTACTCGCTCACAACACGGTACACAACATACTGTAATATCTCCACCTCTAACCCAAACAAACACACAAATACAACTTACCGAACAAACAAGTACAACAAATGATACAACATATACTACAATCAGAGATTCACCTCTGAAGCAAACCACATTATCACAACCCATTAGTATTCAACCCAAACGCAAAAGCCTAAACAGCACTTTAGACTCACAACATGACACACAACATACTGTAATATCTCCACCCTTAACTCAACCAACCACACAAACACAACTTCCTGAACAAACAAACGCAATAAATACAAGTAACGCAACACGCACTACAAAGACGCCCTCACCCACACGGCCTAGCACAGCTAAAAAACACAATACTCTTTCTTCTCAGAAACACACCACGTTATCACAAACACAACCCACTCGTACTCAACCCAAACGCAACAACCTTAACAGCACTACAGGCTCACAAAATACTGTAATGTCTCCACCAATAACCCATGCAACAACAGAAATACAACTTCAAGAACAAAGAAACACCATAACTACAAGTAACGCAACATGCACTACAAAGACAGGTCCACCCAATAAAGTTACACGCCCTAGCACAGTTAAAAAACACAAAACTCCTTCTTCACAGAAACACACCACATTATCACAACCCACTCGTATTCAACCGAAACGCGAAAACCTTAACAGAACTACATGCTCACAACATACTGTAATACCTCCACCAAAAACCCAAGCAACCACACAAATACAACCTCAAGAACAAAGAAACACCATAAATACAAGTAACGCAACATGCACTACAAAGACAGGTCCACCCAATAAAGTTACACGCCCTAGCACAGTTAAAAAACACATAACTCCTTCTTCACAGAAACACACCACATTTTCACAACCCACTCGTATTCAACCGCAACGCAAAAACCTTAACAGAACTACAGGCTCACAACATACTAAAATATCTCCACCAAAAACCCAAGCAACTTCACAAATACAACCTCAAGAACAAAGAAACATCATAAATACAAGTAACGCAACATGCACTACAAAGACAGGTCCACCCAATAAAGTTACACGCCCTAGCACACTTAAAAAACACATAACTCCTTCTTCACAGAAACACACCACATTGTCACAACCCACTCGTATACAACCGAAGCGCAAAAACCTTAACAGCACCACAGGCTCACAAAATACTGCAATATCTCCACCAAAAACCCAAACAACCTCACAAATAAGACCTCAGGAACAAAGAAACACCATAAATACAATTAAAAAACACAAAACTCCTTCTTCACATAAACACACCACGTTATCACAACCCACTCGTATTCAACCCAAACGCAAAGCCAAAGGAACACTTACACAATAAACTCTATTTAATAAAATTACAGGAATTATTATAATGATATTTTTGTTTTGTTTTCTTCTTTCCTGATAGCGTTGACTATTGGGGCCATTAATAGCTATGTTGGTAAGTATGAATTACATACTATCTCTAGATTTCCAATGTGAGTGTGTGAATATTTATTTTATTTTTATTTTTCTTTAGAACCCTACATAACTTCACCAGACACAGACACTAATCGTTACTTGATTTTAATCCGTGCGATTAGTTAACCAGGCTAGACCTGAGTTCTCACAAAAGAAACACCGATAATAATAATAACACCGAATAATACCGAACAAACAAGTACAACAAATGATACAACATATACTACAATCAGAGATTCACCTCTGAAGCAAACCACATTATCACCACCCATTAGTATTCAACCCAAACGCAAAAGCCTAAACAGCACTTTAGACTCACAACATGACACACAACATACTGTAATATTTCCAAACTTAACTCAACCAATCACACAAACACAACTTCCTGAACAAACAAACGCAATAAATACAAGTAACGCAACACGCACTACAAAGACGCCCTCACCCACACGGCCTAGCACAGCTAAAAAACACAATACTCTTTCTTCTCAGAAACACACCACGTTATCACAAACACAACCCACTCGTACTCAACCCAAACGCAACAACCTTAACACAGGCTCACAAAATACTGTAATGTCTCCACCAATAACCCATGCAACAACAGAAATACAACTTCAAGAACAAAGAAAAAAATACAAGTAACGCAACATGCACTACAAAGACAGGTCCATCCAATAAAGTTACACGCCCTAGCACATTTAAAAAACACAAAACTCCTTCTTCACAGAAAAGCACCACATTTTCACAACCCACTCGTATTCAACCGAAACGCAAAAACCTTAACAGAACTACAGGCTCACAACATACTAAAATATCTCCAGCAAAAACCCAAGGAACCTCTCAAATACAACCTCAAGAACAAAGAAACACCATAAATACAACTAACGCAACATACACTACAAAGACAGGTCCACCCAATAAAATTACGCGCCCTAGCACAGTTAAAAAACACATAACTCCTTCTTCACAGAAACACACCACATTTTCACAACCCACTCGTATTCAACCGCAACGCAAAAACCTTAACAGAACTACAGGCTCACAACATACTAAAATAACTCCACCAAAAACCCAAGCAACTTCACAAATACAACCTCAAGAACAAAGAAACATCATAAATACAAGTAACGCAACATGCACTACAAAGACAGGTCCACCCAATAAAGTTACACGCCCTAGCACAATTAAAAAACACATAACTCCTTCTTCACCGAAGCACACCACGTTATCACAACCCACTTGTATTCAACCCAAACGCAAAAACCTATACAGCACTACTAGCTCACAAAATACTGTAATATCTCCATCAATAACCCAAGCAACCTCACAAATACGACCTCAAGAACAAAGAAACACCATAAACACAAGTAACGCAACATGTACTACAAAGACAGGTCCATCCAATAAAGTTACACGCCCTAGCACAGTTAAAAAACACAATACTCCTTCTTCTCAGAAACAACCCACTCGTATACAACCGAAGCGCAAAAACCTTAACAGCACAACAGGCTCACAAAATACTGCAATATCTCCACCAAAAACCCAAGCAACCTCACAAATACGACCTCAAGAACAAAGAAACACCATAAATACAATTAAAAAACACAAAACTCCTTCTTCACAGAAACACACCACGTTATCACAACCCACTCGTATTCAACCCAAACGCAAAGCCAAAGAAACACTTACACAATAAACTCCATTTAATAAAATTACAGGAATTATTATAATGATTTTTTTTTGTTTTGTTTTCCTCTTTCCTGATAGCGTTGGCTATTGTGCCCATCAATAGGTATGTTGGTAAGTACGAATTACATTATCCCTAGATGTCCAATGTACGTGTGTGATTTTTTTTTTTTTTTTTAATGACCCTACATAACTTCACCAGACACAGACACAGACACTAATCGTTACTTGATTTTAATCCGTGCGATTAGTTAACCAGGCTAGACCTGAGTTCTCACAAGAAACACCGATAATAATAATGCCTTTATTTCGAAATTATATAATGTAAATAAAATTAAAACGAAAATAATCTAGGCGGAGTTCAACACGTTGACCTGGACGTACAACTGTTGCTCTACCACTCAACCTAGTGTATCATTCACACGTTATATACATACATATAAAATAATTTTTTTTTTTTACAAATCTAATATGATTGCTCACTTAATAACCTACACTTCATGTTTTTTTTAAAAGACGATAACGAAGGAGAAATTTTGAATATATTAAAATATCTATTGTAGCAGGTAGTAAACTGATAAATAAATGACCGTTCGAAAAAGAGAGTATTGTGGAGAGGGACATCTAGCAATCCCCTATGTCGTAGATTTAAATTATGCACGTCAGTTCTAAATCTTAACCTCGTGAATAGGTATGGAGGCGATTTGGATCTTAAAATCGTATAGTATAATGAAGCAGAATGTACGTATCTGCGATTATTCATGTTCAACCACTCAGTCGCCACAAGTGCTTGTGATATTCCACGATCATACTTACGAATACCGTAAATTAACCTTAAACAAGAGTTTTGGAGCTTTTGGATTCTCTTTTTGTTATGGTTTGTTAAACATGGATGGTAAACTACGTCACAATGATTAAAAACAGATAGCACTAAAGAGTCGCATAATAATTTCTTTAAGTCAGCAGTAAGGTATTCACGATTTACAAAGATTTGCTTTAAGTTAGCAAAAGCACGCTGAAGACACTTATTTATATGTGTGTCGAATTTTAAGGAATAGTCCAGATGTAAACCAAGGTTTTTGACACAGTCTACCAGTTGCAATTTTGAATTTTGAATATAAATTGAAATATCATCCATTACGTTTACTCTGTCATTTTGTCTTCCAAAGAGCGAGAAGGCGTACAGTGACTTTCTTGGTATTTGCACAATATGGCGACGGATTTTCCCATCTTACTTTTTCGAATTGATTTCTCGTTTCCTCAATTCCCAAAATACCAAATTAAATATTTAACAAATTTAGTAACAAACTACTTGTGATACAATACAATGGTATGAAGCTTAGAGCGTTATGAACCAGAGAACTTCATTTCTACCACTTAAAAAAATAAATAAGACCGTCACCCCTCTATTCGAAAATGGCTTCAAACGACCACAGTAACTACAATCTTAGTGTAAAAAAAACAACATTTAATTGCATTCTCCTGTATTTTCCTTATATCCATTGTTCCGTTTCTACCCTTTTCCTATTTCTTTTGCTTCTTTAATCTCTTCCCTATGGGTTTATGCTCCTTTATCTTTTACCCTGTTTTCTACGTTCTGTGCCACTCCTTTGGTTTTCTCTGTAGCGTCCTCTATCGTTTGTTTGTTGTATTGATTTTCCTGCCTTAGGTTTATTTTCCCACCGTTTTGTTATTCCGCCTATTGTCCGTTACTTTTTGATTTTTCCCCAAATTTTAAACTTCTAATTTTATGTCCGGGGGCCATTCCAATGATCATCGTCGTTCTGTCGTGCGTGCATGAGGTGTAGAAAGTTTTTGTGATTTTCGATCCAAACCTAATTGGGATTCAGTCTCTTTTTGAGATCGCCAAAAGCTCCAAGAAATTTATCGTTGCGAGTCGCCCGTACTTTGGGGACTTACTGATAATTCAAATTACACGTCGTTTATTTGTTCCACGATTATAGTAACATTCTTTCATACATTCTGTATATTTTTTAGCCTATTTTCCTCAAAGCGAAAAATCGCCATTGGCTGCACTTTGTCGTCCGTCCATCCGTCCGTCCATCCGTCCGTCACACGTAGGTACTCTTTCTACACCATTGAACCGATTTGGGTGATATAGGGCTCATTTGAAAGGGACTGGTCCAAGGATTACGTGCATACCGATTTTTTTTGTTTTGCGCATGCGCAGTGTCAACAATTTGGTTTAATGCGTGCGCAATGCCAACTTTCTTATTTACGGGAGGATCTAAATGAAATTTAATACATAGGCCCCTGGAATACACGCAAATCTAACACCAGTTTTAAAATTTGGTTTTGCGCATGCGCAATGGCAACGTTATTATTTATGAAAGCATTTAAATGAAATATCCTATGTAGGCACCTTGAATGAAACTAAAACTAATATCGGTTTTAAAATTACTGTTTATGCATGCTGTATGTTTTATTTATGAAGGTATTCAATGAAATTTCTAATGTAGACAATGCGCAATGCTATTTACGAAAGCATTTAAAAATGATGTAGACACTTCGAATAAAAGTAAAACTGATGCCCATTTCAAAATTTGTTTGTATTTGTATACGCTTCACTATTTTTCATTAAACTGTATAGACTTCGACGATAGGCGGCTAATTTGAAAGAGAATGGGGTAAGGATCTCGTGACTACCGGTATTATTTCCCGGTCCTAGCATTAATATTATTAGGAGGAAAATATGCTCCGGTCATTTATGTTTGCAGAATGACTTTTTAACTTGCTTTAGAATTGTAATTAAAGTCCTAGTCCTAGTCGTACACCGATTGACTCTTCTGTAAGGCCTCCAACAGCTTGTAAGTATTTTTGTTTGGTTTATTTGTCGTGTTTAGTATTGTTACTTTTTCGTTCTCCTTTTAGGGCCTTTTTATTTTACAGTACCGGTGTCTGTAATTCTGACAATTTTTAACGTAAGCAGTCTCTGGACGACCACCATCAATCGTTTGTTTACTTCCTCTACCGTTTAAATTTCGTTCCTCCACTCCTCTCTATCCTATTTTCTCCTTATTCTTTACCTTCCCCTACGTTACCCTTACCATCGCCTGAGGACCCAGCAATACACAGTAAGTATATCTACCGCAATTAAACAAATTGTTTGTATCTCCCCTCTTGCTCCACCCCAATCATTCCCCGTAAATATATGTAAAAAAAAGCAAGATTATTACTGCAGTTTTTAATTGTGAGATCTCGCAAGCAGTTAGATAAAGTATACAGGGTGTTTTTTTAAAGATGGGCCATAGAAAGTACACCTAGCTTACAATCATGACCGTAGGCGTGTGACAACAGACAACAGACAATGTAAAGGCGTTGAGTCATCAACCAATCACAAAGTGAGCCGATAGAAATTTTTATTCAGATATGATATTCAATGTAACAGACGTTAACACTTGATCTAAACCTGGGCCTAACGATTTACTAAATTATTTGCCTATATTTGAAACCAAATTAAAAATATTTAAATCGCAAACGTGATTTTACCTCTCGAATAGTTTCTCAAATCTACTGAATTTGCTGTATGTTGTGTTCATTGGTCTTCTGCACCCTACAGTGTTTGTCTTGGGGCATAGTGGCGCTTAGGGTTCGAGACGATGAATTACGTAGCTATCTGTTGTTAAATACTGGTCAGGGAAAATGGTAATACCCACTGGACCGTGTAAATGCGTAAAATAAGATCTCGGTGTGAGTGTGGATGAATTAAGCATACAAATTCGTTGATATATTGCCATCGAAAGTCTCCCCATGTTCGAGTTTCGAACTAAATTGCAAGGGTGTAAAGTTGAAGAAATAAACCGTGTCGACGACACATATTCGCCAAGAATCGAGATGGTAATCTTATTCTCGCAACTAAAGGCGCTTTGTGTTGGGACGACGTCCTTTCTTGGTACTTTGTTTCGCGCTCTATCAAGTCTAACCTCAGTCCGATCGCACCCTCGAGGACGAAATGTATACAATTCAGATACGACGCTTTTCCATTTTGCGATGCACATTGTGTGTGTATCTCGTATATGTTTCCAAGGAGACCGGCAAATTACGGACAAATTTCGATTGGAAAGAGCCACTTTAAATGTTCCGATAGAATTCATACAACTATAATCATAGAACAGATGTAACTTCGTGATGGAAATGAATGCAGGTTAAATCGATGTTCATGGAAGAGTGCTTTGCATTTGCAATCAGAAAATTAAATTAAAAGTACAATTACCGTACAATTTACAGGGAAAGTAGCTGATCGGACGATCAAAGGAAACGGTTTAAGGAATGTAAAATTGTGTAATGAATTCTCCTTTGAGCCCCATCGCAGGAAAGATATTTAACGAAGCATATCTTATTACGAAAAACGAGAGAATTTGATTTGAATGACTTGCAATTAGAATAACCCATCATTTTTCGTTTATGCAAATGCAAATTAATCTCATTCTTCAATCTTACTATATTTTTTCATAGTAATCGGCTGGCCAAATATCGCGTGTGCTACGTGTACTTCTATATACGCACCCATTATCTCAATTTTCAAATATTTGCCATGCAATGCAAATTGCACTGCCATTGGCTCGCGTAAAATACGCCGAAAGGATAATTTAATAACCTCATTGCCCGCACCAAATTAGAACATTTTTAACGATCCTCGTAAACCAATATTTACCCAACGAATATACGTAATTATAAGCAAATGTAATCTTCTACTAGAGAAATCATTGATAAACTATGAATCACATGTACTTGGGTAAGGCTTATTTCTTTAATATTCAGTTTACCGCTTTTACACGGCGATACAGTCGCCCGGATAACGGTATCTCGGATACACGTGAAACATTAGCCAATATTTATAAAAAAGTTTGACTTTTTGGTTGATGTGGGTTCTTGAAGGTGATCCAAAACGCTTCTGAACCTGAAGAGCGAAGTGGTTCTGTGAGTTCCAAAAACTCCCTTAACAAGGAAGCCACAAAAAGATTTGGCCTTGCCGTGAAAAAAAGGTCAGTTCAAATAAGGCTGACTTCTAGGTCCTGAAGTCTTAACCTTATCTGGAATAAGAATGGTCAAGCCGGTCGCGCTTGTTATGATATTCGCTCGTTTGGTGATAAATTATGAATTGTTTGGCCTGTAGCTAATACTAAAAGAGTAACTAGTTTTCTTGATATGTTTTTTAGAGTGGGGCCGTCTGGTTGGTCTAGGAAGGTAAGAGCAGAAGATTCCCTTCAACAACCGCTTTACTAAAGGATCTTTCCCGATGTCAACTGGAGAGATTAGCAAAAAAGCAGCGCGGTATAAGTTGAAGCAGCCGTAATGATTGTCCGTGGTCTCTACAAGGTTTTCAAAGTAATTTAAGTTGCTCGGCACCGACCCTTGATATGGTGAAAGGTTGTTTTCCTGGCAAAAAGTCCACCGCGGTTTGTAAGGTGTGTAGAACTGCGATATGGTGCAACTGTTTTTGGTGCTCCTTTCATCAAATCCGCCATTTTTTTCTTAAAGTCAAAATAACTTAAAAACCATAAATGGCAGATATCGATATATGGGTATCAAAGTAACTGAAATTTCATGTAGAATCCAAAAATGTAATAAAAAATAGGGCTTCCCATTTAAAATAACGAAGTTACTATCTACTTCCGGTGTTTCCGGAAGGCCGGCCATTTTAAAAATATTTTACATCGATTCTGCCTTCAGAGTAACTCCTAAGCATAAATTTTCAAAAACCTACCTATTTTACTTTCCCAAAAACGTTTAACTAAAGGTCCCAAAAAACACCCTGTATTTGAACTTTAAAATAAATTAATAGCATCATATACTATGACTCATACCACGAAGGTTTCGCGGGAGCTACATCTGCCAACGGTCTCCTGAAGATGTGTTTAGTTTAGTCAGTAGAAGACATGGGTATGGGTACGGCCACTTAAGCGAAAAACAGTCACATCTATAACACATGGTTACGTCCATCTTTAGAAAGAGCCATAATACACCAGACAACCTACAAACCGATAAGGGGAAATAATTTATTGCTACAGAGGTACGGAGATTTTTCAAAAAGTAGGATATTACGTTATACGATAATCTTGCGTAGTAGAAAGTTTTAATAAAACATTGAAGACTAAAATGTATAGATGTACATGAATACGTTTAGGTGTGTGGATGTTGATTTGACTAATGGGTGTACAACAAATCATATCTATATAATGGACAAGAAAATTGCGAAGTACTTGAAACTTGGTATAGACGTTTGAAAATACGTATATTTCGAGGAACCGAAGAGTCCCTAACCACAAGAGGTGTGCTGGAGTGGTCATGCTCAAGAACGTAGAGTGAACTGGAGGTTCACTTTTTTAACAGGAAGTGGCATTTAAATCCTATTAAAAAATACTTTGTGACATTTTTAGCGCATTTTTTAAGAATTAAAAAAAATGTGCTACTGTTTGCGTTTTGTCCGTCCATCCGTCCGGCCCACTTTTACCGTTTTGAAGTAAGTCTAGGGAAATGGTACTAGACTCCTGCAATTTTTTGCAATATGTAGCCTACATCTTGAAGGGTGTGCCAGGCGACCATCAAATTTCGCTGTTTTAAGCCCCCCCCCCCCCCGACCCATGAATTTTTCGGAGATGCTGTTCGTGATAGTAAAACGTACCTACATAACTTTTACATACGAAAACCAATCAATTGGTTTGAGATTTTGTATACGCATGCCTTTAGTGGTACCAAGTACAACTTTTGTACATGGGGGGGGGGGAGGTAAACACCACACGTTCTACCTTTCATGGTATTCTAATGAAAGGTCTCATCAAAATAAATGGGTGTGTACAAACTTTTACTTTCCTTCGCGACTCTTTTTCGAGATCAGTGGGTGACGGGGTCGTAAAGATGTTTACAAATTTGCTCCATGTATGCAACCGTACATTTACACGAAATAAGTTGAAGTACACTTGTACGGATTGTGGTCCTCGCGTAAAGAGTATTGTAATAGGCTACAATGAGCCCTTGATTTTCTTCCATCCCCACTGTTCGGTATTGTTGGTACTACGAAGCCATATCTGAATTTGGCAGAATACTCGTGAGTAATGCTGAGCAGCGGCCACTCAAGTTAGTGGTAATAATTCGGCCCTGATTTTTGCTTTTGCAGCGATTTTTTTAAATTGGTAAAACCTATATGAATTAACGGCAACTTTCAAATTTTCTTCTCACTGTATACCATCAGAAAATGAGGTTCACCAGCTTCTCTTACTTCTGATAAGGTTGAACTTTGGTTTTTGAAGGTTCTCACTATAGCCAATTGCATTTTCTTTTGCAAGAGTTTGAAAAATGGTAATTTTTGCTTCTGAAACATACAATATGTGGTATCACTACTGCAAAAATGTTCTTTTTAGGCAAGAGAACAAGGACGTCAACATCCTCGCCGACTACACGCATGTTCGACCATTGTTAAACATTTCTATTGCGTCATACTTTCATTAGACAAACCGATACAACAAAATATGGAATGATCCTCAGGATTACCATCACCTTTTTAACGACCGTTTATTTTTATCTTGGAGATACATATAGTCAACAAAAATGCATCAATTCATGTCTTGGGCATTGAGATAATGCTCTTAGTGTTTTTCCAAACGATCTTTGTGCATAAATAACGATTTTGAAAACTTGGATGGAAATACATATGGCCCCCAAAAAATGCATTAAATTCATGTCTTGGTCATTGAGATAATGTTCTTGGCCTTTTTCACAACGATTCCGGTACAAGAATAACAACTTTGATATGTTTTTAGCAGAACACGCCATAAACAGCAGAATTTTTTGTCGTCCTTATTTCGCTGGTGCCTCTAAACACTGAAAGTGGATACGGAGCAAGTTCATACTTGAAGAATTCCGCGAGATCATCACCCTATTGGTTCTGCGTATACGATAAAAATCCGATCCGGGAAAACTTTACTGTGTGAACGAGCCGTTACGACAGGTGGGCGAGCGGCGCGGGGGTTTTTAAACCTTCATTTTGGGCTGAGCACACTATGTAACGCTAGGGACTCGTCCAATTCTTAAACAGAATATATTTATGTATAAGTATACAAAGTTACAAGGACTTCGCAATTTTCTTGGATATATGACGAATTTGGTTACAATTTGACTGTACTAATATATATCATTTCGAGTGAAAAAAATTTTTGATGAAATTTTTATAATATCCAAAGTACTTCATTCGGAAACTACCTGTATATCGAATAGTAGAGTCGAATGGCGAAAATATCAAAGATACTTTCTATGAAGAAGAATGTGACGCGAGATGGAAAGGCTAAACTTTCAATTTTCAGTATTATTACACGGCTATAAAGTACAATTTAACTTACGGATAGTCCAGAAGCACTTGATTAACACTCTAGCCAAAAATTTTGCAGATCCATAATCTATTTAGGTTTTTTCCAATCTGGATAATTCGTTTTTGGTTCAATTACGTCCAAAGTTCGGCACTAACGCGTCACTAATCTCTGAGTGGCATTTATTACACGCATTATTGCACCCCAAATAAAATTATGGAAATGTATCTCCATGAGATAAAACCTTTCCTGACCTGTTGACCGAAGTGAACAATTTTATGTGAAGATGGCTTTCTACGGAACCGGGATAGATTTTTTGATTGTATAGACTATCATAGCATAAACACGGACATATATAATAAATTGTTGAAGGCCTAGCTTTAAATGCTTACCGTGCTGGGAGCAGGATAAATGAAGGAAATCGAAAACTATTCATGAAATGCGCAATTGTGTCAAAGTAACACTATACAGGGTGTAAAAAAAGTATGCTGCCAAACTGAAACCCTGGATAGTAGGCAACCAACTGAGCAGAAAATACTTAATAACTGGTTGTCTAATCAGTACCGTTACGGAACTATGAACCCCTAAAGACGACCAATGAGCGCGCCGTATTACGAATACCGCAACACAGGGATGCCGATGCGATATGTAACCGACTCTTGCTGCGTTAGGCGCAGGGTTCGATTCTCGCCTCGGGCATTTTTTTAAAATAATTTTTATTTGTGGCCCTGAAAAGGGCCGTTTTTTTTCTCGCTTTCTTTAAAGCAAGTGCTCAAAGTGACCACCTACTCTACTCTACTCGAGGTGCGTAGTCATTATGAGAGAGGCCTTGAACCTTTTGTAAGTGAAATGGGTGCATTTCTTCGTCGTTCAAAACCTACCAGACGCTCATGTTTGAACAATCCAATTCGTGGGCTATTGCGCGAGTACTGGTTGACGGGTTCTCTTTAATCCTATTTAAAACAGCTTCAAATTCCACTGTTCGTCGAGTCCGTGGACGGCCAGTTGCATCAGGATTGCGACCCAGCGTGCCATGCTTACCTAAATTTCGATGGATGTTGACAAATTGCGCGCGGTTAGGCTGGACACGGTTAGGATATCGTTCGGAATAAAGACGAACTGCCTCTCGCGCATTACCGTCAGCTAAGCCGTAAATAAAGTGCATATCTCGTCGCTCCACAAAGTCGAATCGATTAGCCATGGTTAGATTAATTAAAGGTAAATAAAACTTCACAAAAAATATCCAAGAAGACGATACTCTGAACACAGGCTTCAGATAACTAACCAGCGCGTTGACTGACAGTTCACAATCTGTCACTCCCCACCGTTCACCTAACGCAGCAAGAGTCGGTTACATATCGCATCGGCATCCCTGTGTTGCGGTATTCGTAATACGGCGCGCTCATTGGTCGTCATTAGGGGTTCATAGTTCCGCAACGGTACTGATTAGACAACCAGTTATTAAGTATTTTCTGCTCAGCTGGTTGCCTACTATCCAGGGTTTCAGTTTGGCAGCATACTTTTTTTTACACCCTGTATAAATACGTTAATGATGCGAGTTGCGTTGCGAGTATCAATATTCAGTGTTTCACTTTGATGCCGATCTTACACACAAACAACATCAGCCCGTACGTACCTATACAACCCAAAAACTTTAAAATTAGTCGAAATGGCAATTACCTACGGTTCATAAGGAAGTGCATTTAACGACGTCGAAAAATAAAACTCACCCTCGCCTTTCATTGAATCTTTCCCAATAATGAATCAATTAGCTCGCTCTCAACGTCGATTTATCCCCTATTTCCCATTGAAAATGCTAATTTCAGACAACAAAAACACCATTCAATTACAACGACAGCGCTAACCATTAGGAGCGATAATAAATCATTGTGCAAGGATTTTTTTTATATTCTATGATAAATATTATCCACTAAACTTTTCAATTGGGGATTAATCTGTCTATATGAAATGATGCCACGGTGTAAATAGGTTGCACATCTCCGTTTAAGCCTGTCTTCATCAGCCAATCCTTTTTTATATACGTACCTGTGCCTACAATCTACATTTCCATTTCTTCGCTAGATCTTATGCAGTTGGCCTAACAGGAGCCATAAGAAGGTGTTCGGCAATAGATGGTTGATTACAGTTCTATTCTATTCTATACACCTCTATACTTATTTGATTGTTTATTTATTTATTTATTATCCCTCTCATGTTTTAGATTGATTATGCATTCCCCGATTCTATACTAAGTTCCCAAAATTAATGCTACCTACTGAGATGGCGCACTTGTGCGCAAACTGTGAAAAAGTTCTGATGTCGAGTGTCGACAAAGCTTTGTATCTATAGGTATGAAATTTTGAAATAACAAAGGCAAACCATTCAATGTACAAACTTAGTCAAAAACTCTAAAAAAAATTCCAATTACCCTTTTTGTCCGGGCCAAAAATTGCCAGAAGTTTGTTGGGTAGGTACAGTGTTTATAATAAGGGAAATAATTAATTTCGGTTCTTGAATTTGGGGAAACAAATTACTGGACGTGCTGGAATAAGAAACAAAAGTAGACATGTTCACTCCCAAACTAAACCATCCGCTCATCAAATTTGAATGAAAGGTTTTATATTTGTTTTCAACTCCTCGAGTCACGTAATAACTTCACTTTATACATGTATTTTTGATAAGCGGCGAATTGAGGAAAATAAAATTGGTATTACATTCATTGATACATGAAAATATTTTGTATCGAAATTGAAACCGGAATATAAGAGAAAATTGATGATGAGCGAGGTGGATAAAAGCTTTAGATAGCTATAAAAGTTATCCTGCTGGCGATGGCGTGAATGACGACTGAAAGCGCCAAAGTGCGAAGCAGCATGAAGAAGATATTTGAAAGGCAAGTACGGTTCTAGACTCATAAACGTAAAAAGCCCTGGGTGTAAACATAACAACCAATCTTCCAAAAATTGATAGAGGCACTCCGCATGTGAAGGTTTATATCAAAAGGGAGTACTTTTGATTCCGGCATCTCTACCTAAGTCTCATCCCTATCTGAATTTCTACGACGTTTAATGGTTTAACTTTTTTTATTACTTTCCGATACTAGGTAGTGGCTGAAAAAGTATAAGGGGTTACAATTACCGTAACTTTTTTTTGCAGTTTTAACCAATTATCCAACTCCGCAACCATAATTTTAAGCTTAATTCCTACATTCGTTTTGTGGTCCATTAATTCCGGAAAGTGTAATTACGTCGGACCGTGTTATGCTCTATTGCACTATTCGCGCGAGAGACAACAAAACTTACAAATGTGAACATGTTGCTGGATTATAACTACTAATACACATAAAACTAATTAACTGTCACATCTATCCAGGCGACGCTTATTAGGACTTTTTTTCAACTAGTTTAATTAAATTTCGTTGTAACAAATTTGCTACATTTGTATGTGGATAGGGTTGCTATAGGTACGATTTAAAAGTGTGCGCGTTCCCATATTAATTTTATGCATAGGTACATATCGCTACAATTTGATAGAATGCAAAATATATGAGGTCCTCAACAGCGTCGTTTGTAAGAAAGCAATTTCGAAGAAACCAAGTTTAACCAAGTGCGTGGGATCGCAAAAGGCAGATAGATCATTTACGGTTGAAAGTAAAGGAATTTAGTCTGATTCGATTTATTTTGCACGCTAACGTTTTCACGACAATTTTTCTTATACGCCTTTGAATTCACTCGACTGACTTTTTTAGACTCAAACTAGGCGGTAAAACTAAATTCAATTTTACATCGTTTCAATTATAAAAACCGATTTTCGTAACAAAATTTTAATTTCCATGGCTTATCTCTAGACGTACAAGGTGAATGTTTAATTAAAATGTGGAGTTGAATCTTTAAAAAATCGGTTTAACTCACTGTTCGTTAAAAGACAACCGATTGAATCCATTTTAATGTTGTTTTATTGTTGGCACAGCTCTCGATTTCGGGATGTGTTCGATTGATTTAGCACTGGATTAAGGACGGTGCGGCGTCTTCACTCAGCACTTTGTATTGTAACGGGTAGTTACAAAACCAGGACTGAAATGCACGCTCGTACGGTGTCAAGATCTTCGCCATTCCTGCTGACCTTCTACACGAAAGCCCTTAAATTGTGTGAGTACCCGAGGCCCTTCGCAACACAGTTTCAAGTTACATAGTGGTTAACGGGCTCGTTCCCGGTAGGTGGTATTACCATGAGTATATTGTATATACTGTTGTGTAAACGTCAGTTGGACGTTCTTCGGGTTGGAATAATGCCGAAGATAAGAACGTTCCATCCTGTTTGTGCGAATGTTTTAATATAAATTAGATCTGGAGGATTTTTTACAAATAAGCACGGAATGGGTTTATTTCATCGGAATTTGTGTAATTCGTGTAAATTTCTTTATTTAAATTGTAAGATGTAAAAATTACGTGTTAGAATGCGAAACATCTGGGCGAGTACATTTGAGTGCTATCTGGTCGTTATGCGATAAGAAATGTTGTCGGTTACGTTGACATTGAAAAAAGTTTTGTCACTACACATTGTTATGCATTCATATCGAGACCTTCGTAGAAGGTTCTTTTATGTGATTAAAGTCAAGAGTGTTACCCGTTTGAATAGCCATCGCATCGAACATTAGAACTTGTGTTATCATTGTTTCAATTGAGTAGAAAAGCCGTGAAGTTTCCTGAAGCTTTCAGCGAGGGGTTTTGTATCAATGCTTATTGCATTTGGAAAACACAATCTAATCATATTTGCAGTTATATTAAAAATGCAAGGACTCAGGGGTAAGTTGTCATGACCGGGTGATTACTTCATCTAGTCATTAAGTATTATAGTAATTTTAGATGAACCATGGCTAGAGTATATAAAAGAAGACTTCGTAGTCGAAACTACCGGAATTATACGGAGGAGATCTTGGAACGAGCCTTTTACTTGCGGAGATAAGAAAAGACCAACTGAGTATTCGCAAAGCAACGGAATAATATAACACAGGAATACACTAATGCCCTAAGCTAAGGGGTAAAATGAAAGTATTTTCCGATGAAGAAAAAAGAAGTTTCGCTGCTCACATTATTACTGTCTCCAATGTGGATTACCATTAATAGTAATATATTGATCTAATATGTCAATGTTTGGATTTAAATTAATTTTTTGTAAAAAGAGGACTAATACGCAGTCAGAGAAAATACCAATATCAAAACAGACTCCCGCAAAAAAACAACGGAGCTATAATCGTTAAGTGAATATCAAACCAATGTAATAACTACAATTCAATGGCATCGAAAACCAATATGTAATCAAACGTTAATGAAGGAATCGTCGAAAATAACAAAACTTTCAATTCTGGTCGTAGCGGCCGTCTGAATTCAGAAGGGCGTATTCTGCAAATCTGTAACAGACAACAACACAAAGAAACAAATAGAAGGGGTATAGTCTGTAAAATGAGTAAGTTTCGATTTCCGATTAGCGCTTAATTAACGCACGCCATCAGTTTATATATCTTTTTTACATAGTGATGAAATTATCAGACTTTTGTAACGAAAAATCGTATGGAAAGTGGTACTTTTTTTCACGTTTTTTGCTATGCGTTTCCATGGAGTTTAGTCCTGTAAGTGAACAAATAGCATCCATTTTTAAGTGACAGTAAATCGCGAATGTCAATAAAATTATTCAATTGTGGGTTATTATGGATCACTATGCAAAAAAATTTCGTGTACAACACGTGTAGTCCAGTCAAATAA